>NW_020174301.1:1730528-1890192 GCF_003031525.2 Neophocaena asiaeorientalis asiaeorientalis
TCCACCTCCTCCTCTCCCCCCCTCCTCCCTCTACCTCCCCCTCCTCCTCCTCCCTTTCCTTCTTCTCTTCTCCCAGAGGAGGCATCAGAAAGCACTCATAGAGTATGCAGAGTCTTAAAATATCAACTCCTTAAACAGGATAAATCTCGTTGTATTACTTGCTTTTGTATGTACACGTGGAAGAAAAGTGATCACGTGTTGGAGAGTATCTAATACTATGTTAGAGGTTATTTTGATCTTTTACAAAAGCAGAGAAAGAAGACAAGTGCAAGTGTGTTGGGCACAGCGCTGTTGACGGGTTGATAGCAGTGACACAAGGTAACCAGTGTTCTTGGAGGAGAATCAGGACAAGGTTGGGTTTGGGCTGCTCTGCTACTACCTGGGCACCCCTGCAACACTCAGTCTCCCCAGGTGCTCTTATGGGCCCATGCTTGGACGTTATCTTGGCCCATTGGAAGATAAGCTGCAACTCTGTTGGGTGGCTGGTGCTCTCTGATCCCTCAGTGTTGGGGTAAACCCTACTGTGAGTCATTTATACAACAGTATTTACTGAGCTTCTGCTTGTGCCAGGTATGGGCGTTGGGCAGGCAGTGCTAGAAGAGGCAGATAAGCTCCCTGTTCTCATGGAGTTTATATTCCAGGGGAAGGATAGGCAATAAAGCACAAAACAAACAAGATAATTTCCGATATTGACAAAGGTAGGATAAGGGGACAGAGTGACCATATGTCCTTTAGGTTCCCAGGTCTGAGGTGGCCTTTTTGGGAAGGGGACAGTAGCACAGGAGCCTGAGGTTGAGAAAGGACCAGTCACATGAAGACCTGAAGCAGTGCCGTCCTGTAGAACTTTCTGAGTGCTGGCGATGTTACATACCATCCAGTGTGGTAGCTGCTCGTCCCATGTGGCTATTGAATGCTTGAAATGTGGCTAGTACAACTGAGGAACTGAGTTTTAAGTTGTATTTAATATTAATAACTTAAACAGCTTCGTGTGTTAATAGCTATCCTCTTGAACAGTGCAGATCTAGAGGAAGGACTTTCAAGGACAGGGAACAGATTGTGCAAAGGTCCTGAGGACATGGTCCCCCTGAGAACCCAGCATGGGATCTATGTCTGGAAGCTGGGCTCAGTTTTCAAAGAGCAAATCTGGAAAACTTAAAATTGCTTCCTGGGCTTCCCTGGTGGCGCAGTGGTTGAGAGACCGCCTGCCGATGCAGGGGACATGGGTTCGTGCCCCGGTCCGGGAAGATCCCACATGCTGCGGAGCAGCTGGGCCCGTGAGCCATGGCCGCTGAGCCTGCGCGTCCGGAGCCTGTGCTCCGCAACGGGAGAGGCCACAACAGTGAGAGGCCCGCGTACTGCAAAAAAAAAAAAAATTGCTTCCTGCCTGTATTTTGTGGGTCCCTGGAGAACCCACAGAGGAACAACAGTTAACCAGATGGGAATTAAAAACCCCGGCCCAACAAAGAACCTGTTTCCTTTAAGAAGGGCTCATTCCCACATTGTCTGACTCACAACTCTTAACTGGTTTCCTCGACTCACGGGCTGGGGCTGGCCTTTGTCTGTGCAGGATGTAGCTGTTACATAGGCCTTGCTTGTTCACTCTGGGAATGAATCCTGTCTTTGTTCTTTCCCTGCATCTTTTTGTAACCAGAGGCTGGAACCTCTGCTATTGCTCTTCTAAGGGGTCCCTCTGCATTCTTCTTACAGCCTTCCGTTCATCCCAGGGGCCTGAGGCCCCATCTTTTCTGGCTTAGCTCCCCCCTCCCCCAACCCTGTTGCTAAAGATGGCACAGTCAGCCCTGCTTATAAAGAGAAACTGGCCTTTCGAGAGAGTTTCACCGTGATTTTCCACTTCTGTTGAAAGGGTTAAGAAAGAGGAGAGGAGAGGAGAGGAGTGACAAAGAAGGCTCCGGGAATGTTTGCAGTGGTTTTCTCCCGTGCCGCACATGCACTGGGATCTCCTAGGCCATGGAAACCTCTGTACCGATTGGCCAAGCATTGGGCTATTCCAAGCAGCTCTTGGCTTATCCCGGGGCTGGGGCGGGGAGTGGCAGGGACCTCTGCCCCTCCAGTGCAGGTGGAGATTCGTCTCCAGCAAGATTCTCAGCTGAAAACAGAGATGAGGTGGCCGCTCCAGGGTCAGTGTGCTGAAGATTAGAGGAGGCCCAGCTACAGTCTCTAGTCCAGGTCCAGCCTGGACTAGTCATTGGTTACCACTCTTGCACACCCCAAAGGAGGTACAGTTACTTAGTACCACCCTGACAGGTACACAGGACTGAGGCCATGGGCCCAAGCCAGCTTCCGGGGGTTGAGCTGTGACCCTGCCTTTTCCCCTCGGTTCTGCCTGACCGTCTGCAGTGAACTCAGAGCTCCCCCTCCCCACCCCCAAGCCAGCAGTGGGAAAGGGATGGAGGCTGCGGACTTAGAACTGCGGCATGTGCCATGAAGCTGTCTTGATGCTGGCGACTTTGATCTCTCTAGTGAGGAGTCTGAGGTCATAAAATGCGCTGTTGTTGACCCCTGAGCAACGTGCTGCTTGCTCTGCCTGCTTTGTACAAGTGCCTTCCCGGCACAAGTGTGAAAACGCACCTGGATTGTGCGCTTGGGCCTTCATGAGAGGACAAACGCGGATGCCTTGCTTCTCCAGGTGTCTTGCCCTTACTTTTTGGCATATGGTTCTCCAGGAGAGAGGTGTGTGCTCTGGCAAAGAGGCTGTGATAGACAACTTAATATATAGGAACTCATTAGAAGGTCCTTATAAGCTAGATGGGGCAGTATCTGCCCAACTGAATTCATTTGTCTCTAAAAAATTACTTTTTTGCCCTGAAAAATAAACATGTTTATTAGAGAAAAATTGGAACATTTACAAAAGGAGAAAGGAGGAAACAGTTACCTGAGATTCTACCATCTAAACACAGCCACTCCTGTTAACATTTTGGTGTGTTCTTTAATATTTTTTCTTCCTACCTAAGGGTTATTTTGCCTTTTACATGTCTGGAACCATAGCATATATGCAATTTTGTGCACTGGCTTTTAATTTTTTTAATTAAAAAAAAATTTTTATTTATTTATTTTTATTGAAGTACAGTTGATTTATAATGTGTTCGTTTCTGATGTACAACGGAGTGATTCAGTTATACATATACAGACATATTCTTTTTCATATTCTTTTCCATTATAGGTTGTTACAAGATATTTAATATAGTTCCCTGTGCTATACAGTAGGACCTTGCTGTTTATCTATTTTACATATAGTAGTTTGTACTACTAATCCCAAACTGCTGATTTATCTAGATCTCTCCTCTGCCCTTTCCGCTTTGGTAACCATAAGTTTGTTTTCTATGTCTGTGAGTCTGTTTGTTTTGTAAATAAGTTCATTTGTATCACATTTTGATTCCACATATAAGTGATATCATGATTCTTGTCTTTCTCTGGCTGACTTCACTTAATATGATAATTTCTAGGTCCATCCATATCTCTGCAAATGGCATTATTTCATTCTTTTTTTATGACTGAGTAGTATTCCATTGTGTATATATACCACATCTTTATCCATGCATCTGTTGATGGACACTTAGGTTGCTTCCATGTCTTGACTTTTGTAAATAGTGCTACTGTGAACATTGGGGTGCATGTATCTTTTCGAATAGAGTTTTCTCCAGATACATGCCCAGGAGTGGGACTGCAGGATCATATGATAGCTCTATTTTTAGTTTTTTAAGGAACCTCCATACTGTTTTCCATAGTGGTTACACCGATTTACATTCCCACCAACAGTGTAGGAGGGTTCCTTTTTTCCCATACTCTCTCCAGCATTTACTATTTGTAGACTTTCTGATGATGGCCATTCTGATCGGTGTCAGGTGATACCTCATTGTAGTTTTTATTTGTATTTCTCTGATAATTAGTGATGTTGAGCGTCTTTTCATGTGCCTGTTGGCCATTTGTATGTCTTCTTTGGAGAAATGTCTATTTAGGTCTTCTGCCCATTTTTGATTGGGTTGTTTGGGTTTTTTTTGTCATTGAGTTGTATGAGCTGTTTGTATATTATGGAAATTAAGCCCTTGTTAGTGGCATCATTTGCAAATATTTTCTCCCAGTCCATAGGTCATCATTTCATTGTATATATGGTTTCCTTTGCTGTGCAAAAGCTTTTAAGTTTGTTAGGTCTCATTTGTTTATTTTTGCTTTCATTTCTATATCCTTGGGAGACTGACCTAAAGAAACATTGCTGTGATTTATGTCAGAGAACGTTTTGCCTAGGCTCTCTTCTAGGAGTTTTATGGTGTCCTGTCTTATATTTAAGTCATTCAGCCATTTTGAGTTTATTTTTGTGTATGCTGTGAGGGAGTGTTCTAACTTCACTGAGTTACATGCATCTGTCTAGCTTTCCCAACAGCACTGGTTTTTAATTTAACATTAAATAGCAAGTGGACCGCAGACTTCACGTTTCATGGCCACACGGTATGCCCTAAAGTTCCTGTGTGCTTGGCACTTTGGGTGTTTTGAGCCACAAGGACTCTGTAATGGGGTGGAGGTCACACACTGAAGCCAGGTGCAGACCCCACGTTTCCCTCCTCCCAGGTGAGAGTTCCTTACACTCGGTTCTCAACCTTCCATGGCCTTCATCCCTCACCCATGGGTTGTATACCCCTGTCAGGTGTGTCTCTTGTTATGTTACTGTGTGTAACCCCTCGCCCACCTTCCACTGAGGGTCACTACACCACCCCCTTTGGCACGTCGCCCCAGGAGTGGGGGCCAAATCATCCCCTTCCATCATGTCACCTCAAGGAACTCACAGTCTCATAATAAATAACAGCATTCATCTGGGCCAGATTTGCCTTCTGCTTCTCCCAGCCCAAGGTCCACCACTGAACCCTTCCCATCCGCTGTGTTAATGCTGGCTCTGTAGCAGGAGAGAGGATTAGCCGAGAAAACAAGGACAGGCTTGGATGTCCAGCCAGCGGCCTTGGGCTGTGGTGCTCCGGGAATCGCTGCCGTCCAGGTGGGTGGGTGATGAGTCTCCCACCCCTCCTCTTCCCTCTCTGAGCTCTTTCCTCCCTTTCAGGACAGGCTTCGTGGGTATGGGTTCACATAGGGCCCTTTGCTTAGAAGGTTTAATGCTCCTCTGCTGCCATCTTGAAATTCTTAACAATTTTTGAACAGTGATCCTGTATTTTCATTTTTCACTGGGCCCCACAAATTATGAGCCCGTCCTGCTCTTATGACACTTGGAACACACCTTACCTGCAGCATTCATCTTATTTTACTCTATTATTCACACTTACAACTCACCTTGCACACCGGAAGGTGTTTTAGTGGAAGGACAAGGCCTTTGGGATCAAGCAGACCTTTTTCAAAGCACCACGTACTGACTTTGGGACTTCGGGTAAGTTACCCAGTCGTTTGGAGCCTCAGTGTTCTCACCTATAAAGTGGGGATAGTGATCTTAATTTTTTAAGACTTGTGACGATCAAGAGAATGTGTGGGTAGTGTAATGCCTGGCATATCCACCCTCAGTATTACCTCTTGTTCCTCCTTCCCTCCTTGCCTGGCCCAGTGCTGGTATACAGTAGGTGCTCAGCATACGCTTACTACATTTCAGTTTGTGATGGTCAGTTTGTGCCTCTTCATTTCCAAGTGGGGCCAGGGTTTGTGTCCTAATCTCTGGGTAAGAGCTAGGACTGCACAATCACAGGGGCTCATTCTAAGGACTGACTTTTCTTCTGGGAATTGCATTCCAGGCCATGTATCGGGCACTTTTTCCCTTAATAATTAAGTTCACCATCAGTGTATCAGGCCGTGGAGCTCACGATTGCACATCCTCAGCCGGCGCCGCTTGCCCCAGGCCCTGGGCTGTTGGACACACACCTTCCTCCATAACCCTGGAGGTAGGCACAGTCCTCCTCCCATTTCCTGTGGCCGCCTGCGCTGTCTGGCTCCAGGGCCTGCGTTCTTAACCACACACCACTGCTTCTCCTTCGGGACAAGCGAGGGCAGAGGCTTAGCTACGGGTTTCGGGAGATGTGTGTGGTGGAGTGCCTTTTAGTAAACTCTTATTCTAAGAAAGTCCCAAGTATAATGAAATGAGACAGAGACAGAGGTAGGGCAAAATGTTCAATGGTTGGTTGGAGCCTAGCCTTGTGCCTTGGGGAGACCTAGTAGATCATGGGAGGGGCCCAAGGCCTGAGCAGAAGTACGGCTGTGGCCAGGTTGGCTGGATCCCGTGGGTCAGGATCTGGGACTGGTGCTTTTAGGTGTCTGTGACTGAGTGAGCGGCAGAGAGCCAGGGTGCCTGGGGCAGCCTGTGGGCTGTGACTAAATTAGGAAGAAAGAGCCCTCAGGCTCTCCAGGAGCTCAGTGGGCAAGTGGGCGGTGGACTGGCTTTTGGTGGGCAGTTGGGAGCCGTCTGTTCAGACAGGCTTCTCAGTGGCTGCAGGAACGTCACATGCTGAGTCCTAACAGGAGGGGAGCCTCCCTGACTCTGGTGACCATCCCCCACCCCCGCCAAGGAGTCTCAGTCAAAAGGAGAACGCTGTGAGCTTTAATCTCTAGTCCTTTGTAAGCTCTTTTGGGGAGGTTTTACCCTGAATAGTTTTGAGAGGGTGTTATACTGGATTGTGGCCATCACAGATGAACATCAGATGGTCCAGACAGGGCACAAAGGGGCGATGGCTGCTCTATGTAACCTGGCAATTAGGTACCTGCAAACAGCAGCTTTTGACTTAGAAAATCACGTGAAGGTTTAGTTGGTTTGATTAAGTATGACAGTGTGAGATTTGGAAAGAGAAGAGGAAGAAAAGTGGCAGGAGAATGATGGCTCCGGAAGAGAAAAGTGAGCAAGTTCCTAAGTAATTAAACTGTAAGTCAGGCCAAGCCCATCACGGGACCCATGACCTTCAGTCAGTGCCTCACAGAGAGGGGCTTCTTGGCTTTGATTTCTTCTCTTCCTTTCTTTCCTTCTTCCTTCCTTTTTTTTTCTTTCTTGGTGTCATATTTTTTGCAAGACTTTTAGAAGTACTTATAGCTGTAGGATATTTTCTCAGCTGCAGCACTATTGACATCTTGGGCTGGTAATCCTTGCTTATGGGTCTGTCCTGAGCGTTTAGGATTTTAGCAGCACCACTGGCCTCTGCCCAGTAGACACCAGTAGCGCCCCCAATTCTGAAACAAAACGTCTGCAGCATACACTGGGGGAAATTCTCCCCCAGTTAAGGCCCCCTGCTTAGAGCAGAAGGCAGCCGGTTTTTCCTGCGGCAAAGTGTTGCAGTTACTACTTGGGAAGGTGAAACGGTGGGTCACCTCACCCCATCTCTTCCTGCTCCAGAAAAATATAAAAAAGAGGGGCCGGCTGTTCAGGAGTTTTGCAGGTTGGAAGTCAGTGTGACTTTGCTGTCTGAGGTGGCTACATCGCTAAGGGTCCGTATGGGGTCCTTTTGGGGACCTTCAGGACTAAATCGTCACACGTGAAAACCCAGAGTCAAAAACAAGCAAGTAAACAAACAAACAGACAAACCACCGTCACCACCACCAACCACAAAAAATAGGAAAGTAAACCAGGACTGAAGGCTTTGGAGTTTTATTAAAGATGGACTCATGGCTAGCACCAGACTCCCTCCTTCCGAAGCGGTCTCAGGAGTCCTGTCTGCATAGAGCTGGCCTGGGTGTTGATATGTGAAGAGGCTGAGAACATGTGGCATAAACATCGACTGATATTGTTTGCCATTTACACTCAGCATGTGTAATGCAGCAGGAATGGCTCCTGGCGGCATGTGACTGCCCTTCCAGCCGGGTGCGTGGTGCCTGGGACCTCTCTTTCTCTTTCGCCAGCTCCCTCGTTCATATTTCCCCTCCTCTGCCCCTTCCCAGACTCGGGAGGGAGAGTCTAAGTGGATGCTTGTCATGACTGGCATGCGGAAAGCTGGTAGAATGTTATTGGAATTTTCTAGGGAGGCACATGCGCGACACCCAAAATGATTCCCGGCTTCAGTGGCCTCAGGTGAGCGCTCCATGCCAGGAGCCCTGCTCTTTTTTCCAAAAGGTAAGGTTGCATGACGTCATCCTACCTTTCCCCAGCCCAAGCAGGAAATCAAGGGTTTGGTGGGTTTTTTTGTTTTTTGTTTTGTTTTGTTTTGTTTAATTCTTTAGTCCGGGCGGCACTTCTGACCATGTGCTTGGCGCTAAGCATTTGTGCATGAGTGTGCTATTTGTCTGTATCCCCACCCCTTCCTGTCTAAAAAAGTTGTAATAAATGATTCACAACAGCAGGGTAAATGTGACCTACAACAGCTCCTCATGACCCCAGTGAAATCAGCGATCCCAGTA
Source organism: Neophocaena asiaeorientalis asiaeorientalis (assembly GCF_003031525.2). Lineage (NCBI taxonomy): Eukaryota > Metazoa > Chordata > Mammalia > Artiodactyla > Phocoenidae > Neophocaena > Neophocaena asiaeorientalis. The sequence goes on from NW_020174301.1 coordinate 1,738,854, forward strand.
TGAAGGAAGTGTAGGTGCTTTTTTTATGCTGGTTACTAAACTCTTTATAAAGAAAAGTCGTACGGCTACGGGAAAACATTGCATTAACACCAGATCGCATTATCACCAGATCGGAGGGAATGTAAGGGGACATTTTCGAAATCCTGAAATCTTATGGAATAATGGGGGTTTCCTAAGGTTGAGGTGTTTTGTGTTAATTGCTGGAATTTGTCTATGTTGGAAAATGAACCTTAAGGCATTTGAAATGTCTCGTATCTGTTGAGTATAGAGTCAGACTCATGAACCGGAGGGGAGTGCTGTGTTAGGATTCACGAGCAGGAATATTTTGCCAGAAAAGAATGCATGAAAGTTGCTTCTGAGCACCTCTGAAGGAGCCGTGATATGCATTTCAGCAACTTTAGGGATCTTTAAGTAAATTACATTTCAAAACACAACTATTTTAATAGTCCCCAAGCAAGCAAACAAACAAGTATATAAGCTTCTGTCATGAGGTTCAGGGGACATATTTGGACATGGATGTGATGATCTGTTAGCAGGCTCAAGCACAACCAAACGTGACTCACCTCGTTTCTTTATCTGATGCAATTAAAAGTCGCTTTGACATATTCGGGAGAGGAATGCTGGTTCTCTGCTTGCAAGCATGTCAAAGTAAATCCACACTCTCGTAAAATGGTGTGTATGATGTATCTTACATCATGGGAATGTTTTTAACCTTAAAAAAATCCATGTGTAGCTTTGCCATTGGTTTCTGCCTTACATGTGTTGGAATCTTTTTTTTTTTCCTTTCTTTCTTTTTTGCACGTTTTTGCCAAGATGTCAGAAAACTGAAGGGGAGAGGTTAATACTTTCACACACTCACCCCTCCCCCACATGCGTACACTAACAGCTGCCACGTATGATTTTGTGGAATTTGATATTTTGAACGAAATGACTTCCTTATTTTCCATAGTAATATAATAATTTTACTATAGAGAACTGTGTACATGTCAAGCCTCGGCTGCCCCTAATTAGCAATGGGGGTAGCAGGGGAAAGGGCTGGAGAGCAGTTTTGAGTGAAAAGCCAGCCATCAGGTTTTAACCATTCTTTTTTGCCTCAGCCAAAGCAGTTCTCAATCTGCTTGGATCCGAACCACAGGTTTAATTTGTGGCGATTTGAGAAAATATCTACAAGGGCATGTGCACGTGAAACCGAGATGGGCCTGTCCCTCTGTTGCTGCTTTCTGTACCTCTCCACGGTAACTTTCATACGACCACCGCTTTGCAAAACAGAGGCAAAAGTCAGAAGTCACCTACATAGAATATTCTCTGCCTTGGGTGGCACCTGTGTTTAGTTGGCTGTAGTCATAAAGGTATGTTTCTTAAGGCACCAGAAACTTCCATCTGCTTTCTCGAATAAATAGTTATATGGTGTTTTAAAAAGTCCCAACCATAATATTCTCATTTACTCTGAGGAATTTACTCTAAGGAACTAAAAAGGGCACATTCCCAGCACATGCACTGAAACATATACCTCATATTCCACAATGAATCACTTAGCATATTCTGCTAAGGTCTCTGTTCCCATAGGCCTAGAGACAGTCGTAAATTCAAGTGAGTTGAATAAGTATTTGTTCAGTGCCTCTAATTTGCCCGGCCCTGAGCCAGACAGACACTCAGGAATTTGAAAGATTTTAGGATGTGGATGTCTTCAAGGTGCTTATAACTTAGAAGGCAACAGTCATCCCCCAGCAAACCTCACCCGGCTTTCTACAGCAGAAACTCTATATGTACTCTGGGGCAGTCTTGCCACAAAAAATATTTTTTGAACTGTGTGAAAGACACTTCAGTATAGCTAAGAAATATTGACTGATCACCCACCGTGTTTGTGACCCTTTGTGGGCATATAAAAACTTCAGTGTTTATTCTTAAGTATAATTTAAGACAAATGGTCTTGCTGTTTGTAGTGACAAAAATGGCTTGTGGGGATCAGAGTAATGAAGAACAGATTGATTCTATTCCTTTAGAAATTGGTGAATCTCAAACTTTGTTTCACAATGTTTCCCGGGTAGCTATTAAAAATTCCAATGCCTAGGGTGAAAAGGAGTCTCCGGAAATGGGACCCAGTACATTAAATGGGCATCAGTACATTAGAAAACACCTCAAGTAATTGCAGTGCCATTGAAATCTAGTGATCTAGATGATTTTATCAAAGACTTTTTTTTTTTTTAAGCCTAGGGTGAGTTGGAAGGTGGACTTTCTCATGATGATGTTGCTTTTGACTAAAGAACTTTTGACATTCTGCAGTCTGATTCTTCTGTTCTCTGTGTTAGTGAACTCAGTGTAAATGGAGGTATGTTTTCTTCCTATTCAACAAAGATAACATGACACTGAGCCAATCAATCTACCAACTAAATTACCTGAGGTTTGTGAACCTTGAGTGTTTTGATTCCAGGAGGCCAAATGTTGTTGAACATGTGGGCTGAGTCTCTTAAAGGAAGGTAGGTATAAGAATAATCGCATTTTTCCTTTGCATGGAAAAGGAAGCCCCTTCCTGGGGTACTGCACAACTAGTAGATAGAGGCGGCTCCTAAAAAATACAGCTGTTACTAAATTCCTTATAACTCACCATAGATTCTTAGAGTTGGAAGACTGGTTCAAGATCGTCTAGTTCAGTGGTTCTCAAAGTGCAGCATCAGAATCACCTGGACTTGTTAGAAATGCAAATTCTCAGGTCCCAACCCAGACCTCCTGAGATAGAGACTGGGGTGAGCTCAGCATCTGTGTTTTGAAACTTTCCTGATGCCCCTGATTTTCCTGATGTTCTGATTTTCAACACTCGAAAATCACTGTTCTGGTTTCACCTTGTTATTTCACAGACAGATCGAAGTGGAGATTAAGTGCCTCTGAAGTCACCCAGGACTAGAGGAGCAACAGAGACTAGAAACTCAGATCTCTCGGGCTGAAACCTGTCTCTACACTGTGGCCAGATCATCCTTGCTTTTCCATGTGTCCATAAATAACAGCTTTAGGAAAACATCCGCCATCCTGAAATCACAAGGCATAAAGGAACCTTAAATGTTATCTCATCTGACCCTCCCATTTCACAGATGAGAAAACTAAGGTCTGCAGGGTAAACTGACTGCAATAAGATGTACGATTATTGGTGACAGAGCCTGTCTAAGAAGGGGGTCTACTTAACAGCCAAAGTAGTGTCTCTCCTGGCCTCCTCCCCAAATACCCCACACTGCCTCTTCAGTTTCATGTGGACTCCTAGTATTTGGCTTAAATCACATTGATTAATATGTCCAGGTAATAATCAGGCAACTCTAGGAAAAGACCAGCTTTACTGAGTGAGAACTTAAATTCTTTAAAATTAATCTAAATTTTAATTTTGATTTAAAATTGGCTTGAGTTTTATAATCATCCTTGTACATTTACCAGAAAAATCTCAGTGGTATAAACTACTGAAAATAAAGTTTAGAAAACATAGGGACCATTCCTGGAACATGTGTTTCATTTCAGAATCATGTAGATTAGGCACATATCTCCTCAGATCATACACTGAAATTGCATTTTCTTCAGACTTAGTTAAAAGGAAAAATGTGGCAACAAGTCTGTTTGTTGAATATTTTAGAATTTTATCCTTGATGTGGTGGTGGTATTTACATAATTTTGACAGTGTTCAAAGACGGAGTCTAATCTACATTCTCCACGGAGCTTCATCTTCAAAGCCTTTTAACAGCGTACACATGGCACATTTAGCTAGGAAAACAAATTGAGAATGTGATACACAGCTATTATCTCCGCACACACACACACACGGAGCAGGTGTGTACATGTATAGATGTGTTTATTGGCTCCACACACGTACTGTGTGCCAGGCACTGTGACGTGAAATGGCCATGTAGTTTCTGCCTTCAAAATGACCGTTGGGTGTGAGGACATCAGATGCGTGATGGAGTAGACAATTAGTAGCAAGGGTGGTAGGGGTTAGAGTGTAACTGAGGCTTAGCAGAACAGCGGGGCATTATGGGGGCTCACCGAAGGGGCACGAGCACACACTGGATGGGGGCAGGAGTCAGAGGAGGCTGCCTGGAGGAGGTGCCATCTAAGCTGCATGTTGAAGGATGGTAGTTACCCAGGTGAGGGAGAGTAGTGGGGAGGTTGTCCAGCTGGAGGGAGCAGTATATTGCAAAGGTGTTCATGTGCCCATTGTTCTTCTCTGGGGCTGGAGTGGCCTATAAACCCCGAATTATTTCATTTGCTTGTATAAACATTAACATTTGGCTTCATAGAGAACTTATATAGCAGTTTTAAAATATACATTTCAACTTTTTTTTTTTGCCACGCCCACGGCTTGCAGGGTCTTAGTTCCCAATCAGGGATTGCACTTGAACCACAGCAGTGAAAGTGCTGCAGTGAAAGCACCAAGTCCTATACACTGGACCGCCAGGGAATCCCCTTAAATATACATTTCAAACAGCTTCTTAAAAAAACCAAAAAAAAACAGCTTCTTTTTCCATCCCAAAAGACCCTGATGTTCCCTGGAAAAGTTTGTGGGTTGAGAGGTCACCGTATCTTATGTCACTGAGAAAACAGATCTCTCCTAACCCCTGGAAGTGAAATCACCCGCCTTGATTTCAGCCTGCACAAATGCGTGAATTTCCTGAAGAATTGTGTCTCAGGCAAACCAACTCCAGTCCCGAATGGCTCTGAGCTGCATTTTACTGTGAAAGCTGGTTCTGTCTGTGGCATGCTTCGTAGAGGAGAGCGTCTTATGGCGAGGCACTTTTAGTATTTCATTCACTTAGTCTTCATGGACAGAGTTGAGAGCCTCTCCTTGTGTAGAACTGCCTGCCCAAGAAAGGAGGGTTAGAAGAAATTAAATTATCTCATGCTGGCTGGACTGCAGCACATCTATCTGAACCAAGATATATATAACAATTATAGTATAACAATAGTTTCTTTAAAAGAATTCCCAGGAGCTTAAAAATAGCTCGATTTGTGAGTAATAATAATAATTCAGTATTATTCAGCTGCTATTATTATCATCACTGTGCTTTGCAGAACACCTGTACATCATGTTTGATCTTTGTAACAGCTAGCAGGGTGGACATTATTATCTCCGTTTGATAGACGAGGAAGTTAAACTTTAGAGTCATCAGATTTCAAAGGTGGAAGAGGCCTTGGAGATCCTTTCATCCAGCTTTCTCATGTTACACAAAAAGGGAAGTTGACTGACATGTAATCCCACTGGGAGTGAATGGTGGCTGTGGGACATGGCCTGGGTCTTCTGAGTTCTAGCTCGCCAATTTCTTCACTCCACCACACTGCTTTCAGTCTTCAGTGTGTGAAAAGAAACTTGGAAGAATATGCATTTGTTTCTTTAAGGGAAATGTTGAAACCAGTCTTACATGCTGTTTTATGAGCTCATGCAGGTACAGAAAAAGTTTCTTACTTTTATAATTTTTCTATATATAGATGGGTAAACTGACAGATATATAGATAAATAGATATACACACATATGTAGATGTTATTGGTGAGATGAAGGTGGAATTAGGCAGTGTCTCAAAGGGGATGTCAGCTTTATCTGTATAATTTTATTTTTTTGATAAAAAACATCTGGGCCCAAAATGCCCATAATGGTAACATTTGTTAATTTGGAGTGATGAGCAATTAATTAGTAAATATTGGTTATATTCTTTAGATTTTTGTAGTTTTATAATTCAAAACAAAACAAATATGAATATGAAAAATAAATTACCACCTACAATACCATCGTTTATAAAATAAAGGATATTTTAAAGAAAGAAAATTGGTACAGAGGGAAGGAAAAGAAAAAACAAAGCTAATATCTGGCTCTTGGTGGTTAAGTTGACGTTAATTCTCTCTGCTTTAAGTCTTTTCCTGTTATGACACTAGCAGGATGTGTATTCTTTTCTCTGCAGTTGCTGCATTATCAGGTCCCTTTTGCACATTTTGAGCACTTCTAATAACTCCGGCAGGAAAGGCAGGCCCTCTCTTGTCAGTTATAAAATCACTAGCTGAAGAAAAGGGGACACTCTTGCACTGCTGGTGGGAATGTGAAATGGTTCAGCCACTATGGAGAACAGTATGGAGGTTCCTTAAAAAACTACATATAGAATTACCATATGACCCAGCATGCCACTACTGGGCATATACCCTGAGAAAACCAAAATTCAAAAAGAGTCATGTACCAAAATGTTCATTGCAGCTCTATTTACAATAGCCCGGAGATGGAAACAACCTAAGTGTCCATCATCGGATGAATGGATAAAGAAGATGTGGCACATATACACAATGGAATATTACTCAGCCTTAAAAAGAAATGAAATTGAGCTATTTGTAATGAGATGGATAGACCTAGAGTCTGTCATACAGAGTGAAGTAAGTCAGAAAGAAAAGGACAAATACCGTATGCTAACACATATATATGCAATTTGAGGGAAAAAAATGTCATGAAGAACCTAGGGGTAAGACAGGAATAAAGACGCAGACCTACTGGAGAACGGACTTGAGGATATGGGGAGGGGGAAGGGTGAGTTTTGACAGGGCGAGAGAGAGTCATGGACATATACACACTAACAAACGTAGTAAGGTAGATAGCTGGGGGGAAGCAGCCGCAAGGCACAGGGATATTAGCTCGGTGCTTTGTGACAGCCTGGAAGGGTGGGATGGGGAGAGTGGGAGGGAGGGAGACACAAGAGGGAAGACATATGGGAACATATGTATATGTATAGCTGATTCACTTTGTTATAAAGCAGAAACTAACACACCATTGTAAAGCAATTATACCCCAATAAAGATGTTTAAAAAAAAAAAAATCACTAGCTGAACAACAACAACAAAAAAATCACTAGCTGCCCCTTTGTGACTGCACGTCCCCCAGGTTCCTAGAATCTTATTCTGACTGATTGAAGTGGTACAGAGTGCAATGCACCAAAAGGCTGGTGATCTGGTATCAAATGTGTTATTTAACATCACATCCTAGATGTGTTAACTAAACTTACTGTGGTGATCATTTTGCAGTATATACATGTATCAAATCATTACATGTGTACCTTAAACTTATACAATGTTATATGTTAATTATATACTCATAAAGCTGGAAAATGATAAATTGGGAGAAAAAAAACACAAAATAAAGGAAATAGCTTTATATTTAGTACCTTTAAACAAACAACTCCCCCCCAAACAAAAAAACTGCACCCAAGGAAGTAGGTACAGGAATGTGGTTTTAGAAGCTCCCTTTCATGAATGTGGAAACCGAGGATAGAAAACTGGCCTTACAGTAAAGAGACCCTCATTCAAGTCCCAGCCTAGTCCCTGGATGCCCTTTGGTGATTCTTCTGACCTTTCTTGGTCTCACTCAGTCGTCTTAATATAAAGTGGAAATGGTCATATTTGATTTACCTACCCATATGGTTGTCCTAGAGGTCAGATAGCTAATGAGGTGAAAACACTAAGACTCCAACTAAAAGATATGAAACAAAAGAGAGATGATAGGATTATCATTGCTGTTATGAATCATTCCAAGAGGTGTCATGGTGATATGAATCATCATATGATAATGTCAGGCTAAAACCCAAACATGGGATAATGCCAGCATGAACCCAGTCATCTCAAAATTAGTCACAGAGGCCTCTCAAGGGATAATCCAGGAGCTCTCTTGTTACCAGGAAGACAGCACTGTCAAAAAAGTGTGTGATCTCACTCTTCTCCCAGAAAGAAGACTCACCTGTTGCATGCTGATGGGGATGGTACACCCTAGTGCCTGCATGAGCCCCGAGGAACGAGGATGAGCGCTGGCTTCCAGTCCCAGCTCTCCTCTATCTCGCTGTGTGATTGGGTTGATTCACATGTTATGGCAAGTCCTTTGGTTGATTCACATGTTATGGCAAGTCCTTTGGGCTTCCCTTTTTTCCTCTGTAGAATGAGTGTGTTAAACTAGTCTCTGAGATCTCTTCTTGCTCTTAACACTTGTGATAATTAGCTACAGGGTAAACTTCAGCCCCAATATTACTGTGGTATCATCATTGTCATCTTTGTAACCTGACACTTAGGGCTGTTCCCTGTGGTTCATATCCTGACCTAGCTTCTAAGAGTGTTACAGTGAGTTGAGAATTTATGATTTGAGGTTCGGCTCCCAGGAGGCAATGGAAGGGCAGGACCCAGCAAAGGCCTGACCCTGACCCTGACCCTGACCCTGACCCTGACCAGTGCACTTGATTTGATTTGGTTGCTCCGTAAAGTGTGAACAAACCTGGAAAACCTTCTCTTGCCTGGTCATGAGCTCTCTCATCCAAATGGTATTTTGTATCTTACCATGTGAGAAGAAATGGCATATTCATTGGGACTGTGTTGAACTGGAAGTGAATTTAAATTCCTGATTGTGTATCTTGGAAGTTATGGTGCTTACTGAAAATGTGACCGGTCCCGTTGGGGTAGGTGCCACCGTGCTCTGAGCTGCGGTTCTTGGCTTCTGCTTCTGGATGGCCAAACGTTGCCAGGGAAGAGCTTGCTGTGAGTCCACACACATTCATACCACTGAACTTCAGCTGCATCCTTCTGTTATTGCATGGCCTTCAGATCTACTGTTGACTCCTTATCCAGTTCACCAAGCAGTTGTGGTAACGCTCTGTGTCCCCCCAAGTGCCAGTCCGCACTCCTGCTCTCTCCTCTCCCAGCACATGTCCACTCTTACTTTTTTTTTACTCCCCTTCTGTGTTTACATCTCTTTGTGTTCTCTGTCATCCATCTCTATCTGTCTCTGAGGAAGGTTCGTTTCTCTGCCTTGGCAGAGCTCACCTGCCCTTTGCCCTGATGATGACTACGATGACGGTGATGGTAGGAATAGTAATGGTAATGATAGTGGTAAGAAGTCTAGTAGTTGTGCCGCTCGCTGCTTCATTGGTTTAGCGACTGCTTACCGTGTGTAGGAGTTGTGTGGAACAGTTTATGCCCACCCTGTCATTTAACTCTTAGAACAAACCTATAGCTTAGGTTACAGCTCAGATATAACCATCTTTGCTTTAATAATGAGGACTGAGGCTGAGAGAGAATAAGTATTTGCCCACAGTCACCAGCTGATACGTGGCAAACTAGAATTCATACCCAGGTTGATACAAACTCTGAAACCTGTGCCCTTAGCCTCTGGGCAATGCCCCTTCCCATCCCCGCCCCCCATGTGTGATGCAGAGCTCAATCACATTGGTATGCTTGGTATTCCATTAATATGGCTGAATCGATTTTACCTCTTTCTACTCTGAATCCTAGTGGCAATGAGATTATCTCCCAGGATGTGAGTGACAAATATCACTTCCTCTGTAGAGGAATGTTTTCTGAAAGGGAAGAGTGTGCTGTGATCACACAGAAGATGTTCTCTTTCCGGTAATCTTCGGCCAATGCCACATCCTTATGTCTGTATGGCACACTTTCCAGAGCGTTCTGACAACTCCTTAGTGAATCCCGCATCAACCCTCATTAATGTAAATGAGGAAAGACTGTGATTTCTCTTTTCATAGTTGAGGACGCTGAGGCTCAGGGAGGTAAGGTCTGTTGTCCACTGTGACTCAGTTGACAAGCGCTGAGTTACGACTGGAACCCAGGATGCCTGATTTCCCACCCTGGTTCGTACAGGGCAGCCCACAGCCCAATATGTACACTTACCTCTCCTCCAAGTGAAAGAAGACCAGAGAACCATCATATCTGTAATAAAGAACTTTTCCTCCTGGGGGATAAATGAATGCCTTGCATAATAAAGCCAGTTCTTAGTACAACAAAAAATGGCTTGTTAGGTGCTGAGGAATGAAAGGCGTGGCTTAGAAGCTGCTCCCAGGTGAGGGCCGAGGCATTATGTCCCCACGCACGGGAGCCCCTGTGTGGCCAGAGCCGGATCTCCAAACCTGTAGAAAGTGGTGCAGCCCACACCCTTGCGGGGCCTCTCCCCTGGCACCCTGTTCATACATGGCCTCGTGACCACGGTGCGGGGCCCTTAGTCCACTGAGGATGGAGGAGCGTTCTGTTTCCCGAACCTCCAGGAAGCAGGTCTCTCTGGTCAGCAGATACACCAAAGTGCCTGCCCGGGCGTCCCCTGAGTAACCCCTCGCCTCCAGCCGCTGGGTCCGTATGGTCATTCTGCTCTGCAGAAGGAGCTGGGGCGTGACAGGGGGCTCTTGAGTCAACGTGAGGCCGTGGAGGGAACCCTCTGAATTCCATGCAGGTGGTTCAAGTAGGTTGGCTTTCTTTTTACATTGTTATTTTTATTAAGCACATAAAGGAAATGCATTGGTTCATGGAAAGAGAAGTCCAAGCAGATCCAGGGGAAGCCGGCATGAGGCATCCCTATGCAGACATTCAGGAGTGGCCTGTGCCCCTGTCTCCAGGCCAGTGTCTTTGGGTGGGCTTTATTCTCAGGCATCCTTAAGTGGTGGCTTAAATTCTGCCAGTTTAGCAACCTGGCCGTGGCCTGACAGGAAGACAAGTGTCCCTCTCTTGACAGCTCCAGCAGTATCCGGGAGTGTCCATTCCTGAGCCAGTCACTGTGGCCAGGGGCTCTGACTGTCCAGGACTGGGTCACATTGGGTGGACATTACTGTTCTTCTTGCATAGATGGGAAAATTCTGAGGGTTGGAAAAATTAAGTGACTTTCCCTCATCATACAACCAGTAACAGGCAGACGAAAGCCGGGTCTCTGACCACGGCTCACCCTATAGCTGCCTTTCACCAACAGCTGATGCATCTTTGCATCTGTAGGTTGATGAATAAACCCAGAATGTTTGCAGGTTTTTGTTCAGAGTTCAGGGAAGGCCCTTGAGTTGGCCTTTTCTTTCACTTGTTACATTTCTGTGAAATGTCTGAGGCTTGAACCACTTCCTGGTGTACCTTACTGTTTTGTGCTTACCTCGGAACATTCATCCTCTCTGTGTTGACCTGTCTCCCCTGTGGTTTCAGGAAGATTTCTCTTTTTCCATCTCTAGCACCTTTGCCTGGCACAGAATAGATGCTCAGTCCCTGTGGGCTGAATCAAACTCGTGAAGCCCCGTTGGCCCCTTTGCTGGAGTCTGTTTCAGAGCAGAGGCCCTGCAGCCCCTGTCTGTGTCATGGGTACCCTCCCTTCCTTTCAGAACAGGATGGATTATGTCACAAAAATCTTGCTGAATTTCCAGCACCCCGACTCAAACTGAAGAAGGACAGTGCCTCACTTCTTGTGCCCAAATACTAATCCATCATGACATCCTGCTGGGGACTCAGAATAAAATGTGAAAGAGCTTTGGGACAAAGAGTGAGGGTTAGAGACAGATGTTGGCTGTCCCAGGGGGTGCAATATGTCACATATCCATTTGACACTATGGGATTAAACCATTAGAAACAGTGTTCATCTGGAGCTCCTAAATCTCCCAGTATTATAAAGGCAACTCATTCTCCTTTATGTTGTGTTTTATTTCTAAAACTCTTGAGAGAAATTCTGCTTTAACTGAAAAACAAACCCAAAAAACAAACAAAAAAACCAACTTTCTAAGTGAGCAGGGAACCAAAGTTTTTAATGTAATTACTCGCTGTGAATTCTTTTTTTTTTGCACTGTGAATTCTTTGTTACAATTAACGGCTCAGGAAAGGAAAAGAAACCTCAGCCCTGGGGGAAGTGAGCCTCGTGGAGGCCTGGATGAATCAGAGCGGCTGTGCTGTTTCTTCTGCGAATGTGGACCAGCCCTCTGTGGGGTTGTGTGGTAGGTATTCTAGCTCTGTGCCGGATGCCCAGGTCATGTGCCTGACTGGGCTGCACTCCCTCCTGCCCAGAGATGAGGTTTGACCATATGACTGCAAACAGAGCTGCTGCACAAGACCTAGAAGAAGAGAGGATGTGGCAGGTGCATAGAACCCTGCCCCGCACCTGTTCCCCAGACAAGGGGGCATCCCTGCTCTCACTTCTGGAGCTGACAGGGGTTCCAGAAAGGGCCTGTATCTCTGCACCTCCCCAGTGCTCAGCAAGTGCCTTGCATATGGAAGGTAGTCAGCATCTCACTGAACAGAGGGGAGGACCACAGGGAAATATGGGTGGAGATGATAATTTGGTGATGAAATAGATAGTTCTGGAACTTAAGGCTTTTGGAGGCAAGGCTATTCTGTCAGGCACTAGAAGCTGGTTTGAAAGCTCTGGGTTTTCATTGAGGTTTTACTGCCACCCAACTGTGTGCCTTTGGGCAAATCACTTTCTTTGTTAATGAGAGGGGTGGATGACTTGATCGCTAAGGGTCTGTAATTCTCCCAGGGTGCCATTGCTCCAGCTGCTTAGAGAAATGTGACTCGGAAAAGGAAGAGACTTCTGGGTTTTTCTGGCTCTTGGCTAAGTTCCCAGAGGGTGTTCAGATCCTGGGTCAGATGGTCTGTGTTCCCCAGGATCTCTGGGGGCAAGACTTCATACCAGAAAGATCCAGCCAATGTCCCCACACCCACTGCTGCCTCTCTGAGTGGAAGCCTCTTTTGCATCTAATTTTCTTGGTGGATTTTATAAGTTTCCTATTGCTTCTGTAACATGTTACCACAAATTTAGTAATTTACAGTTAAATTTAAATTTCTTACAGTTCTGGGGATCAGAAGTCCAAAATCAGTCTCACGGGGCCAAAGTCAGGGTGTCAGCAAGGCTGGTTCCTTCTGGAGGCGGGAGGGGAAATTTCGTTTCCTTGTCTTTTCCAGTTTCTAGAGACCACTTGCATTTCCGTGGCTCACGGCCCCTCCCCCTGTCTTCCAAGCCAGCAGCATAGCATCTTTTCTCCTCTCTGACTCTGCTTCCATCCTTATATCTTCTCTCTCTGACTCTGATCCCCCTGCCTCTATTTTATAAGGACTCTTGTGATTACATTGGGTCAACTCAGATAATCCAGGATAATCTCTCCATCTCAAGATCCTTAATTTAATCACATCTGTACAGTCCCCTTTACCATTTTAGGTAAGATTCACAGGTTCTGGGGATTAGGATGTAGAGATTTTTTTTGGGGGGGGGGTGTTCATTATTCAGCCTACCACAGGGATTATCCATTTGATTTCAAAACCTAGATTTGGACAGGGAGTGAGAGTATTGGAACTCTTGCTTTGGAATGGGGAATTGTAGACAGCTCCCTAGGCCGGTGGCTCTGTACCTGAGTGAAGTGTAAGCTGTATACAACAGCAAAATCCATTTGTTTTCTGCATATATTTAGGTTCTCCTTCCTATAATGCATGCATTATCTTCCTTCTTCATTCTGTTCGTGGCGGTTACCAAGTACCCACCAAGTGCGAGGCAGTGTGCCCGGAAAATGCGAGAATCTCTGAGACGTGCTCCCTGCCCTGGTGGAGCTTACATTTAGTGGAGGGAGAGAGGCACATAAGCAGTTATTTTCAATATAAGGCAGTGATGTGACAGTGGAAAACCGAGGAAGACGGGAGGGTGACCTCTGTTCTATCCTTTAGGGTGTCAGATGACATGCCCCAATTTTTGCCTCAGAAGTGTAATTGTTATATGCACCTGAATTTTAAGTTATTAATGCTGATAAGCTAAGAATTTTAAGGCTTTTTATAAGTAGGATAAAGTGCCTTTTATTTTTTATCGAAGGGTCTTTGGTTCATAAAGTTATCTAGCTCTGATGATTCATGTGAAATCACTTCCATTCAAGGTTGATTCAAGTTAAGGACAATAGGAATTTGCTAGGCAAAGCAGAAGTTGGGAAGAAAATCTAGCCAGTCTTCTTAATTCATGCTGCATGTGAATGAGTAAACTTCTGTAACCTGGACTGTCCTCAGAAAAGCACTCGTTTCCCGTGGCTGACCTACAAATACCCAGCGAGGTTGGCTCTCCTAGTTGGAAAGACAGCTCTTCCTTGCGTGTCCTTTCAGAGGCAAAGGGGAATCTCCAGCAAGAGCTCCCTCCAGCCCAGAACACAGTCTTAGAAAATACAGTTGACTTCTCTGGGAAAAACAGAACCAACCTTGTCTTACTCTCTCATGGAAACCAAGTTGGCACCTCATCATTGCCTTGTTATCAAGGACAGGCTGCGTTGCAGGACAGCCCTGGTAGGAAGGGTTGGCACTGTGTGGGCAGGGTTTTGAGTTAAGCTTAATTGCTCCTCCAAAGCTCAGCTACTTAATACTACACAAGTAGAAATCTATCACCAGACTCTAGAGCATCCTCCTTTTCCTTTCATATTCTTGCCTACATGGACAGTTAGCACTTCTGCAACTCTGCTGCTGCCATGATCTGTGCCCGGGCCACACTGGGGCCACCAAGGCTTGGCTGCAACCAGCACAACTACCCAGAGGAGAAAAGGTTTGTCATGACCTTTAACCAGCCCCCCAGTATCTTAAAAGCAGCCAGCCTGTGTTGTCCTTGGAGCACAGCAGGGCTGCTGGCTGGGTGAAGGTCCTGTCTCTTTAATGACTTACAGCAAATTCTTGATCTCACATAGAATGAGAAAGAGTAAGACAAAGTCATTTTTGTCTGGCTTCGAAGTGTGTTTTGTACTTGAATTTGAATGTGGGTGTGCCTAATGTTCTGAGAACTCACTTCAGGCAAAACAGTGAAGCAGCCCATGAAGAAGTCCTCGGAGAGGGCTGAGGAGCTGTGTACTTAACCACTTGCGCCCCTTCTCTTCTTTGCAGAGCCTGGCTGGGGTTTGACTCCCTGGTCTGTACTCACCAACGATGGGTATTCGTTAAGTAGATCGCCTAATCTCTCTGAGCTTTAGGTTCTTGCCCTGCAAAACTGGGGTGAGGTTACCCATAGCCCATAGGACTAATGGCGAGATCCCATGAAATAACATAGGCAAAGCACTGGCCACACAGTGTCGCAGTAAATGTGAGAATCTCTCCCACTCACCTGCCTCCCCCACCTGCCTCCCCTCATTCTCTCGGACCAATGTAATGCGCCAACCCAAAGTGGGAGAGGAGTGACATGCCACACACCTCCCTTCTTTCCCTCGCCTGTCCCTACCTCTGGCCCTTCTCCTTTGTTTCATTGTCATCAGACTTGTACGGGACAGAGCATGTGACAGTGGACACCTTGTCTAAAGTGTCCCAGCTTTGCAGTTTCTATCCCACACTGCCGTAGACATGCTGAACGTGCAGTCTGGGCTGTCCATGGCAATCCCAATCTCAATTGCACGGTCCCATTCTTCCCATTAAAATGTCCTTAGAATTCCAGTTTATCAACATCCCAAACACATTTCCTGATTGCACCCACTCCTCGGAAGGGGACTTTAAGACCAGGAAATATAGGGTCTTACAAAAGAGCCCTGACAATGGTAACCACGTGTCCCAGATTTTCTGGAAAAGTCTGTTCCCTTTCTAGTCCACGGGTCCTGGTTTTTGGTCTAGAAAACACCGTAACCAACCAACAGGGGTCACGTGAAAGGCACGTGTCAGACAGAACACCCCCGAAAGAAGATTCTGTGAGAGCCCACCACTGCCTATGATCTCAAATTCAGATTCTTCACTTGTAATTTTTTGATTGTTTCCTGTGCTAGTTGGGTTTGAGAGTGAACTGAGGGGCACATGATTCTTGTTGCTTTTGGTTGTGAAATGAGGACAAGGATGAAAATGTGTTCGCACAAATATACACACACAATTCACTCTGTGTGCAATTTTGAAGACTACTTTTTTCATTTAACATTAGAGTCTATGGATTTTTCTCGTGTCACTAATTTTTGTTTTCTTTGTAAATGATGAACTTACCAAATTCAAAATGGAGCCTATGACCGGCAAGGATGAGTGTGGGATGAGGATGGAAGAGCAGATACCCAAGGAGGACTTAGTGTGGTGGCATGTTTTCTGTCTTAAGCTTGATGATGGGAACACTTTTTTGTTTGTTTTGGGTTTTTTTGCGTTACGCGGGCCTCTCACTGCCGTGGCCCCTCCCGTTGCGGAGCACAGGCTCTGGACGCGCAGGCCCAGCGGCCATGGCCCACGGGCCCAGCTGCCCCGCGGCATGTGGGATCTTCCCGGACCGGGGCACGAACCCGTGTCCCCCACATCGGCAGGAGGACTCCCAACCACTGCGCCACCAGGGAAGCCCGGGAACACTTTTTTGAATGTCTTAAATATTACATAATACAATAGAAATGTACGCACCAGTAGTGAATGGTTACTGAACATTTCATTCTATAAATATGTTATAATTTGCTCACTTTAAAACTCCCCTCCCTACTATTATCAGTTATTTGTAACTTTCAACGTTGGACTCTTAAATAATGTAGTATCATTAAACATCTTCAGGTATCAAGTTTTGTCTGCATTTTAGCTCATTTTCTTAGGCTAGATTTATAGAATTGAATTATTGGGTCAAAGAGTATGGCTGTAATGAATGCATGTCGCCAGACTACCTTTGGACAAAGTCGCACGAGTTTAGACTATCATTGATATCGTATCCATTCTGCTTTATCTCACCAGCACTGAGTGCTGTGAGATATATATGTGGCTATATAGTTATATATACGTGTATATATATATATATATATATATATTTGCTACTTTGCTAGGCAAATATTTGTTTCTAATGGTTTAACTTGTATCTCTTTGATTACCAGTGAGATTGAACATTATACCATACAAGAATTTTTCTGTTGGAGTTTTAAAATAATTGTTTAATTGATGTGTATAAGCATAGGTTTTTGCAGACTCGATTACATGTGGGGCCTGTGTGGGAGGGTCTTGTTTGTATGGGAGGGGCCACGGATGAGCAAACAAACAGCCTGTTGCCCCCCTGGGTGGAAAACAGCTGTGCATCTAGACCTTTGTCTCCCTGCAGTGCCGCCAAGCTCCTGGACAAGACCCCATTCTCGGTCAGTAACCCAAACCCGCTGCTTCCTTCGCCCGCGAGCCTCCAGCTGGCTCAGCTGCAAGCTCAGCTCACCCTCCACCGGCTAAAGCTGGCACAGACGGCCGTCACCAACAACACCGCGGCCGCCACCGTCCTGAACCAAGTCCTCTCCAAAGTGGCCATGTCCCAGCCTCTCTTCAACCAGTTGAGGCATCCGTCCATGATCAGCTCCCCCCATGGCCACACCGGGGTGCCCCAACACGCAGCAACCATGCCCAGTGCCCGGTTTCCCTCTAATGCAATTGCCTTCTCGCCCCAGGGCCAGACACGAGGCCCAGGGCCCTCTGTGAGCCTCCCCAGCCAGCCCCCCAATGCCATTGTGATGCACCCTTTCAGCGGGGTCATGCCTCAGACCCCTGCCCAGCCAGCAGTCATCTTGGACATTGGCAAGACTGGGCCCGCCCCTGCTGCTGCGGGATTCTACGAGTATGGCAAAGCCAACTCGGGCCAGGCATATGGCTCTGAAACTGATGGTCAGCCCAGTTTCCTGCCAGCCTCAGCCTCTACCTCGGGCGGCGTGACCTATGAAGGGCACTACAGCCACTCAGGGCAAGATGGCCAAGCCGCCTTTCCCACGGACTTCTACGGACCCAACGCCCAAGGGTCACAGGTGGCAGGTGGATTTGCGGCTGAGCCGGCCGGGGGCTTGAAAGGCGAGGTAGGTCCGCTGCTGCAGGGTCCGAACAGCCAGTGGGAGAGCCCCCATGGATTCTCTAGCCAAAGCAAGCCCGATCTTAGAACAGTCCCCAACCTGTGGCCTCCAGCCCCCAGCCAGCCCTATGAGCTGTATGACCCCGAGGAGCCCACCCCAGACAGGACCCCTCCTTCCTTTGGGGGTCGGCTCAACAACAGCAAACAGGGTTTCAGTGGAGCCTGGCGGCGGGCCACGGAGGAGCAGGCGATGCTGTCTGTGCAGCCCTTGCAGGCGCATGAGCTGAATGACTTTCACGGTGTGACCCCCCTCCACCTGCCCCACGTCTGTAGCATCTGCGACAAGAAGGTGTTTGATTTGAAGGTGAGTCATCCAGGACCGGCTGGGAGCCACAGTTGGAGCCTTGTGGGCTCGCCACCACAGCCCAACTCCTGCTGCTCACAGGCCAGGAACTATGACATTTGGGGACTGGGTAACAGAATTTTGCCATCAGTACCCTTGACGAAAAGCCTAGGTATTAGAACCAGAAGGAATTTCAGAAATGTATCAGGGCCAGTCCCTTGCTTTAAGGCAAATAAGAGATTCTTACCCATGGTTACAGGTGAGAGATGAGGGTGAGTGGAGGACCAAGTGACCCCACTTGGGTTATGGAAAAGGGACTCAGGAATTAGCCTCTGCCTCCTTGTCTACATGCCTTGAGAAGGTATACTGTACTGAGTACAAAAGGGGGAAAGTGTTAGCAGAATTTTGAGTTGGGCAAGGGAGTAATTCTCAGGTGGGACCTAGACAAATTGTTATAGAGGGGCCTCAGCTTCTGCATCTGCAAAATGGAGGTAGAGCCTTATTACACCTTTTCAGTGGTTGTAAAGTGCTTTGGGCCCCTGCAAACAAAAGTCCGTGGTAGTATAAATTTTCCCCCAATATGTACTGATGATGCAGTGAAATATTCCAAAGCAATAATAATTGCAGTTAGCATATATTAAACCCTTTCTCTGTGTCAGTGGTAACTCTCCAAGGTAGATACTATTATTATACTCATTTTACAGATGCAAAAACTGAGGCCCAGAGAGATGAAATAACTTGTCCAGGGCCCCATAGCCAGAAAGTGGTAGAGTGGAGATTCAAACGTGGGTCTGACCCTCCCAGAGCCTGTGCCTCTTATCACTGAGCTGTACGGCCTCTTGTCTCTCATCTTGTCTGCAGAGCACAGTAATCCTTGTTTAGCGGGCAACACACCACAGTGTGTCATTCACCCCTGCTTGGGTTATGTCATGCAAACGCATCCCTGTCACTTGGGTGGACCATACCCTCTCACCTCCTGTCTCAGGAGGGGGCCGGCTAACGTGGGAGGTGATGGAGGATTTTGTCTCTCAGAAGTCTTTTCTGAGGCTTTGCAACTCCCTGGGAGTCCACCTGCCAGATTCTCATTTGGAAGTACATCGGAGGTGTGGTGGGACCAGGGGCCCCCGGAGAGGGGAAGAGGAAATCGAACTTGTGAATCTGGGCTCCTGTCCAAGATAGGCATGGGATGTGCAGGTGGAGGCCCATGATGACGATGATGATGATGATGATGACGACGGCTGGTTAGGGAGGCAGGAACGGGGGAGGAGCCTGGATGGGAGGGGAGCAGGGGAGGGAGAGGCATCAGCAGGGCTGGTCCAGCATCTGGGCACTCTGCCCTCCCTTCCCTTAGGAGGAAGCCTGTGCTCGTCCACTGCCTTCCTGGGGGCTCAGTTCTCCTTCGGTCATTTTTCTTTCCTTCTGGCCTAGGACTGGGAGCTGCATGTAAAAGGGAAACTCCATGCTCAGAAATGCCTGCTCTTCTCTGAAAAGTAAGTGCTGTCCAGGAGGACAGGTTCATGCATGCACTCAGCGCACATTCACTGAGCACTTACTGTGTGCCTTGCTTTGTTCTTGCTGGGGAAAGAGCAGAGGACAAAACAAGCAAATCCCTGTTCTCAAGGAGCTTTACACTTAATGGCAGGGGGGTGGGGCAGCGTCAGATGATAAACTGGTGAACTCTATAGCATCTCTGGTGGTAAACGCTAAGCAGAAAACAGCATCAGGGCAGAGGCACGAAGTGTGT
The DNA here is from genome assembly GCF_003031525.2 of Neophocaena asiaeorientalis asiaeorientalis. NCBI lineage: Eukaryota > Metazoa > Chordata > Mammalia > Artiodactyla > Phocoenidae > Neophocaena > Neophocaena asiaeorientalis. The sequence continues at coordinate 1,758,442 of NW_020174301.1, forward strand.
GTGTGTGTGTGTGTGTGTGTGTGTGTGTGTGCACGCACTCAGAGGGGCTGGTGGTGGGAAGGCCTCACTGAGGACATCCCAGGAGGGCATGGAATGAACCGTGGCCGTCTGGGGGACATGCACTCCCAGCAGAAGGAACAGCGAGTTTGAGGGCCCTGGCGTGGTCCAAGGATGCTCAGGCAGCATCAGTGTGAGCAGTGTAGAATACCTGGGGGGAGGAGCCAGGGAAGTAGTGGGGCCCCATCCTGAGGACTCGGGCTTGTGTAGAGGACTTTCACTTTTGATTTGAATGGGACTGGAGCGCTGGAGGGCTGAGCAGAGAAGGGATGTGCTCTGGCTTCACTGACTGGGACCCTGGCTGCCATGCTGAGAATAGGTGGTGGGGGCAAAGGCAGACTCGGGGAGACCAGTGAGGAAGGGGTTCCAGATACCCACACAGAAGAGAGGAGCCTGGGCCCAGGGATGTAGAACAGAGGATGGGGTTAAGTGTTTTGAAATGAGCTCATCCAAAAGGCCTCCCTTCCTTATTTGCAGTAACCAACAGGTAGAAGCAACCCAAATGTCCAGGCCAGGTAAATAGATAAACACATGTGGTCTGTGTTTACAGTGGAATATTATTCAGCCTTCAAAAGGAAGGAATTTCTGACACAGGCAACAACATGGGTGAACCTTGAGGACGTTACTCTAAGTGAGATACGCCAGTCACAAAAGGACAAATGCTGTGTGATTCCACTTCCAGGAAGTACTGAGAGTCGTCAGGTTCATAGAGACAGAAAGTAGAAGGGTGGCTGCCAGGGGCGGGGAGAAGGGGCTGGGGAGGTAGTACAGAGTTTCCGTTTTACAAGATGGGAAAGAGTTCTTCGGAAGATGGAGGGTAGCGATGGTTGCCAAACAGTGTGAATGTACTCAATGCCACTGATCCGTACACTTAAAAATGGTTAAGATGGTAAGTTTTATGTTATGTGTATTTTGCCATAATTTAAAAAAGTGATTTTAAAAAGGCATTTCTTTTCTGGCTCCCCATTTTTTTATTGTGATAAAACTCACATAAGACTCACCATTTTAACCATTTTAAGGTGTACAATTCAATGGTATTTAGCACATTCACAAGGTTTTGCAAATACTACCAGTCTCTAGTTCCAGAACATTTTCATCACCCCCAGAGGAAACTTATACCCATTAGACAGTCACTCCCATTCCCCCTCCCTACCCCCAGCCCCTGGCAACCACTACTCTGCTTTCTGTCTTCATGGATTTGCTTCTTCTGAACATTGAATATGAATAGAATCATATAACACGTGACCTTTTGTGACTGGCTTTTTCACTTAGCATAATATTTTCAAGGTTCACCCACATTGTAGCGTATGTAGCCTTTTTATGGGTGAATAATATTTTATATATATATATATAGCTACATCAGCGATCCTACTACAATATATAAATGTATCAAAGTAACATACTGTACACCTTAAATTGGGGTGTTTCTACCTTTTGGTTATTATGAATAGGGCTGCTGTGAACATCTCTGTTTGAACATTTATTTTCTGCTATTTGGGGTCTAAGCCTTGGAGTGGAATTTCTGGGTCACATGGCAATTCTTTGTTTAACTTATTGAGTAACTGGTTCCCCTTTTTCACCCCTCTCCAGCGCCGCTGTCCGGTGTGTACTCGGTTCTGCAGAGGGAACACTGTGTGCCTCTCCCAACAGCACAGCCGTTTATAACCCTGCTGGGAACGAAGGTGAGAAAGGGCCCCACAGATCAGCAGCTTGAAGCAGAAATCAGTTTTCCAAAGGCTTCTTACTCCCCACCTTTATTTATTTATTTATTTAACATCTTTATTGGAGTGTAATTGCTTTACAATGGTGTGTTAGTTTCTGCTGTATAACAAAGTGAATCAGCTCTACATATACATATATCCCCATATCTCCTGCCTCTTGCGTCTCCCTCCCACCCTCCCTATCCCACCCCTCTAGGTGGACACACAGCACCGAGCTGATCTCCCTGTGCTATGCGGCTGTTTCCCACTAGCTATCTATTTGACATTTACTCCCCATATTTAATAACCAAATGTCCCCGATGTGCCTTTGTGGACACATCTATAAAGGAAACAGATCCCAAGATGCTAAAATGCATTGGGCCTGCTCTCTGGCCTCCTCAGTGTTTTCTACGTGTTTTAGATGTGAAGCTTTGCTGGTTATCAACATGCCCAGAAGTATAATCATGCCAATCACTAATCACTGTGTTAAAATGGAATTTTCACTTTTCTCTTCCCACTTCTGTCCTAATAATGACTTTATTTTGGGGGGCTTAAACCAGTTATTTTATTATGTTTGCCTTACGACTTTTAAACATTTATGAAAAAGAATGATTTATTTCAAGAAAGAAAAGCTAAATTTAATATTTTTTTTAAAAGAACATTTGGTAAAAAAGTCATTTTTAGTTTTAAGTAGGAGGAACATTACTCTTGCACATATCCATAAATAATGACTTTTGAAGGTCAAGGAAATGACTAGGTTTTCACCCAGTTTTGTGTAATTTACCGTTTAGATTACTCCTCAAATCTTGGAACATCATATGCGGCCATTCCTGCAAGGTCATTTACTCAGTCAAATCCCGCATTCCCTTCAGCTTCCCCAGGGACAAATGTGAGTACAGAAGCATTTTCTCTGCTGTCATTTGTCATCATCAACGCATTTGTATCACCTGCTCTGCCTGGGTGTAGAGGTACAGAAGGGGCTGGGTTGAAGCTGGCACAGATGCGGCTTAGTGCAGAGTAGGAAAGCAGAGGTCAAGAGTTGTTTAATTCAGGGTTTTCCCTGGTGGTCCACAGGCAGGGGGCCTGGGTTCGGTCCCTGGTCAGGGAACTGGATCCTGTGTGCCACAGCTGGGAGTTTGCATGCCTCAACTGGAGATCCCACATGCCACGACTGGGACCCGGCACAGCCAAATAAATAAATAAATGGATGAATATTTTTTTTAAAAAAGAGTTGTTTAATTCAGTCCAGCTGGTGTTGAAACACATAGATTAAAAAGCTGACATAATTTCTTAAAATTGAATGCACTCAAAGGTTTTCTAGCATTCAGCACTGGTTTAGAAAAAAATAAGTATGAGGGTTTTGTGTGTGTGTGTGTATGTGTGTGTGTGTGTGTGTGTGTGTGTGTGCTGTGTGTTTTCTAAGACTTGGACATTTTATTGAAGTGGACCATTTCCTGTGAGTGGGTAATTCTGAAACTTGAACAGAAAGAGAAAATGTGTTTGAAAAGTACGGACCGTGCACTAATGGTATTTTTGACCCCTTGGGGAAATGGTGACGTCTGCATAATATCAATACTTCGTTTTTAGTTGTGTTTTGTGTTCCTTCCTCTCTACAACGGGCACTTTCGTCCCCCAAAGCTCTAAAGATTCATTCCTCCTTTTTCCAGCAATTGTGACAACTTGCTCTCCCCGCTCAGTTTTCCCCCTCCGTGTAGCCTGGTCCTCCAGGAGCTGCCCAGCTTCTCTTCCTCCCTGGCAAATGTGGGGAAGGGGGTGGGAGCCGCAGAGCCACCTGTAAAGCAAACTGTGTTCGGCTGAACCCTGCTCGAGGGCATGTGTCTGTGTGGTTTTGCCTGTGCCTGTATTTTTCCAATTCGTGATGTTAGCAGCTGCGGGCTCTTTCTTCTTGCGCTCAGCAGAGCGGGCCTCCACATGCCGTCCCTTCCTCGTGTCTGTCGGGGCATTTGAGCAAAACTTAGGAAGAGCAAGCAGAGAAGTGTAGGTTTTAGACCCTGGGGGCTGAGTGAGCAGGGAGGCGAAGAGGTTCATGATGAGAAGTGAGGCCTGTCTGGGCCGAGATTTCCATTTGTTTGTGTCTGTTTATTTGTGTTTCGGGGAGACGTGCTTCAAGAGGGAGCCCCTGTCTGCAAGCCCGTGTGTGAAGGAATGTTGTGGTTTCAGTCTTCAGGCTGAGAGCCACGGCCTGTCAGTGACAGCTTGGGGTCAGTCCCAGGAGAGCAGAATGGCTGGGTTCAGTGAACCTGGCATTTGTCTTGGAGTCAGACGCCCGATGACTTGACCTCGTGTCCCATGGGGGCGCTGGCCGCTCCAGCACCACCTACCCCAGGGCCTGTTTCCCACACTGTGGACCACGGAGCCAGTTCTGAGACCTCAGCACTAAGCGGAAAGGCGCTGTGACCCAGACAGGGGAGGCAGGGCTGGGTGCCAGATGGGCCAGGGGTCTGGGCACAGGAAAGAGAGCCCGTGTCAACTGAGTCCCTTTATGAAGGGGCAGGGGCTGAGGGGGCGAGGAGAGGCAAGGGCAGGGTGACTCTGTGTCTGTCTGTGCCTCAACTGCGTCCTCCGGCGCTGACCAGTGAACCAGAGGCCCTTTGCTGTGGATATGGAGGCAAGAGGTCCTAAGTTCAAGTCCCAGTTCCGGATCCTGAAGCTGAGAGGCCTTGGGCAAATGGCTTTACTTCTCTGAGGCTCTATTTCCTTAAATCGGGAAAATACTCCCCTAATAATGACTTTTGAAGTTAGGTTTTCACTTGGCTTGTGATCCTTCTGATTATGCCTCTAATCTTGGAACATCTTATGTGGCCATTTGAGCACAGTCTCCTGATTCGATGGTCTGAGGGTAGACCAGCATTGTCCTGCCCTTGTGAGGGTCAAATGAGACCGTGTAGTTGACAATGCTTTGTGAACCGTGCAGTGTGTAAGAAGTAATAATGGCTATTATTGAGTAACGAGTCTGTTTAGCCTGCTGTGGGGAAACCTATGCTAAGGCCAGCTCTGTCTGCTGGTCATGTGATTTGGGGCCGGTCTCAGTGTCAGCGTACCTCCTGTGCGAATCTGTCTGGGAATCTCTGTAGTCATATCTGCCCTCCCCACCCCGAGAGATGCTGAGAGTCTCCCGCGGAAGGGCTTTACTTAGGTGAGGGGCAGGCACGAGCGATCTGCTGACTCGTGACCATTCATGAGTACAGTTTCCTCCAGACGCCTAGAGATGGGCATTCCTCTGGCTTGAGCCTGAGAAGCAACACAAGGAACATTTTGCTTTCAGCACTGGCAGCAGCAGGAAGGTGATGGAGAGCCCAGACGTTGTCGGATATGATCATAATAGCACATTTACATAGTGTCCAACACATTCTTAGCATTTTTTTGTATGTATGAGCTCATTTAATCCTCCAGACAACTCTGTGAGGGGAGGAAACTGAGGCACAGAGACACTAAGTAACCTGCCTAAGGTCACACAGCTGGTAAATGGCAGCACTGGGATTTGAACCCAGGGAACCCGGCTCTATCTAGAAGCCTCATTTTTAACCGCTAAGTGCTGCTACCCGGCTCTGAGGGTCTCTGAGTTCTCTCCCTCGTGATGATTCTCTCATTAGTAAGTTCCCTCCTCCCCCACTCCCACTCCACAAGCTGCTTAGCAGGCTCTGAGGCTGCCTGGGGTGATGAGGACTTCTCAGGCTTTGGCCAGCAGCCGTGGAGCAAAAGGTGAAAAGGCCATCAGACCCAGCATCCGAATTTTCCTGTACCGTGACAGCGTCACCCAAGATGAACCTGACATTTGGAGGCATTTCTATACACCCATTGGAGGTGAAGAGCTCTCATCTGACTGGTTTTATCGTTACAAGTTCTGCGAAGCCTTGCTGGTCACGTGAGCTTCCCAAGGATAATCTGGGGGATGAGGACACAGTTTGCCCCAGCCACTCCCTGCATCATCAGTGCCTAGATGTTCACATCCTTCTGTCGGCTTCTGGTCCTCTTGTTGCCATTTCTGACAAATGCTATCGAATGTGGGTATGTCACTTTGGAAAAACCTGAAATCCAAAAATATTGACCTCTGGAGAAAAGCCAAGAAATGAAGAGCTGATGAATCTGCTACGATGTTCTGCGAAGCTCCTTTAAGTAGCAGGAGAGTTCCTCAGAAAAATTATTGGGTTTTTTTCTGCCTACAAATGCTGACCTCCCAAGATAAGTAGATACATCAAGGGGTGGTTACTGTGTTACCAGGGCATGCTTTTCTGGGCTCCATGAGTGGCCAGCGAGCTCCTTTTGCATTCTATTGGTTTTTTCTGTTTACATATTTATGCTTTTTGTGAAAATTCAAACAGAAAAGAAATATTTAAGGAGGACAGTGAAATTCCTCCCACTTCCCCGCTTCCAGCTACCATAGAGAACCCATAAAGGCTTTGATGCCTTTTCCTCCAGAAATGTGTTCCAGTCCAGTGTCAGGGCTTTTTCTGCCTGATTCCAATTACATGAGTCTTTTCAGAAACACATTTTGTTGAGTAAAAGCCGGAACAGCCAGGACTCAGCCATTGTCATATCACTATTGTTTGTGGAGCAAAGAGCAGTTCTTCCTTCTAAAGCCCTCTGTTTTTAAGCAGGGGAGCACAGTGACAGGGGGCTCCGTGTCATGACTGAGGCTTCAGAGGGTATCTGAACTGCCACGAAATCTATAATGACCACATGACGCATCTACCGCCTCCCCCAAGCCCAGGCTTGGCTGAATTTACGTTTGTCTCAGCTCGGTGGGAATGCAAGCCCTTCGTTTCCATGTTTATTTCTGACAGAGATGGGGCACTGAAGTGACAGTCGTGTGCTGCGTTTGCCGAGGGCGGGTGCTTTGTGTCTGTCCCCTCCAGCCCCAGGGTCCTCCAGCCTCAGGGTCCTGGGAGAGGAGCATTCACTTTCACTTAAGCTTCTGCCATTTGACAGAGCAGACGCACTTTTTCCTTTGCTGCCTGAGTTGTCATAAACAGAGTAATCAGGTTTCTAGAAGGGGCCGTAGGGGCCTTCTCAGGCTGTAAATCGTTTTCTTGCGCCTGCCTGAGATGCACTTTGCCTGCTGGCTGTCCCCGTAAAACCGCCTTGTAGTTTTCACAGCCACCTTGGAGTTTATTTAGTGCTGGTGCCTCAGACGGGACCTCCCTGGCCTGGGACGACACACATTGTTTTTATAGTTTCTTTCTCACCAGGACCCTGCACACCAGAGAACGTGTATAAATAAGGAAACTGAGGCACAGGAAAATAGAAATGTTTGTGAAAGACCAGAGGTTTAAATCATAGGTTGTCCCTCAGATTGCTGGCTGTTTCTTGAACATCTGTCTGTCCAGCTTGGCCTTCTGGGTCCGTGGCTCAGAGCACTCTGGTCTCCTGACCGCCAAAGAGCGTGGAGAGTTCTTAACTGACGTGGCACCCTCCCTCACCATTCCAGCTCTGTCCTCGCTCTTGTCCCCTGGGCAGGGGTCACCTTGTACATTTTCGAAGAGAGCAAAGAGTGGGGAAACAGGAGACCTGGGTGGGTTTTGTTTTCTGGGTTTTTTCCTTTTCTTTTTACAAATCTGAATTATTTTTTCTTGTTGCAAAACCAGTAAAATGATGTAAAAAATTTTAAACGGTAACAGAGATATAAAAAATAGAAAATCTAACCCTGCAGAGAAAGCCAAAGGTAAATGTCTTTGCCTATAGCTATCTATCTCTAGCTAGTGTACTAAAAGTATATATTTTGGGGAAAGTCAGATTACCCCATATCATCTGTTGTGCAACTTGGTTTTTTTTCACTTAACATAAACTCTCAAGACATATTTTAATTGATCTTTTAACACCTTTTAACAACTTAACATCTTTTCACAACTGAACATAAAACACTATCAGATGTTGTAATACCGTCTGTTGTATACGTTTACCGTAATTTATCAAGTCTGCGATTGATTGGTTTTTCAGTGAGAGCTGTTATCACACATCTACCCCTACTTCGTTGCCCGCAGATTAAGTTCCTTACCTTCTCCCAGGCATCAGTGTCTGCATACACATTGATGAGTGTGGACCAGATGACCTCCTGGTTTTAAGGTTCCATGACTCTAAAGTTTACAGTAATGTTGAAGTTGCTCATCACATGAGCCACCCAAGACCCATAGGCAATCCGGCACCAATAAAAGTAGATTTTCTCTAAGTCAAAGCTAATATGCTTTATAAAATATTTGAAAGTATCAATAAAGACATCTTTCTATCCTCCAAGTTACACCAAGGTCCATAGCTTTGGAACTCATGCCCATCCACTATCTGCATAGTATGTTCGAAGTCAACACCATGAGAAATAAACATTTGCCCCGTGTCTGTCCTCAGGTTTGTTTAGCACAAACCCAGCAGAGGCCCACAGACTGTGTGCCAGAGGAAATTAGGTCACATCTAACGGAGATCAGGCTGGAGCAGAGAAAATTGTTTATTGAAGATCGAATCTACATTTCGTAGCTCTAAGAAGCACTTTGAGAGACTTCTCTCACCCCGCAGGCCTCTTGCCCTGAGCCACATTTTTATTGCAACTCTGTGAGTTATGTGAACTGGGGCTGTCCTTTGAACTCATCTGCGAAGCCTGTTCCCACCTGCATCGGAGGGCATTGAAAGGTCTCAGAATCTTCCTACACAAGTCTGCTCTTTTCACATTTCCACCCATCTATAAAAGATTTGTGGGTGACTTGAGAGGTCTTGGACTCGGCTGCATGAACCATTAGAAGCAGCATCTGGTTTTAAATGAGTGACCCCAGCCTGTGAAAATGTACAGCCCAGGCGCCTGATTGCACGTAGGGGCATTCGGGTCATGCTGGTCTACGAGCTGACTGAAGTGTCCTCCGGGCTGGTGAAGGATGATTGTCCCCTTAGGTTAGTAATGAGGGCTTCAGTTACAGCCCAGATGCCTTAGCTCTCTTAGAGATTTGACCTTGGACTGGGAAGTTCCAAATGCACTGTCGCATGTGTGCCTCCTGGGAGCTCAGCAGGCAGACCATCAGGTGGGATGTTAGCGGAGCCCATCAACACCAGGTCTCACAATTCTCTCTAAACCCAGCTGCTCTTCTGCCCCAGAGCACATCTTTTAAAATTTATTTTAGTAACTTTTAATTTTAATATAATTCAGACTTACAGAAAAGTTGCAAGAAAGGTATAAGGAACACTCCCCCCACATATACCTTTTGCCTAAATTTACTACTTTTTTTACATTTTGGCCCATTTACTTCATCATTCTCTCTCTGTGTCTCTTCTGTCTTTGTCTCTTTATCATCTGTCTATCCAACCATCTCTGTCTTTATCTGTTCATCCATCCATCCATCCATCCATCTAATGATCTATGCATATTTCTCCTGAACCATTGGAGACATGGTACCTCTTCACTCCTAACTACATCAGCATGAATTTCCTAAGAACACAGACTTTCTCTTACATAATCACAGTACAGTTACTTTTTTTTCCCAGTCCAGGAGCATCATAGCACATCCTTTAACCGTTGGAGGAAAGAAGGAGACAAATATTTATTTATAGAAGCCTGCTGATGCCAGGCCTTGCACAAAGGCACTTTACATACATTGTGGCATTTTTGTCTTCTAAACGGTCCTGTGGAATCAATGTTTATTTTCCCTGGTTTATAGACAAACAAACTCAGGCTTGGAGAAGTTCAGTAACTTGCCCACGGTAGTCACTGGGGAGCAGGGACACAGACCTAGGTCTGTCTGATATTCCCACTGGCCTGGCACTGGTGCCCGAAGACCGTGAGACGGCACACACCTGATGTGTGTCTGTCCTCAGAGAGGCAGTGTTCCCACGTGTCTTTAGTTTATCTCAGTATATGATCTCAACTCCTGTCGTTCTTTCAGGGAGCAGAGTCTTTCTCAGGGCAGAGCACATTGGCAAGGTGTTCACTGCTTGGAGCTTATCTTGAACCCTGTAAAGATGAAACCAGCACCAACACATACAGGCCTGTCTGAACAATGGCCGTGCTTGTGCTCATATGCATGCATGCTGAAATGGCTGAGCACACAGAGTGGGAGGACAAACATTACATTCATTGGGACAGGGAGTGGGAAAAACACAGACTTCCTGTTTTTGCCCAACACAGTTGGGGAAACTTATCATTAACCTGGATCTTAGGATTTAGCTTGGCAAGGCTTCTGAGAGGAGTGGGATTTTAGAACTCTGAGCCACATAAGCATGGATATTTTACATCTGGAGAGGACTTAAGACGTATAGACTAACTTCCTCATTCCAGACACTGGGAAGCTAAGGCCCAGAAAGGAAAACTAGTTTGTCCTTGTCATGTACCTAATTGGTCGCTGAGCTGGGACTGAAACCCAGCCCTCTGTCTTCCAAGATCAGGTTCTTTCGCTACATCAGGAAGTCGTGTGCTTTTTACAGCCCAAACTGTTTTCAGTTATTACTCCTACCTCGAGCAGCACCTGTCCTGCATTTCATGTTTGGCAAAAGTACTGTATCTGCCAAAGTACTTACATTAGTGAGTAATTAACTAGCTCCCCATTTTTATGAATCGAAAAACACAGACACACCAAACAGACTTTCTCATCAGGGTAAGGATCTAACCAAGATGAGCATCTCAGTAAAGAAACTCAAAGTATGATCTCAACTCAGGTTCTTTTGTTTGTTTGTTTTTACATTTTTTAAAGTCTTTATTGAATTTGTTACAATATTGCTTCTGTTTTATGCTTTGGTGTTTTGGCCGCCGGGCATGTGGGATCTTAGCTCCCTGACCAGGGATCAAACCCACACCCCCTGCATTGGAAGGCGAAGTCTGAACCACTGGACCGCCAGGGAAGTCCCTCAACTCCGGTTTTTTAAATGTCAAAAATAACAATCCTTCCTTGATATATTACCTTCAAAGACCCTTCAGGACTTGGACTTCTTAGAGAACCCAGGTTGGGAATTAGCATAAGGCATCAGGCTGTCTGATCCAAGGCACTCAGGATTGTCTGTGACCCCGGTGGACAGATTTTACTCTAGAAGAGTACCACCTAGACCGTATTCTGCCTTCCTCTCACCCCTTCTCCCCCATCGTCCAGAGTTCCCATGGGACGTAAGGCAAATAATAGCCATGTTTATATGAACTGTTCAAGGATAGAGTAGAGTGATTATACAAATAACCCCACACCCTTTATGAATCAAATATGATTTTGAACCTAGTTGAGTTTAACAAAAAGATACTTTAGTTCAGTGACAGAAAGGAAAGTAGACTGAACTACCCTAACTCAAATATTTGCAAAAGAATACCACACATAAAACATGTTTCTAACTGGTTAAGATTTCTCACATGCCCTGACACCAGACACAGCACAGATTTTTGATGGGCAAGATTTTCATTTCATGGGTCCCTTAGAAATATAATAAATTAACTGCAATAAATGTCCTTGTACATAAGTATTTACATATTGGTGTATTTATTTCTGTAGGCTAGATTTCCAAAAATGGGATGGCAGGATCCTGTGCTATATATATTTTAAGTTTTATTCAATATGCTGAAGTATCTTCTCAGAAGATTGTAGATACACAACCTCCCACCAGCAACATATGTTATGCCCATTTCCTTATCTCTTGGACAGCCCTGGATGTGATTTCTCGTTAAAATTGTTACGAATCTTTTTTGTAAAGAGATGGCATAAAATCAATGTTTTATATATCTCTGCAAATGGATTATTTTTCTGCATTCATTTTGTAAATTATAGTTTTTTGATCATTATTTGGGGGAAGATAGCCAATAGGAGCATCTAGAATAGACAGAGGGCAAGGAGGAAATGTCTTTTGAAGACCACACCACTGCTCTTTGTCCCCGTTTGCGCAGCGGAAAACGGGTGCTGGCCGCGTGGTACACATCTGCAATCTGCCGGAGGGAAGCTGCACCGAGAATGATGTCATTAACCTGGGGCTGCCCTTTGGAAAGGTCACTAATTACATCCTCATGAAGTCTACTAATCAGGTAGGTCTGGGCACTTTCACACTGGTATGTACCAGATAGACCACACATTGGTGGAGGGGAACTACATAATTTTTTTAAAAAGCAGCTGTTCATAACATAAAGGGGTAATACACAGCTGGCCTCCTGCTGGTACAGCACAGAGGTTTTCATTGATGGTGGTGTTTTGTTTCCTCTTGTTTCACCTGACCCTTCTTGTGATGGATCCAGGCCTTTGTGAGTTACCTAGAAGTGAGGATGTGCTTTGGAATGAGGTGCTCATTATCACAGAAAAGCTAGCAGGTCCCTAAAACAGAAATCCATGCACTTGTGTCTTTTCACTGTGTTACCCACCCCCTGAGCTAATGCCACTGTCCTTCTTACCTTCTAAGTTTCTCATCTCTGAGGGTATGGATTTTTGAGCCAGCCAACAACTGACGGGGAACAGGTTATTTTCACTGATCCTTGGTGTTAGCAACTGAGGTTCTTGGTTCTCAGAGCAGAAGAGTAGGTGGGAATTAATGGATGCCTGGTGAATCTACAGAACTAAGAACCCTTAACCTATGAGGATTGACTGAGCCTTTGGGGGTTAATATGTTTGTCTTCATTTCTAAAGTCAAAGGGGGTAGTTTATACAGTGACTGGTCAGAAGTAACAATATTTAGTCTTTTATTTTTAATAAATATTTTAACTTCAGGAATAAGGAACAGGCATAGGAGAAATTCTTTTCTTAATTAAGGCCTGAACTTTGGAGACTCAAAGCCGCCTTGGATCATCAGTGGTCTTCCTCTGTCGACCTGGGCTTAGACTACTCATTTAGTCTCTTCATTCCTCCTTCTCAGAATTCTATTTTGGGCAAATTTCCAAAATTCAGCATGCAACATGAATGCAGTGAGATTCACTGAATTTGTTTCATTCCCATGTGACCAGTGAGAGCTTGAGGTGCTAAAATGTTTGCATGAAGAAACAGGCACTTAGAGTCAGACAGAGAAAGATAAATACTGTATGATATCACTTATACTGTGGAATCTAAAATATACAAGAAACTAATGAATATAACATAAAAGGAGCAGACTCACAGATAAAGAGAAAAAACTAGTGGTTACAAGTGGGGCAGGGGAAGGGGCAATATAGGGGTGGGCAAGTGGGAGGTACAAACTATTGGGTGTACGATAGGCTCAAGGATGTATTGTACAACACGGGAAATACAGCCAATATTTTGTAGTAACTAAATGGAAAGTAACCTTTAAAAATTGTATAAAAATAAAAAATTTAAGAATTTTTAAAAAAGAAAGAGGCACCTAGAAAGCCGAGTGGCGGAATTTGAAAGAACCCTGACTTTTTATTTTTTAAACATCTTTATTGGAGTATAATTGCTTTACAATGTTGTGTTAGTTTCTGCTGTATAACAAAGTGAATCAGCTATACATATATGAAGTCCAGGAGCCTGATTTCTCCCACTCCGTTTTTCTTTCTCTTTCTCTTTTCTTTTTCTTTGGCTATTCAGGGTCTTTTGTGTTTCCATACAAATTGTGAAATTTTTTGTTCTAGTTCTGTGAAAAATGCCATTGGTAGTTTGATGGGGATTGCATTGAGTCTGTAGATTGCTTTGGGTAGTATAGTCATTTTCACAATGTTGATTCTTTCAATCCAAGAACATGGTATATCTCTCCATCTGTTTGTATGGCCTTTAATTGCTTTATTTTAATTTCATTTAATTGCATTTCATTTAATTGCTTATAATTTTCTGCATACAGGTCTTTTTTCTCCTTAGGTAGGTTTATTCCTAGGTATTTTATTCTTTTTGTTGCAATGGTAAATGGGAGTGTTTCCTTAATTTGTCTTTCAGATTTTTCATCATTAGTGTATAGGAATGCAAGAGACTTCTGTGCATTAATTTTGTATCCTGCTACTTTACCAAATTCATTGATTAGCTCTAGTAGTTTTCTGGTAGCATCTTTAGGATTCTCTATGTATAGTATCATGTTATCTGCAAACAATGACAGTTTTACTTCTTCTTTTCTGATTTGGATTCCTTTTATTTCTTTTTCTTCTCTGATTGCTGTGGCTAAAACTTCCAAAACTATGTTGAATAATAGCAGTGAGGGTGGGCAACCTTGTCTTGTTCCTGATCTTAGAGTAAAAGAACCCTCACTTTTTGGTTTCCCAGGCTTCTGCCATAGACTGTGACAGCATGGAGAAAGGCATGTCTGAAATTCAAAAGCAAATGTGAGGGAAGGAGGGAGGATGAGCTTGTTAAGCCCATGCAGTTCAAGGAAATGGGAGATGAGGGCCCACAGCAAGGGCTCCCTTGCCACAAACCATGTTTCCTTTTCAACACTGAGGGACCAGATCATTGCAGCATCAGTATAGTACAAATCCAACAAATCTAAGACAATAACAGTGATGAATCTGCCACAGCGGCTCCTGGGGTCAACTGACAGGTCAGTCAAAACAGGCTATTTAGAAACTCCCTGTAGGCACCGACTGAGTGGAAAACCCGTTTCTTTGTAAGGGTTTTTATCAGAAAAGTTAAAGAGGAGAGATGCTGTGGAAACGTAACTGAGGGTCTCCTCTCTCTCCATCTTACGAAGACATGGCCTTCCTTCAAGCCTAGGGAGCCCCCGAGTTTTTTAGTGTATTTCTTTCTTTGCAAAGAAATTGAGAGCTCAGATACCTCAGATACCCACAGACCCTTGTGTCTGTCTCCTGTCACCACCACTACCGAATAGCAAGTTTTTCAGGGATGAGCCCAAGGTCACTTGTGCAGCAGACTCACCCCCCCACACCCCCTTCCCTCGGGGGAACTGTGGGTTAATGGACCCTCCCATCCAGAGGGACTCCTGTGGCATGATGTAGCCCAGGATGGACATATGTAATTAAAAATAATGTTTGGTGACCAGGGGAATCAGGAGAGGGTCTATCTTATAATGAGCTCTTTTGCTGAAGTTAATAAATAAGTCTCTTTGAACAGATGGGATCAAAGAAAGCTCTTCCTTGTACTGAATTGTTTCCTTTTTGTGGAGGTATAAAACACATACTTTAAAATGCACTCATCTTAAATGTACTCCATTAATTTTTTACATGTGTACACCTATGTATTTGCTATGCGGGTCAAGATATAGAACATTTCCAGAACCCCAGAAGGTTTCCTCATTTCCCTTCCCAGTCAGTATCCCACCCCCAAGCCTGAGGGAAGCTCAGCTCTAACTTTTACCACCATCAGTTTGTTTTGCCTAATTCTTGAACTTCATATACATGGAGTTATACCTTGAACAGAATTTTCTTTAAGACCATTCAAGTCAAGTCCAATGTCTGTCCTTCCTTTCTTTCCTAGGCCTTTTTAGAGATGGCTTACACAGAGGCTGCCCAGGCCATGGTCCAGTATTACCAAGAAAAATCTGCCATGATCAATGGTGAGAAGTTGCTCATTCGGATGTCCAAGAGATACAAGGAATTGCAGCTGAAGGTAAAGCATTCTCTTCTTCATTCAGTCATTCAACAAGCAACAGCTAAGTGTCTCCTCCTTGTCAGCCACTGGCCTAAGTGCTGGTGGGAAGGAGAGCACAGGAAAAGATCCAAAAATTACCCACTGCCTTTGAGGATATCACATGGAAAGGCAAACCCATTATAACATGGCAAGAAAAGTGCTCATTGAGGTAAGTACAAGATGCAAAGGGGTGCTTGGGGCAAGATGACTACCTACCTAGGATCCAAGGAGGATTTTAAGAGAAGTCTTGAAAGATGAAGAAAGAAGGGAAAGATGGTTGCTTTTCAGAGGTGAGAGTTCCAAGCGTAAACCCCTGAGTGAAACCCAGACACGTCTTCAGTAACTTTTTCTTCATCTGTCACCCCCTTGATCTTTTATTCTCTCCTCCATCCTCTCTATGTTTATTGTCTTAAGCCTCATAGAAAGCCTTCTAAGCAGCACATGACTGAGTTGGCCATTGTGCGAACTAAGGATTGAACTGAGGTAATTCCAAACAGGGCTTTTGTTTTTGTTTTAGCTTGCTCTACGTTCTCTTCTTTTTTGTCTTATCGTGAAGTATAACATACAGACAGAAAAGTGGCTAATTTTGTATTGCACAGTCGAAAAAGTAATAATGGGTGAGCTCCCATAAATCGCACAAAACCACCACCAAAGTCAAGAAATAGGACACGGGCAGCACCAAGATTTGTAAGCCCCTTCTTGTGCTCAGCCCCTCCCTCTCCACTCTCCTGGCCCTGAGATAACCATTTCCTTGCTTTTCCTTATTATTCTACCCCCTCTCTATGCCCTTTTTTTTAACATTATAGTTTAGTTTTACCTATTTTTGAACTTTATGTGAATGGAGTCATACTGTGTTCTTTCATTCAACGTTATGCCATCTATGTTGGGTGCATCTTTATTTTCATTGTTAAATAAATTTCCATTGTGTGACTATAAATTTGTTTAGCCATTCCACTGTTGATGGACATTCGGGTTGTTCCAGTTTTAGGGTATTAGAGACACTACTACTATGAACATTTTCAAACATGTTATCCCAGTACCCATGTACATGTGCGTATAACCAGGGAATGTACATAACTAGAAGTAGAATTGCTGGATCACAAGGCATGCTTACCCTCAACTGTACTAGATGATAGCATTCCTACTAGTAGTGTCTGAGAGTTTTCAATAGCTCACCTTCTTGCTAACACTTTGTCTTGTCCAACTTTAAAATTTTTGCCTCTCTGGAGAGAGTGTAATGGTTTATCACGATTTTATTTTTTATTTTCTATATTAATTGAGGTTGAGAAGTTTTTCATGTGTTTGTTGGTTATTCCATCTAGGTCTTCTCCAGTGGGAAATTTCTTTTTAAGCCATTTGCCCATGCTTTTCTTTTGGATTGTATCTTCCTATTGGTTTGCAGGAGTTCTCTTGGCTGGAGCCATTAGTCCGTTTGGATTTATTGTATTTCGTGCCACATTTGTGGTTAAATCTAACTTCTTATTTTGTGCTTTCTACTGTCCTATTTAATGGGATTTTCCAGTTGACTTCAGCTCATTCCATATTTAGTTAGGGTCCATTTTGTTCAAGGCTCACAGCCCTTAATCTGCCTTCAGGGTTCAAGTCAGAAGACAAAGGCTCAGTGGTTGTTTCTAGCTAGGACTAGCATTCTGACAAGTCTACATATGTAGATCAGTAATATGTCAACCAGTTGTCGAAGTCCTGATTCTGCTCTGCTTGCATTATTGCTTCTGAAGTTCATTTGTCAACAGTTCTGCTTCAGGCAGAACCTGGCACTTTTTTTTCCAACTCACGAAAGCCTGTTGCTTTTCTCAGACAAGTCAGCGATCCCGCCCCATTCTATACCCAAAGTTCTTGTCCTCCTGGATTCTGCCCTGGGGCTTAGAATTGAATTACTGCACTGAATTCCCAGGGGAGCTTTGGGTCTCCAAATGAGATGTTGTCATAAGGTTCTAATTAGGATTAACTGCAGTACTCTCCTTCTTAAAGTACCAAGGTGTTTGTAGTCCCTTATCCAGAGAGAGGTCCTTTGGGGTGGTGCCAAAACTGTGGGCTAAAGAGGTCAGATGGTCCGAGTTTGCATTCAGCAGATGTTCAGTGAGTGCTCACTGTGGGTGGGAACTGGGCCAGGCCCCACGGATTGGGAGGTCGCAAGTCTGGGGAGGCAGAACACATAACATGGAACCATCAACAGCTATGCGACCTACACTAGACTGCACAGTGGTAGGGCCAGCCTCGCCTCTGTGCCTTCCCTCTGTGCCTTCCCTCTGTGCCCTCCCTCTGTGCCTTCCCTCTTTGATGACCTTGGGCAAATTGCTTGACCTCTGTGAACCTCAGTTTCCAGATCAGTAAAGGACTATACCTTGTGTTCTTTGATTCTAAGCTTTTTTTTTTCATACATGGTCTCTTTGAGGCTCACAATCACCCTCCCCTATGAGGTGTGTAGGGTGGATAATAACAGTAATTAAAATAGTACCACAACAATAACAAGAATATATACCTTTAATTGAGTCCTGGGTCAAGTAATGTGCCAAGCGCTTTAATACATTATCTACTGCAGTCCTGGCGCCAGTACTGTCAGACAGGTATTATTATCTCAGTTTTACAGATGAGGAAACTGAGCCTCATAGAAGTTCAGTAACTTGCCCAAGATCATAGTTACTGGAAGAGCCATGATTAAAACCTAGGACTGCTTTGGTTTTGCACTGTATTTGCATCTCTGTATTGTGTTTTTATAATCTCTATTGTCCACGTGAAAAACAGAGAAATCAGGTAATTTGCTTACAGTCATCCAGTCGGTAAGCAGCAGAGATGGTATTCTAATAGAGCTTATCAAACTTCAATGTGCATACAGATCACTTATGGATCTCATTAAAATTTCTGATTCAGTAGGTCTGAGGCAGGGTGGTGATTCTACGTTTCTCACAAGCTCCCAGGAGATGCTGTTGTTTCTGGTCCTCAGAGCACACTTTGAGTGGCTAGAAAACATTTTTCCTGACCTTTGGTAAGGATTTTCTGCTTCCCAAGCAGTCACACTGCCTCTATGCGCAGGCATCTCAAGGCATGTTTCCACTGCATAGAAATATGTGCCTTGTGGTCCCTATGTTGACCTGAATCAGCTAGAACTTTAGCATAATGGCTAAAGTAAAAAAAGGAATGTTTTCACTCATGTAACTAAAAAGACCAGGAGTAGCCCTGGCTGCAGGCATGGCTGCATTCAGGGCCCAACTGCTATCATGAGGACTTGGTTTCTCTCCACTCTGCTTTCGGTTCGCTTGGCTTTGTCATTGGGGTCTCCCTGCGGTGGCCCCTGACAGCCCCCGGCTCTCTCCTCTAGGCGGCGCGATGGCTTCAGTGATTCCAGCAGCTCTGGCGCCTCAGCCTCCCATTTCCTTCACCAAGAGAAAGATGGAGTTTTTCCTAGTAGCTCCCACAGAAGTCCCGAAAGTCATTCCAGTCAAGCTAGCTTTGGACACGTGCTGTTCCCTGAGCCAGTCTCTGTGGCCGTGCTGTGACTGGCCAGGCCTGTGTCACTTGCTATGTCCTGGGAGCAGGCTGCAGAAGAGAGGATGGTTCCTGGGGAGGCAGACAGCAAAGCGCTGTATCCACATGTGTCACTGTATCCACATGTGTCTCTGGGCCAAAGGGCTACCACATGGGATCCCGCCAGGGCTTGCAGAGGTGGGGGAAATTCTGATGGGTCTCTGTCCTGGAACTTTACCTTTTGCTCACCAGGCAAAGTGGAGGGAGAAGAAGGAGAGATTTTAAGGCACTTTCTCCTCTCCTCTCTTGAATATTTCCTCATGCCAGTAAACTTGTCTCACTCTTTGTGGCAGAGATTTTATTCCTCAGGGCGTTTGGGGCAGAAACTTCCATGTAGTAGGTGTCCAACAAATGTGTGAAATGAATGAGAAAGAGAAAATCTGAAGGAACAGTAAAAAGTGAGTGTTTTCCTGCCTGCAGACCTGTGTGACAAGATTGGTTATTCTATAGAGACTTCCCCAGAGTCACAGTGTCTTACCGGCAGAAGGGAGCTTGGAATAGTTTAAATCTGTGTGTTCCAGTCACTCCATCAGAGAACTGTCAGGGGAGTTTTCAAGTCCTCTTGCCCAGATGTTCTCATTTAGTGGATTGGGGTGGGACTGAAGCTCCCAGGTGGTTTGGGGACAGCGGGCCTGGTTTCAGTGTCACTGGTAAGTTGCCAGCCTCCTGGCCACAGAGATGGTCCGTGGCCCTGGGAAGCAGTCTTGTGAGTGGTCCATGATGCTCTTGGTTAGGAAGAATAAATCAGCAAATGATGATTGAGGGTCTTTTCCATATAACATGTGGTGCCGAGAGCTACAATGAATACGAGAATGGTCCTCACTTGGGGAAAGTTTGCTGTCTCACTTGTGATTATTTTCCCAATCACAGAACAGCCTCCTGAGGCCACTGTCAGCCCAGCACCCCCTGAAGTTCCTTCTGTTCAGGTTGCACAGCCCCGGTGAGTCAAGGAATGGGGTTATTGATCGCAGCCATTAGTGGCACAGGGCCCCGCATGGAAGGAGCGCTCCACGATGACTGGCTGGAGAGATGGAGGGATGGGCTGACGAGAAAGATCATGACAGCCTACAAATACTATACGCTGGGGTTGGCGGAGATAAACTGGGGAGATAAACAATTCTCGTGATTTCAACCTGAGTGCATACGTACGGAGCTCCTAGAAGTTCAGTGGCAAAAGGCAGTGTGACTTGCTTGTGTAAAGAAGGGAGAGATTCCTGAGTAGGGCCTTGAAGGATGAGACAACTTAACGAAACAGAGAGGGGGTTTCTGGGCAGCAGTTGGGTGAGAAGAGATGTAGAGCCTGGAAAGCACACTCATGTCAGAAACAGTCAGGGCTGCTGGGACAGGATCTGGCTTTGACAAGTTCAGGGCTCATCTGGAAGGTTTCAGCATCTTCCTGGGACTCTGGAGACATGTAAAACAGCCGCGGAGGGGTCCGGAGGCACAAAACTCTCTGGCAGCTTCTTTTATGCTGGCCCAGCATCTGCCTCCCTCTGAGGGCACACTTCCCTGGGACTGTATGGGGCTTGGAAGCTCACCCTTGTCCTAAAGTAGCAAGATGTGTTGACCAAGAGCACTGTGGATGGTCCCCTGGGGGCTTGTTGACAGTGGAAATGGATTCACTGTGGGGGGGCTGGGGTTCAATATACAATTCTGTCTACTTTTGTGTGTGTTTGAAATGTTCTTCAATAAAAAGGTACCCCCAAACATCATCGCAGACCTACTCCGTTCTCTTCTGTTTCCACTCCCCTGCAGCGATTACAGCTTTATTGTACCTGCCTCCTTTATACCTTTAACCACAGGATAACGAGGCCAGGCCTGAAGAGGAAGATGGAGAGGATTTTCTTAGAGTGAAAAATTGATTCTGTTATTTGAAAATCTTTGGCCACTTCTGACTCCTTCTCAGATGGCAGCTGGCAGGGTGTTTGGGCCAGAGAGTGCCAACAATTTGGAATTATCACTTAAAAGAGAGAAACTGACCTCTGGTCCTCAGAGGGGGGTCACAGTGCCTGTGACCGCCAGCCCAGCGTATAGTATTTGCAGATTGTCATGTCCTTTCTTGTCAGCCCATCCCTCCATCTCTCCAGCCAGTCATCGTGGAGCGCTCCTTCCATGCGGGGCCCTGTGCCACTAACGGCTGCGATCAATAACCCCATTCCCTGCCTCACCGGGTCCGTGCGACCTGAACAGAAGGAACTTCAGGGGGCGCTGGGTTGACAGTGGCCCCAGGAGGCTGTTCTGTGATTGGGAAAATAAGGGGCAAGGAAATAGTTAAGCCCAGAAGAGGCTCTTCTAGCCCCCAAAGAACTCTGGATGCATCTCTTTGACCCCCGGGGGACCACATTGGGCCACTAGAGGGTGTTTCCATCTGTGGTGCTTGATTGGCTGCTCTGCCCTCATCAGGCGGCAGCCAGAGGGGAAGGGCCCGAGGGGCTGCTGTCTGTGGTGGTGGAGATGCAAAAGGCACCATGAGCTCCTAGAACACCTCTGGCTCTGACATTGGCCTGACCTGCCCGTCCCTGCAGGTCTCAATCCCACCACCCATGCTACCGCTGGGTAACCGGCAGAACCTCAGCTGCTCCCTGACCAGGCCCCCTCCTCTCACCCCAGGTTCTCCTGGATCTGGACTGGAAGGAACAATCACGAGGATATGAGATTCCAGAGAGCAGAAGAAAAGTGTTGGGGACTTTGGGGACTCTTTTTTGCCACAGAAAGTCCCTGATCCAACCCCCTCAGGGAATTTGTGTGTTCTGAAAATTCGCCATGGTACATTGTACCCAGTTTGGGGGCACATTCTTTAGCCTTCGCCTATTCCAGCTTGGCAGGATGGGGACAGATTTGGAACTTGGGATGTGGCCTCCCCGGTGCCAGGAGATCTTATCACACGTCCCTGCACTGGATCCTGATGGCTCCCTCCGGCTTTCCCAGGCTGGCCTGCATGGAGGCAGTGCTGCAGTGGGTCTCCTGGGGACCAGCCATCCCAGGCGGGCCTCTCCCATGATGGTGCAGTAGGCAACTTCCACCTTGCCCAAGGTGGGGAGGCAGAAGGAAGACCCACTCAGTGGAAGCACCTCCACGTGAACCGTCTTGTTCTACCCACAGGTGGTGACCAACAACGCTGGCGGGAGGACAGATGGTCTCGGGTGGGGTGGAAGGAAGCGTCCTGGGCAGTAGCCTTCTTCTCCGCCCAGGCCCACAGCCCCAGCTCTGTTGTTGCTTGGCCTTCGGTCTCTGCTTCTGGTCCAGTTTAAGCAGCTCAGGTGCTAGTTGACAGTGCAGGGCTTGGGTGATCTGGTTACTTTTGGTGACACTTCCATATGCTTACAGAGGGTCAATCTTTATAGCTACAGTCAGATGAAAGGGACCATTTCCCAAAAGTGTGAGGCTCCTTTCGGGTGGGTATCCTGACCAGTGCTCAGTTCCTGGGCCTTTTCTTGAACGGGGATTGACTACCTTCTTGACCTCCTCCTTCTTCACGACCACAGGGCTAGCGGTCACTTCCTTCTCTTTTTTTTTTTTTTTTTTTACTTCCTTCTCTTTGACGTTCTCTCCTCTTGCATTTCAAGTTGACAAGAGATCCCTCTCTGGCTTGAACATTTTACATCCTTTCCCTAAGTCCGAGCTCTGACTTCTCCCCTGAACCCACAGGCAGCTCCTCCTTTATTCTCTCCTGAACTGTTTTCCCAGCCCAAGCTTCAATCTTAACAATAACACAGATAAGCAGCTGTGCACTCAGAGGACTCAAGAATTCTAGTCCCAGCTAATCACAGAGCTCAATTCATATCTCTGGTCCTGGGTTTCACACCTATAAAATGAGATATTTGATGGTACCTAACATTTGTATAGCTCTAAGATTTCATGATCCTTTGTTAATTACGTAGGAAAAAAAATTGAGGATAAAAAGAGCAGTTGATTAAGTTTCTTAATAAAATTCTTTGTCAAAAGTTGACATCACCAGGCTTCCCTGGTGGCGCAGTGGTCGAGAGTCCGCCTGTCGATGCAGGGGACGCGGGTTCGTGCCCCGGTCCGGGAGGATCCCACATGCCGTGGAGCGGCTGGGCCTGTGAGCCATGGCCGCTGAGCCTGCACGTCCGGAGCCTGTGCTTCGCAAAGGGAGAGGCCGCAACAGTGAGAGGCCCGCATACCGCAAAAAAAAAAAAAAAGTTGACATCATAGACTGAGGGTTTTTAGGTCTTTTTTTAACCTCAGTATTACTGAGATATAATTCACATACCATAAATTCAGCCTGTTCCATACATTTTAATTGGATGAATTTTGTGTAGTCTTTTGGAAAATGCTTCCATCCTTCTGTGCTCATGAATTTCTTTTTTTAATCATTGATTGTTTATTGTTTTGTTAATGTTTGGCCAATCTGGGTTTAGGAAAAGGCTTTGGCTGGCATTTGGGAGCTGGCGTGGTCCTGTCCTGGCGCAGTCATCCCGTAGTAACTTCTGGGAAGGGCAGAGCCTTTGGGTGCCTGGCCTCCTCAGCTGGGAAGCCTGGCTCACAGCCTGCGCTGCCCACCTTGCAGATTTACGTTGAGCACAAAATGACCCCTGTGGATCCTCGCACTGAAGTCAGGAGTTGCAGGAAGCATGGGGCATAGAAAGGACCTTGGAGTTAAAATGCCTGTTGTCAGGTCCTGATTTTCTAATGATCTCTGTGACCTTGAGTGTGTTCCTTAACACAGCACAAGCCCAGGAGTCACCCTAGAACACCGTGTGGCTGGTGGCTGGAGCTGTGCCAGGCAGAACTCTGCCTCAGTGACCTCTCTGGGTCTCAGTTTCCTCAGGTGTAAGATGTGGAGGCTGCATGTTAGTGATCTTCAAGTCTCTTTCCAAGTTATAATGCCTTCCTCCCTCCCGCCCTCTTTCCCTTCCTTCCTTTCACATTTTAGATATTTGCTTTTATCTGGAAGGAGGTGGGAGGTGGGTATTAACAAATGCTGCTTTTTCCCAGCGTGTGGATGGTGAGCCTCAGGCTCCTTCCTTCCCAGCTCAAGGGATGCCACGTGCCCTGGACCACGCAGCCGCGCCGCCATTCAGCATTATGTTCATACTCTTCATCCTCTGGATTAAACTTTTTCTTCCCCTAAAAAGGCACTTTTCCCCCTTTGGTGGACAGGGCAATGAACCCAAGTCCTAGCTGCTTCCTTCTGGTGTTTGCAAGGCCATCTCTGGTCTGATGGTGACCCCTCTGACTTTGCCTAGAAACCTGGGAAAACCGTGGCTGCCATCATCCAGGACATCCATTCCCAGAGGGAGAGGGACATGTTCCGGGAAGCAGACAGGTGAGGCCCGGTCTTAGGTCTCAGGGCAGATTCTGCGTCATTGGAACATTCTCCCCTTTCTCTTTCTTAGGGGTATTTGAGTCACTCTGTGCTCTGCCCTTGCCTCTGCCCTGTCCATCAGCTTCTCTGGGCCCTATATTTCCATGTGCCTGATGGAACGCATCAGTCCAGTCCAGTGCTCAGGTTAAACCTCAGAAAAGTTCAAGATGCTAAGCTTCCCCTCAGCTGCGCCTCCTTTGTTGTCAAGGAGTATAGGAGGGGATCTGCTGATATATGGCTCTCAAGGGCAAATGTACACTCTGCTAAAACAGCCTGAAAGTGTGTCTGTGTGTTGTGTGTGTTGTGCGTGTGTGTTTGGTGTGTGTTGTGGTTGTACTGTGTTTGTGGTGTGTTGTATGTGTGTGTGTTTGGTGTGTGGTTGTACTGTGTGTGTGTTGTGTTTGGTGTGTCTGTTTGTATTGTGTGTTGTGTGGTTGTATTGTGTGTGTGGTGTGTGTTCTGTGTGTGTTTAGTGTGTGTAGTGTGGCTGTATTGTGTGTGTAGTGTGTTTTGTGTGTGTATGTTTGGTGTGTGTTGTGTGGTTGTAGTGTGCGTGTGGTGTGTGTAGTGTGTTGTGTTTGGTGTGTGTGGTTGTATTGTGTGGTGTGTGTGTTTGGTGTGTGTTGTGTTGTAGTGTGTGTGTGGTGTGTGTATGTGGTACATATGTGGGTGTATGTGTGGTGTGTGTGTCTTCTGTTTAGAGCCAGCCCTTGATTTTTCTTGAGCTGAATGTAGGTGTAGAAACATCCATGACCTGACCAGTCATTTACTCTGAACATCGAGTGCAGTCACATTTCCAACTCATTTCTCCCAGCTGAAGTTGTGACCCTGCCAAGCCCGGGCTACAAGTTCACCACTGTCACTGCCCTATGGAGACAGTCCCTGCAGAGGCCACTGTGGAAAAAGCCGGAGCAGCACCTGGCCGGCACATTCTGTGGTTCTTACCCAGGGCTGCCGCAGTTGGCACTCTAACCTCGCTGCAGAGGGCCCGGCCCAGGCTGCTTCCCCAGTGGAGGTCAAGGCTGGTCCCAGTGAGCCACGTCTCTTGTCCCCTGGTCAGTGAGGACTGCGTGGTTTTCCTGTATTTGGGAACCAAATGAAAGTTGCCTGTCCTTTTAGAATGTCAGGTGGATGACTCAGTTGACCAGCTTAATAACAGCCTTTGTGTGTGTGTGTGTGTGTGTGTGTGTGTGTGTGTGTGTGTGTGTGTGTGTATCTTTGTATGTAGCTGTTCAGGTTTGGGATTTTTGTTCGTTTGTTTGTTTTTAATATTATAGTTGTTTGGGTTTTTAAAAGACGTGTGAAGCCACACCGTGACCCTGCAGTTCTGTGGTAGAGTCGGGGTGCAGGTGACCAAGAGGTCTTGCTCTGAACCCTATACGGGCTGGGGTCTTTTTCTGTGTTTCTGTTTCTTCATCTGATACATGAGCAGGTCAGGGCTCTAAGGATTCTTCCAACCCCAAAATGCCTTCCTAGAAAAATGGAGCCCAATAGGTGGCCTTTATTTCGGTAGAGGCCAGGTGGAGGGGTGACTTCAGTCTCATAGTCAAGAGATCAGCTGATTGAACCCCGGGGTTAGGCAGTCTTGCCTACCAGGCTGAACCAGGGCAACTCGGCACACCCCGCCCCTGCCCACCAGGAGAGTCTCCTCCTCCCTGAGCGTAGCTCATTTCCAAGAGGAAGAGAGCTGGGGTGAGCCAGAACAGCCCAATTTTTCATCCCAGTTCCCAGGAGCAGAATGAGTAAAGGGGCAGAAAGCCCCCAGGACTGTGCTCAGGGAAAATCCCTCCCAGAAGCCTGGAGGGAGGAAGAGCTTGTTCCTGGACCTCTCTGTGCGCTCTGCGCAGTTGTGGTGAAGCGTGTTATGGCCAGGTGGGGTCACGCGCGCAGTATGTCTGTTGCAGAGATGGGGTGTATCTGGGGATGGAGGCTGAGGAAGGTGCAGATTCTAAAACGGCTCCTTTGCTCCCTCACAGATACGGCCCAGAAAGGCCGAGATCTCGAAGTCCGGTGAGCCGGTCATTGTCCCCGAGGTCCCACACTCCGAGCTTCACCTCCTGCAGCTCTTCTCACAGCCCCCCGGGCCCCTCTCGGGCTGACTGGGGCAGCGGCCGGGACTCGTGGGAGCATTCGCCCTACGCCAGGAGGGAGGAAGAGCGAGGCCCGGTCCCCTGGAGGGAGAACGGGGAGGACAAGAGGGACAGGATGGACACGTGGGCGCATGACCGCAAACAGTACTCCCGGCAACTGGACAAGGCCGAGTTAGACGAGCGGCTGGAAGGAGGGAGGGGCTACCGAGAAAGGCACCCAAGGTCTGGGTCCCCCAACCCGCTCCACTCCGCGTCGGGATACAAAAGCCGAGAAGACGGCTACTACCGCAAAGAGTCCAAGGGCAAATCGGAGAAGTATCTGAAGCAGCAGCAGGATGTCCCTGGGAGGTCCAGGAGGAAAGATGAGGCCAGGCTGCGGGAAGGCAGACACGCCCCCCCTGACGGCTCGGGCAGGGAAGACGGGCTGGAACCGAAGGGCACCAAGTCGAAGCAGAGTGAGAAAACCAGAACCAAGAGACCTGATAGAGACCAAGACGGGGCTGATAGTAAAGAAAGCAAAATGGCAGAGAATGAGGTAATAACGTAATCCCTTCCGCCAGGTAAGGAGAGGCAGGTCCCACGGGAGAATACTATTAATAGAATGGTGATGAACGTTTACTGAGTGAATGAAACATTTACTGAATATTTACTCTGTACCAGGCACTGTGCTAAACACTTTATCTCAATTTAATCCTCACGGCAAGCCTATGAGGTAATACTAGTAATGATAGTATCATTGCTATAGATGAGGAAACCGAGGCACAGAGAGTTTAAGTTAGTTGCCCAAGGACACACAGTCAGGAAATGGTGGAGCTGGAATGGTGATCTGGCTCCAAATCCCACAGCACCCTGCTGCCTTTACTAGAAATTAGGCAGGGACGTGATGCAAAGTCCTTCTATTTTGTCTGTTTGTCTAGAGTGGAACGGCCCTGAGGTGTTTGCACCCACAGACCGTGCCAGGGGAGATTAGACCTTTGGTTCGCTCCATCCTCCTGCCAAAAACGTCTACCAGTGTTGGGGCTTTGATGAGAGGTGGTAAAGGAGAAGCAGCCACCACCCATTCAGTGATACTGGGCACCCAGGGCTTGATGTGTTTCTCTAGACCCAGTCCACAGTGTTCTCCTTCCACTGGAATAAAAATGCTCAGTAGCTGGCTGGCACCTTTCATCCAAGTGCTTCAGCCAGGGCTCACAACGTGCTGCACGACTTCAGTTCACACGGTGGGTCACAAGGAGGACTCTGGGTACCAGGTTTATACTCTAGTTTGGCTTGCGCTTCTTTCTTGCCAGAGCCGCCTGCATTTAAGTAGGAGTGGGCTGGTGGAGGTTGGCGAGGAGGTGGGGGTGGTCTGCATAAAGAATCCACTTAAAAAACCCTACGTGCGGGCTTCCCTGGTGGCGCAGTGGTTGAGAGTTTGCCTGCCGATGCAGGGGACACGGGTTCGTGCCCCGGTCCGGGAAGATCCCACATGCCGTGGAGCGGCTGGGCCCGTGAGCTGTGCGTCTGGAACCTGTGCTCCGTAATGGGAGAGGCCACAACAGTGAGAGGCCCGCGTACCGCAAAAAGAAAAAAAAAAAAATCCTACATGCATATCTTCTAGTCTGACCCAGGAGCTGTTGACAATGACTAAGTCTGAATAAGAATCCCAGGCCTCAACTCCATGAACACTGAAGGGCCGAGCTTTGGCCACGACTTTATTCCTACATGCTTTGCCGGGGGGGTGTGCTAGGCACAGGGGTTCAAAGATGAGTAGGAAGTAATCTTGTTATGGCAGAGATTAAGTTCTAGTGGTGGAAGCCAACCTACAAAACTAATTTACATGCAGTGGGGCCCCTGCTGGAGTCGAGTGGATAGTCAGCTCTGCACAGGAGAGAAGGAAAGCTGCACAGAGGAGGTGGCATTTGAGCTGGACATCGAAAGTGGGGAAAAAGGCAGTTTGGGAAGCAGCAAGGGCAAAAGTGAGAAAGGAAGACTTCTTTTATTGCTGATTTATAATATATTAGTTTCAGGTTTACAAAGTATGATTTGCTATTTTATAGATTACACTTCATTTAAAGTTATTATAAAATATTGGCTATATTCCCTGTGCTTTACAATATATCCTTGTTGCTTACTGATTTTATACATAGCAGTTTATACCCCTTAATCCCCTACCCCTATCTTGACCCTCCCACCTTCCCAGTCCCCCCTGGTAACTACTCTTTTGTTCTCTGTATCTGTGAGTTCTTTTCTGTTTTGTTATATTCATTCATTTGTTTTATTTTTTAGATTCCACATATAAGTGATAACATACAGTACTTGTCTTTCTCTGTCTGACTTATTTCACTAAATATAATTCCCCCCATGTCTATCTATGTTGTTGCAAATGGCATTATTTCATTCTTTTTTACGGCCGAGTAATACTCCAGGTTCTTCATAACAGGGAAGACTGTTTTGAAGAACCTGGAGCTACTCAACGTGGCTGTATCTTTAGGGCATATTAAAGGGTAATGTTTTTAAGAAGTAAAATCATGGCTCTCATACAAACATAAAATGAATACATGTCAAAGGTATTGTTTAACTCATTAATTAATGAGGGAACCAGTAAGATGTGAAAGGCTGTTCAGAGGAGAATCCAAAGAGCAGGCATACAGAGGCACTCAGTAATGCTGAGGTGGATTTGCTAATAGATGTGAAACTGGCCTCTTCTGTGGGAATCAGTGGCATCTCCAGCAGATAAAGTCCCTTCGCGTCTCTATGAACAAGAATCATTTGTCCTATTATCACATTTCTGCAATTAACCAAGTTGTGAAATAGCTCAGTTCAAGCTAATGAATGGTGCAGACTCCGATAGAATCAGGTACCCTGGAAGGGTACTAGACAAATGTCCAGTCTTCCATTGGAAGGACTCCCAGCAATCTTTTTTGCCCATCTCAAAGTCTTCCACAACTTCCCCTGGCAGAGCAGGGGAAGCACAGGAGATGAGATTAGGGAAGTGGGTGGGGTGGGCCCATGAAGGACCTCTTGTGTGTACTTGAACTGGATCCAGAGAACCTGTGAACTAGTGGATGTTTTTAAGAAGAGTGTCTATGCTCGGAGGTGTCCAAGGGGCTGGTGATGGGTCAGTACCTTGAGAAAAGAAGGAAAGAGAGTGAGAGTTAGCAGGGCCTCAAGGCCTCATACACATACCACCAGTCTGGAACCCTCTGTCCCCCATGGCAAAGGGGCGGAGCTGCCCCTTTGCCCTCCTACCCACACTTCTGAGACTCTTCTTTGGTAACTTCTCCTATTGTACCCACCCTACTTTCACTGGTTTGCACAACATTGCTCATTCATGGTGACGCACGCTGTGGATCATCCTAAGAGCCCCTGATGCAAAAAAAGCTTCCCAGAAAGGCCCCGTGGGTTTCCCCACAATTCTGTCCTTCTAGTAGGTTCTGCCTCTAATAGCCCTAGAGTGGGGTCAGTAGGTACTTGTTGGGGTCCGCAACAGATTGTTTCTGTGGGTTTGGAGCCAGGCAGCCAATACCATTTGATGGAATAACAGCAGAACAAAGAGTTTGCCTCACTGATCTCAAACTTCTCATCACAATCTTGAGAACAACCTAGAACCCACAGGGTTGCTCCAGGAGTCCGAGAACAGGCAGTGACTAAACTTGGGGAATGAAGGCAGCAGGGCTGAGGACAGGGTCCCTGCCTTTCTTATGATATACCAGGCACCTCCCACCACAGGGCCTTTTCACATGTTCCCCTGCCTGGGAGCCCCTCCCCCACCAAAGTCCATGTGGCTCCCTACTCACTGTCACAGTCTCCAAAGTTTATTCCTGGCCACCACATAAAATCACAACATCCCAACCCACTTCTTTTCCTTCCCTGCTTTCTTTTTCTCAGTGGCATCTGTCTCCTTCTGACCTATCCCCTAATGTCTTTATTTTATTTACAGTCTGCTCTCCCTCCCAACCCTCCCCTACCCCCATCCCCCATGTAACCTCCATGAGGGCAGGAATTTTTGTCTGCTGTGCTCACTGCCCTGCCCCCAGCTCCTAGATTAGGGCTTGGCCCAGAGTGGGCATTCAGTAAGTATTTGTTGAAGGGATGAATGACTGAACCCAGACTCTGGAGGTAGAGGCCTGGCATCTGAGAACCAAGTCACACCCTGTTCTTCTTAGCCTCAGTTTTCTTGTTTGTGAAATGGGTGTGATCACAAGGCTGCTGTAGGACTTTAACAAGCTTGTGCTCACGGGAAACCCTGGGAGATTCTGGAGAGAGTGCCCAGTGCTGGGGAAGCCAGTGTGTGCGCTGCTCAGTGTTTCTGGGTGGCCACAGCCAGACATGAGGCCCAGCCCTGACCATGAGACCAGAGGTAAAAGAAAGAAGTCAAGTCACTGAATAGGGAGACTTGGAAAAGAAGCGCTCCCCCACTTTCCTGGAAGGGGCATCAGGGTTTACAGAGCCAGGTGCCTAGAGAAGGGAAGCCAGGCAGCTGACACAGACCAGACAGCATGATTGAAGCCAAGGTGGAGAGCTGGGACCGTGGTGGACCAAGCAGGAGGTACCTGTCTGCTGGGGCAGCCACTGCTCAGCTCCATTCTGTGGCTGCCATTCAGGCACAGCTGCCCTGTGTTGTCAGATTTCCCATCTCTTAGAGCAAGACCAAAGTCCAGATGCAGGTATCTGTATGAAATTTCCCATGTTTTAGAAACTGTATAGAACAAAACATGTCTGTGGGCCAGATGGAGCCCCAGGTGTCCCCAGAATGCAGCCCCCAGTATAAACAATCCCTAGGAGACAGAAATAGCAAACCCACTTATGTTCAGTTCAAAGCCCAGACAGAGACCCAAGCATGCTGGGAGGCAGGTGTGTACTTGTTGTTCACTCCACCTTCTCCTACCTGTCTCCATTCTCGTACTGCCCAGTGTTCGTGGAGCACCTAGCACTGGGGCTGCAGTTGTGAGCCAAAGCTAAAATGACTCTTGATCTCATGGAGCTCATGGTCTAATGAAAAACAGCTAATCAAATAATTCCTTAAATGAGTACACGAGTGTGAGTGTGAAGTGCTAAGGAGATGGAGGATACAGTGCTGTTAGTGCCAGTAAGCAGGGGTCCCCTAACCTCCGGTTACGAACCCGGCTGCACAGCAGGAGGTGAGTGGCGGCAGGCGAGCAAAGCTTCACCTGCGGCTCCCGTCACTGGCGTTACCGCCTGAGCCATCCCCCGCTCCCCCCATCCCTCCCCGTCCATGGAAAAACTGTCTTCCACAAAACCAGTCCCTGGTGCCAAAAAGGTTGGGGACCACTGCCTGTAACGAATCAGAGGCTCTCCTTGGTTAGGATGTGTGGCTGCTGGGATTGAAAGGAAAGGTGGGTATTTACTGGGCGAAGCAAAGGAGAAGAGAACGAAATGTTCAAGCAAGAAGGTGCAGTGAGGATATGATAGATTTTGCATTTTGGAGTCATCATTCCTCATCACCTCGGGGAGAATACACTTGGGAGGGGGCTACAGAGCAGAAGTGGAAGACCACCTAGGAGGTGGTTTAGCAGTAACCCCGGCCCTGTGGTGGCAGCCCTGCTTGCAGCAGTTGGGACCTAACACATTGCTCCCTGAGCTGCTTGGTGGCGGGATGGGATGAGTGCCTTGGTTGCATTTGTCTGTTCCCTGTAAGCTGCTGTCACCTGGAAATGCTCCCAGGGCCAGGGGTGCACTGAAAGGCACTGCTCTATCTCCTTTGCCTGCAGGGAGGGAGAGCAGGTCCGCCTGGCGGGGGGCTTTTGGCGGCCAGGCTGTCCCTGCCTCTCCCAGCTTGAACTGGAGGGAGTCTCTTCACTGTGTTGACATGGGCGTGTGCTGCAGGAACTGCCTGGGAAGGGTAAGGGCTATTTATTTTGACAAGGGAGGGCCATGGATAATTTATTCAGGAAGACAAAAATAAAGAAAAGTGGTCCCCTGTTGGTAGAAGCTCTGGATTCTGAGGGCTAAAAAGGCATTCGGAGCTGCTTTGAGCTCAGGTTGGCTCAGAAGGCTGGAGCAGAGCTTCCGCTCTGAACACCGGAAAGAGCAAAGACTCGAGGATTTAAACCGTCTTCTCCTGTCCCATAACAACTGGTTAAACCCGTCAGCCCTGAGCTCCTGCCCCGGCTGCCTCCTTGTCGGCAAAGACGGGTGTGTCTTCTCTTAAGAAATCAGAGCGAGAGTGGTTTACTTTGAGCCAACCTCGGCCAAAATTGTCGAGAAAATGCAACTTGCTCCCAAGAATGCCCAGGAACAGTGACTGATTTGGTGGCCAAAGTTTGTCATGGGAGAATGTCCTCCTCAACCTTCTGAAATGGGGATTGGCAAACTTTTTCTACAAAACACCAGAGAGTAACTATTTTAGGCATATGGGCCACAAGGCAAAATTGAGGATATTATGTAGCTAATATAATATAAGCATTTAACATACAGCCATTTAGAGACATGAGAAGCATTGTTCATTCGCAGACTGTACAAAAAAGAGGAACTGAATCAGATTTGGCTTGAGGACTGTAGTTGGCTGACCCCTGTTTTCAAGGCTGGTCAGAGACCCTAATTCTCAAAGCAAACATCTGCTTTCAGTTGTTCAATTTCCCAGACATGAGCACTAGTGTGAGGGACTTAATCTGAGGGAGGGAATAGGAGGAAGGAAGACGGGGCGGGATTGCTAGTTGGGGCTATAGCTCTACGACAGAGATAAGGCAAAAGAGAGGTGAGAGGGGCCCTGATTGGGTGACAACACCCTTCCTACCCATAAGTGGCCTGGAGGTGATTTTTTTTATGGCTAAGACTGATCTGTTGGTGAGATGTCGCCATGATGGTTGTGAACCCCAGGGTCAGTTCCCCCTTGGCCCCTTTACTCACCCTCACTGTCTACAGATTATACAGCTGCAAAAAGTACCCAGTTTGCCAGGGACGTCTGTCTCCCTAAAGCCCTCAGGCCAGCCATGAAGACATTTCTGTGCCTCCGTTTGTGTGACATTGAACAAGTTACTTAACCTCTCTGAGCCTCAGTTTCCCCATCTGTATAATGAAGATGCTAATAGCACCTGCCTCTGAGGGGTTCTGTGAGGATAAAGGAAGTGATGTGTGTGAAACACATCCGACAGCATTAGCTGTGCTCAACAGTGTTTTCCTCTTGGCGTGCCCTCTGCCACTTCTCACTGTTGATTTGTTCTGCTCTTCCTTTGGTAAGGCTGAAAAAGAGGAACAGGACAGCATGGAAGAGAGCCCCCTGCATCTGGGCAGGCAGGAGAAAGAAACAGAGTCCTCTGATGCAGAGAACACAAAGTCAAGGAAGGTAAAGTTTGTCCCAGATGCTGGCAGTGTAGCCACTTCAACACAACAGCCACTGGGCTCCAAGTCACAGGCATCCCCATCCTGCCGGGTGATGACCTGCTTGCTGCATGGGATGTGCCTGAGACCCCACCAGCGGGTCTGTGAATGAAGCCAGCACTTCTTGGAGGAATGGCTTTGCCTGGGATCCTTGCACAGTCTTTATTGAGGAAATCTTTACCACATGCCTGGGCTCTGCCTCAGTCTTCAGTAACTTGGCTGCGCTTATAAGAGAAAACATGTGCCCAAAAAAGACTCAGGCTTCAGAGCCAGGCTCCCAAAATAGGCAGCTGCCTTGGGAGGGGCTGGAGGAGGAAGGGGGCTTTGGGTACTCAAGCTGGGGTCCTGAACCTCAGCAGGCCCTGACCCTGGGATTAACAAAACATCTACCGTGCTTGTAAACATTATTTTACTTAATTAAAATGAAAAACCCAGTTACAGGGCTGGGGCTGCCACAGCAAAAAGAAGCGTCCTTGGAACGTGGCCAGCTTCGTGCCTTTCCGGCCAGGAGAGGCAGAGAGATGAGTATCGCTGGCAGGGAAACTGATCTCCTAAAGCTGGCTGCTGGGTCCATGAGCTGCTGGGGAAGCAAGGAGAAAGTTTCGGGAGGGGCCAAGTTTGAGCCATGGCTACGGAGGGTTGCACCCTTGCTGGGAGAGGTTGTTTGGGAGGATTTTGTAGGGACCTTTGCTGCAGTTAACATTTAGTGATGCCCTACTTGCAAGGAAATAGCTCCAGCAAGTTGATGCCTGTAGCGCTTACAACTCAATCATTCATTTGTTCAAAAACTATTTATTTTTCGGAATTAAAAAAAATAAAATTTCCAGAAATTGATCAGAAAAAGATGAGCAGAGATTGATATCTGTTATTAGGAAGCAGGCTAAGTAACTTTCATTGGAATCCTACATGGGCATTAACAGTTAAGGTGTAGATGTAGATCCGATGATATAGAAACACCTCTAAGCCACATTACTGAATAAAAAGTGTGTTGCCCACAACTAAAAAAACAACTAAACAAAACAAAAGAAAAAACTATTTATTGAGCACCTACTATATACCAGGAGTTGAAATTCTTTGTCCACTTGGTGGGTTAAACATTAAGGGCTTATTCCAACTCCTGTGCTGTTTGGAGCCTCATCCTAGGGATAAATCAATGATAAGAGACTTCTCATCACTCGTCACAGTGATTTACAGCTCCTAATTACCCAGTAAATGTTCCCAGGTAGGAGTAAGATTGCTTAGCATCTTTCTGGTTTGAGGGGTCCTGTGGTCAAGGTTTGCACCCTCTTCTGGTTAAATACCAAGACCCATTCCTCAGCCACCCTCTGACCTCCATTCCTCATTTGTATTCAGGAGCAAGATTCGGAAAGTGGAAGTGAGGCAGAGGGGGAGAGCTGGTGCCCCACGAACATGGAGGAGCTGGTTACAGTGGACGAGGTGGGGGAGGAAGAAGATTTTATCATGGAACCGGACATCCCAGAACTGGAGGAAACTGTGCCCATCGAACAGAAGGACACAATCTGTCCAGAGATATGTCCCTGTGTGACAACCACCTTAGACCTGGACTTAACCAAAGAGTTCACCAAGGAGGGAGTCAAGACCGTAGGTAAGGAGGCTGCGGAAATCAGCCTCGAGTCGCCCAAAGAACTGCCGTCTGCTTCCATGAGCTGCCCCAGTGACGTGGACGTGGAAACGCCTGGCCTAAATCTGGATGTTGAGCGGAAGCCAGCTGAATGCGAGACGGGCCTCGCACTGGAGGGCTCAGATTGCTACGAGAAGCAGGCAAAGGGAGCAGAGAGCTCAGATGTTCGTCTGGCCCCTACACTCCAGCAAATGTCTTCCCCCAGGCCAGCAGAGGAGAGGGCCTGGCAGCCTGGCCCCTTTCTTGATGACTGTAAGGCCAGGGGGACCCTGGAAGATGGGGCTGGTGAAGGCAGCCCCTTGGAGGAGAAAGCCAGCCCCCTCACCGAAACAGACCTCCAAAGCCACGCTTGCCACGGAGTGTCGACCCAGGGTAACTACCTCCTTTTTCTCCTGTGCGGTTGGGTTGATCGGACCACTGCTTCCCTAGAGCAGCGTATGGGCGTGTGCAGGCTGGAACGAACAGAAGTAAGGTTTCAGCCAGCCTGAAAGCTGGTGCAGAAGGCAAGCTTAACAGCCTGGCTAAATTGTTAGAGCTTTTAGGCAATTGGTGTAAAGGAAGTCGGATGGGTGGCCACACGTTTCTGAGAAGCAAGCTCAGATAGGACGGACTTCTCTGAATTTACGGGATCCCAGATGGACTGTGCCAACTAAATTAGCAAATGTTTGGAGTTATCAAAGGAGCTTTGGTTCGTAAGGATCGGCAAGCAGCCTCTCTTGCCTGCACCACCGAGGACCACCCAGGCCGTTGTTTCTGTGAGGCCTGAGTGAGGGGGCGGGAGCGTGGGAGGCCGAGAAAGGAACAGGCAGAGGGAAGAATGAGGGGCTCATGAAGGGGCATGGGCGGTTCCCATTCTCACCACCTCAGACCCACTTTTCTCCAGCATCTGACAGTGAAGCAAGACTTGTCCCGGGAGCTCCTCCACCTCCAGTGGAGGTGATGTGTGTCTGTGCCTGGCACTGTGACATCATGAAAGACAGAGTTTAAAATAGGCTAAGCCCTGTCTTCTGTGCCAAGTGGAAACTAAAGATCCATCAAGGACTGTGGGGGAGGGGAGAGTAGTCCTCAATTTTCTCTCAATGAAAATAGCTAGAAATTCATTTTGCAGAAAGCCTGCAGCATTCCAGAGTTTGAAGTCAGGGGGATAAGAGTCGAGGGCAGAAAATATAGAGGAAAGGCTTAAAAATAAACATGTCAACCCAGTGCTCTGTGGTTGGCACGAGCTGGTAAGTGGACTTGGACTTCCCTCCATGTCAAGCTGACCTGAGCTGTTTTTCACCTGTGTGGATCTGAGTCTCCATGGAAACTCTGCTGTGAGCTGCCTTGTTGCTAGAGAAACACTGAGGCCTGGGCTGTGTCTACGGAAGGCAAGAATAAAGGAGCGAAGTGTTGTCACCTTGCTCTGATTGAACCCCTTGTATTTTGCGGTATAGGTCTCGACATGCACTGGTGTTAATGGCTTATTAGCTTAGCCAGTGTTTGGAGTTCATATTTAATAACACTGCTCGACAGGCTTGGGGTGAGAATGGCATTGCCTTTTCTGCCCGCCTCAGTGCTTCTGTGGACATCAGCACAATTTTTGCACTTCAATAATTCTTCTGCCTGCAGAGATGGAGTTGTTACTGAACCGGGAACATGGGGATAGATCATCCCAACCGAAGGCATCAGCAGCCCATCCCCCCACAGACCTGATGCAGCTGCTTGCCAAGTTTTCTTGCGTGTGGCATTCTTTTGGCAGCGGAAAAAGCTCTTTGTTATAGCACTTTGGTTCTAATTAGCAGCCCTGGCCTAGTCTCACGTTATTAAGCAGCACAAGGGACTGTTTCCCATCACACAGTGCAAGGAGTACAGTTGCAGGGATCCTTTGAGGCATGTTGTGTTTCATTACCGCTTTGCCCTGGCTCATGTTTTGCAGATAACTCCAGGTACATGGAAATGAAATCTCTGGACGTGAGGTCACTGGAATACGCTGAAGTGGAGCTGAAACAGCCCCTTTCTTTGCCTTCCTGGGAACCTGAGGATGTGTTCAGTGAACTTAGCATTCCTCTAGGTGGGTGAAATACACAGTCCTTCCTGAGAATTTGGCTCCAGGAAAGGGTAGTCCTGTAATAACATCTAAGAGCTTGAGAGGGCTTTTTGTCATTTTGTTGTCTTTCGTGTCTGATGCAATTACCTAGATGTGCATGCTGCCTTAAAGTTTCTTGAAATTTCAGTCTCCCACAGTAGACCAGATACCTCATGGGGCCAGACTTTGAACGGCACTGCCCTGGGAGCCAGAGCAGAGACTTGTTTTCCCTGTCAGGAAATGCTTTATTCCTGACCATACAGCCAGGGAAGCAGAGGCCGGCAGCTGCCGTAAAGCCAATAGCTGACTCACTTTGTTATACAGCAGAAACCAACACAACATTGTAAAGCAATTATACTCCAATAAAGATGTTTAAAAAAAAAAGAAACACACCTCTTCTGCTAAGGTCTTCCCTGCCCTCCTGGCCCCAGCCCTTCTCAAAACAACGCTGCCTTGTTTTCTCTTTGAGAGACCAGCTTCTCTCAGCCATAGATGCTAAATAGACTGTGTCTTGGGCAGACCCTATATAGTTGATAGAAGAGCACTGAACAGAGACGTGGGCCCCTGTCCTTCCCATGCTGGGTAACTGCATGTCCTCAAACAAGTCATACCCAGGAATGTTTTGGGGGTTTTTTTTCTAGTCACTGCAAGTCCTTTATTAGCAAGTCAGTTAGCCCCCGAGGGGCTAGTCAACATGGAGGCTCACCCTTTCCATCAAGTTTCCTTTTTTCCTTTTCATCTGCTTTTAAAAATTTCGTTCTGTTTCCAGTCCTCCAAGTATGCCATTTAGTCAGATTCAAAGAGCAATCTTTCTTTTTTTTTTAAAGGATGCGTTTGCTGCATAGCGTCCAGTATGCTCCAGGACAAAATCTAAAAAAAGCAAATACACACTGACCTTAGAATGAACTAAGATGATTGCCAGAAGGCCCTGGGTTTTTTAATGTTGGAAAATAGTTGCAAAGACTGCCTTTCAGGAAAAAGGTGCTAGACAGTTCATTTATGCATTCACTTAGTCAGCAACCCCTCCTGGATAACGGGGCGCTCCG
The DNA here is from genome assembly GCF_003031525.2 of Neophocaena asiaeorientalis asiaeorientalis. Lineage (NCBI taxonomy): Eukaryota > Metazoa > Chordata > Mammalia > Artiodactyla > Phocoenidae > Neophocaena > Neophocaena asiaeorientalis. The sequence goes on from NW_020174301.1 coordinate 1,796,691, forward strand.
TGAGACACTCAGGGGGAACTGAAAAATGGAACACAAGTCTCTTGGCATCTAGGAACTTAGAAATCTGTATGACACACACAGGCAAAAATTAAGAATAAATTCTGCTACCGTATAATTCATGTTTTATTTTATTTTTTATTATAAAAAGTGTGAAAGATTACTATAACCAATTTAAAAAACCATATGAAGTAAATATTAAATGTTGTATCTCTTCCCTCCAGTCTCTCCCCCTCGACAGAGGTAGCCACTGTCATACCCACAGATAGTTCTTCTCCCACAAAAATAGGATCAAACTATACACATGATGTTGTGCAGTTTGCTTTTATAATGTAACAGTGGGTCTTAGAGATCTCTTCACATCAGTACATAGAGAATGCATTCTTCTTAACCACTGCAAATATTCCATCTTAAAAGCTGTACCACACATTCTCGATCCATTCCTCTACTGATGAACGTTATGTTTTCTGTTTTTTTTCCATTATTAAAATGCTATAATAGTTAGGCTTTTATTATTTACCATGTAGGCACGACTTCTAGTATTTTTCTCATTGAACTCTCAAAACACCTGTGAGGTAAGTAATATTTTTATCCCTAGATCACAGATAAAAAATGAGATGCAGGGTTGCAAAGCTAACGAACAGCCCAGACTGGAGTCAGGATTCAAACCCCCGCACTTAGAGTCCCTGTGCCATGCTGCCTCTGAGCTTTGTTGCCTTCCAAACGCACTGTCACCTTTGTGTGTGAACCAGGGTTTCTGGAGGATAACGTCCTGGCCCGGGGGAGGGGGGATGTCCATATATATTTGTATTTCATATTCTCATAATTGCCACTAAATTGCTCCCAAAAAAGATGATACCAGTTTTCAGTGCCACCTCAGGTGAGAGTACTCATTCCCCACGTCCTCGCCAACTTTGGATCTTATCAGTTTTTAATTTTTACCAACATGTTAGGAGGAAAATGGTAGCTCATTTTAGTTTTTAAAACACAGCTCTATTGAGGTATAATTGATGTTAATGAAGTGCACATAAGGTGCACAATTTGATGAATTTTGACACACGTATACACCTGTGAGACCATCACCACAACCAACATAGTGAACATATTCCTCATCCCCCATATTTCCTGATACTCCTTTGTAATCCTTCGCTCCCACCCTCAGTCCCCAAGTAACCACTGCCCTCCTTCCTGTCACTAAATATTAGTTTGCATTCTAGAATTTTATGTAAAGGGAATTATACTGTATGTACTCCTGTTGCCTGGCTTTTTTCACTCAATAATTATTCTGAGATTCATCAAAATTGTTGGGTGTATGGATAGTTGGTTTCTATTTCTTGTTGAGTATTGCATTGTGGTTATGGGTAGATCACATTTTGTTTATTCATTCAGCTGTTGATGGGCATTTGGGTTGTTTCTGGCTTGGGGCTATTACATATTGTACTTTTATTCTTGATTATAGTCTCCGATTAGATTTTTTTTAACATCTTTATCGGAGTGTAATTGCTTTACAATGTCGTGTTAGTTTCTGCTGTATAACAAAGTGAATCAGCTATATGTATACATATATACCCATAACCCCTCCCATTTACATCTCCCTCCCACCCTCCTTATCCCACCTCTCTAGGTGGTCACGAAGCACCAAGCTGATCTCCCTGTGCTATGCAGCTGCTTCCCACTAGCTATCTATTTTACATTTGGGAGTGTATATATGTCAATGCTACTGTTACTTCATCCCAGCTTCCCCTTCCCCTTCCCTAAGTACTCTAGTCCATTCTCTACATCTGCGTCTTTATTCCTGTCCTACCCCTAGGTTCATCAGAACCATTTTTTTTTAGATTCCATATAACGTTCCCTTAATTTCTCTTTCAGATATTTCATCCATTAGTGTATACGAATGTAAGAGATTTCTGTGCATTAATTTTGTATCTTGTTACTTTACCAAATTCATTGATTAGCTCTAGTAATTTTCTGGTAGCATCTTTAGAATCCTCTATGTATAGTATCATGTTATCTGCAAACAGTGACAGTTTTACTTCTTCTTTTCCGATTTGTATTCCTTTTATTTCTTTTTCTTCTCTGATTGCCATGGCTAAAGCTTCCAAAACTATGTTGAATAATAGCAATGAGAGTGGGCAACGTTGTCTTGTGCCTGATCTTAGTGGAAATGGTTTCAATTTTTCACCATTGAGAATGATGTTGGCTGTGGGTTTATCATATATGGCCTTTATTATGTTCAGGTAGGTTCCCTCTATGCCTACTTTCTGTAGATTTTTTATCATAAATGTGTGTTGAATTTTTTCCAAAGCTTTTTCTGCATCTATTGAGATTATCATATGGTTTTTATCCTTCAGTTTGTTAATATGGTGTATCACGTTGACTGAATTGTGTATATTGAAGAATCCTTGCATTCCTGGTATAAACCCCACTTGATCATGGTATATGATCCTTTTAATGTGCTGTTGGATTCTGTTTGCTAGTATTTTGTTGAGGATTTTTGCATCTATGTTCATCAGTGATATTGGCCTATAGTTTTCTTTTTTTGTGACATATTTGTCTGGTTTTGGTATCAGGGTGATGGTGACCTCATAGAATGAGTTTCAGAATGTTCCTCCCTCTGCTATATTTTGGAAGAGTTTGAGAAGGATAGGTGTTAGCTCTTCTCTAAATGTTTGATAGAATCTGCCTGTGAAGCTACCTGGTTCTGGGCTTTGGTTTGTTGGAAGATTTTTAATCACAGTTTCAATTTCAGTGCTTGTGATTGGTCTGTTCATATTTTCTATTTCTTCATGGTTCAGCCTTGGAATGTTGTACTTTTCTAAGCATTTGTCCATTTCTTCCAGGTTATCCATTTTATTGGCATATAGTTGCTTGTAGTAATCTCTCATGATCCTTTGTATTTTTGCAGTGTCAGTTATTTCTTTTTCATTTCTAATTCTGTTGATTTGAGTCTTCTCCCTTTTTTTCTTGATGAGTCTGGCTAATGGTTTATCAATTTTGTTTTTCTTCTCAAAGAACCAGATTTTAGTTTTATTGATCTTTGCTATCATTTCCTTCATTTCTTTTTCATTTATTTCTGATCTTATCTTTATGATTTCTTTCCTTCTGCTAACTTTGGCATGTTTTTTGTTCTTCTTTCTCTAATTGCTTTAGGTGTGAGTTTAGGTTGTTTATTTGAGATTTTTCTTGTTTCTTGAGGTCGGGTTTTATTGCTATAAACTTCCCTCTTAGAACTGCTTTTGCTGTATCCCACAGATTTTGGGTCGTTGTGTTTTCATTGTCATTTGTTTCTAGGTATTTTTTGATTTCCTCTTTGATTTCTTCAGTGATCTCTTGGTTATTTAGTAACGTATTGTTCAGCCTCCATATGTTCGTATTTTTTACAGTTTTTTTCCTGTAATTGATATCTAGTTTCATAGTGTAGTGGTCAGAAAAGATACTTGATACAATTTCAGTTTTCTTAAGTTTATGAAAGCTTGATTTGTGACCCAAGATATGATCTATCCTGGAGAATGTTCCATGTGCACTTGAGAAGAAAGTGTATTCTGTTGTTTTTGGATGGAATGTCCTATAAATATCAGTTAAGTCCATCAGGTCTAATGTGTCATTTAAAGCTGTGTTTCCTTATTTATTTTCATTCTGTATCATCTGTCCATCGGTGAAAGTGAAGTGTTAAAGTCCCCTACTCTTACTGTGTTACTGTCGATTTCTCCTTTTATGGCTGTTAACATTTGCCTTATGTATTGAGGTGCTCCTATGTTGGGTGCATAAATATTTACAATTGTTATATCTTCTTCTTGGATTGATCCCTTGATCATTATGTAGTGTCCTTCTTTGTCTCTTCTAATAGTCTTTATTTTAATGTCTGTTTTGTCTGATGTGAGTATTGCTACTCCAGCTTTCTTTTGATTTCTATTTGCATGGAATGTCTTTTTCCATCCCCTCACTTTCAGTCTGTACATGTCCCTAGGTCTGAAGTGAGTCTCTTGTAGACAGCATATATATGGGTCTTGTTTTTGTATCCATTCAACCAGTCTGTGTCTTTTGGTTGGAGCATTTAATCCATTTACATTTAAGGTAATTATCAATATGTATGTTCTTATTAACATTTTCTTAATTGTTTTGGGTTTGTTTTTGTAGGTCTTTTCCTTCTCTTGTGTTTCCTGCCTGGAGATGTTCCTTTAGCATTTGTTGTAAATCATGTTTGGTGGTGCTGAATTCTCTTAACTTTTGCTTGTCTGTAAAGGTTTTAATTTCTCTGTTGAATCTGAATGAGATGCTTGCTGGGTGGAGTAATCTTGGTTGTAGGTTTTTCCCTTTCATCACTTTAAATTTGTCCTGCCACTCCCTTTTGGCTTGCAGAGTTTCTGCTGAAAGATCAGCTGTTAATCTTATGGGGATTCCCTTGTATGTTATTTGTTGCTTTTCTCTTGCTACTTTTAATATTTTTCTTTGTATGTAATTTTTGATAGATTGATTAATATGTGTCTTGGCGTGTTTCTCCTTGGATTTATCCTGCATGGGACTCTGTGCTTCCTGGACTTGACTATTTCCTTTCCCACGTTAGGGAAGCTTTCAGCTATAATCTCTTTCAATATTTTCTCAGACCCTTCCTCTTCTCTTCTTCTTCTGGGACCCCTATTATTCGAACATTGGTACATTTAGTGTTGTCCCAGAGTCTCTGAGACTGTCCTCAATTCTTTTCATTCTTTTTTCTTTATTTTGCTCTGTGGCAGTTATTTCCACTACTTTGTCTTTCAGGTCACTTATCCATCCTTCTGCCTCAGTTATTCTGCTATTAATTCCTTCTAGAGAATTTTTAATTTCATTTATTGTGTTGTTCATCATTGTTTGTTTGCTCTTTAGTTCTTCTAGGTTCTTGTTAAACGTTTCTTGTTTTTTCTCCATTCTATTTCCAAGATTTTGGATCATCTTTACTATCATTACTCTGAATTCTTTTTCAGGTAGACTGCCTATTTCCTCCTCATTTGTTTGGTCTGGTGGGTTTTTACATTGCTCCTTCATGTGCTGCATATTTCTCTGTCTTCTCTTTTTGTTTAACTTACTGTGTTTGGGGTCTTCTTTTTGCAGGCTGCAGGTTCATAGTTCCCATTGTTTTTGGTGTCTGCCCCCAGTGGGTAAGGTTGGTTCAGTGGCTTGTGTAGGCTTCCTGATGGAGGGGACGGGTGCCTGTGTTCTGGTGGGTGGGGCTGGATCTTGTCCTTCTGGTGGGCAGGGCCACGTCCAGTGGTGTGTTTTGGGGTGTCTGTGAACTTAGTATGACTTCAGGCAGCCTCTCTGCTAATGGATTGTGTTGTGTTCCTGTCTTGCTAGTTGTTTGGCATGGGGTGTCCAGCATGGGAGCTTGCTGGCCGTTGGGTGGAGCTGGGTCTTAGTGTTGAGACAGAGATCTCTGGGAGAGCTCTCGCTGACTGATATTACATGGGGCTGGGAGGTCTCTGGTGGTCCAATCTTCTGGGCTCGGCTCTCCCACCTCTGAGGCTCAGGCCTGACACCCAGCTGGAGCACCAAGACCCTGCCAGCCACACAGCTCGGAATAAAAGGAAGAAAACTAGGAGAAAAAAAAATGAACAGATAGAACCCCAAACAAAATGGTAAAAGCGAAACTAAACAGACAAAATCACACAAAGAATCGTATACACACACACTCATAAAAAGAAAACAAACAAACAACAACAAGAAACCCAAACAGAATCCTAGGACAAATGGTAAGAGCAAATCTAAACAGACAAAATAACACAAAGAAACATATACATACACCCTCACAAAAAGAGAAAAAATGGAAAAAATAATAATTTTTTAAAAAAGAAGAGAGCAACCAAACCGATAAACAAATCCACCAGTGATGACAAGCACTAAAAACTAAACTAAGATCAACATAAAAACCAGGAACAAATCAGACACAGAAAGCAAACCCCAAGTCTACAGTTGCTCCCAAAGTCCACTGCCTCAATTCTGGGAACATTTGTTGTCCATTCAGGTATTCTGCAGATGCGGGTTTCATCAAGTTGATTGTGGGGATTTAAACCGCTGCTCCTGAGGCTGCACCAAAAAATTTCCCTTTGTCTTCTTTGTTCGCACAGAACCTGGGGTTCAGCTTTGGTTTGGCCCTGCCTCTGCATGTAGGCCGCCCTCAGGTGTCTGTTCCCTTTTGGGAAGTCTGAGGTCTTCTGCCAGCGTTCAGTAGGTGTTCTATAGGAGTTGTTCCACATGTAGATGTATTTGTGGGGAGGAAGGTGATCTCCAGGTCTTACTCCTCCCGCATCTTGAAGGTCTCCCCTCTGATTAGCTTTGAGACCTATTGTCTCATCCCTCTCAGGAGCAGGCATACGGTACTATTTTCTGCATTTGACAGGTGAGGAAACTGAAGCCCAGAGACTTTCTTACCTAAGATCACACAGCAAGCTCATGTCAGAACTGAGGATTCCTAATTGGAGACCCTCTTGTTCCTCCAGTTCAGGCAGCACAGTGGAGGAAAGACAATTGGGTGCAGTGGTTAAGAGCACAGACTGTGGAATCTGACTCCCTAGGTTCAAATCCCAGCTGGCTGCGGGACAAAAAGCTGCTTATTTAACCTCTCTCCTTGGCTTTCTTCATCTCTAAGTAAGGGCTGGTAGTAGATGCCTACCATGTAGGGTTATTTTGAGGATTAGCTGAATGAGTACTGGTAAGGTCTCAGTGTCTTCCAGTAGAAGGTACTTAATACACATTGTCTATTGTTACTCATTTATGAAATAGTTATTGAGACCTACTATGCTTCCTCTCACTGGGGCTACATAACTCTTCACCCTCCATGGTCTGTTCCTAGCAGAGAGACTTCTGGGCGTGGGGGAACAACTTAGGCTTGGTCCCTGTGGAGAGCAGAGGGGCAGAATGAGGAGGAGAGAGGGGCAGAGTCCTGCTGATTAGGGGCTGGCCTGGGCATGGGGGTGGGGAAGGGCACCCTATGTGTTTCAGGCCAGCTCTGGGTGACCCCAGCCAGTGTGAGCCTGCCAAGGCCTGCTCTTCCCAGAACCAAAGGGCATTGCCTGCAAAATGCAAGCTCCCCCGCCACCCATCCCAGGCTTTGCTGGGATGACAGAGTTGTAATTACCAGTGCCAGGAACTATTACTAGAAGGCAGACGTAGCTTTAGTTATTGTACTTAGTAGAGGCTGAAAAATGGGAGGACCAGGTCACTCCAGAACTCACTGGGACCGTGGCAGTTTTTTCTTGACGCTGCTGCTTCCCCTGGCCCTCACATTCCAGAGGCACCCCGAGGCAGTGTTGGTATCCTAGTGCCCGTGCAACCGCCGGTTACTCAAGGGTGAGTTCCCAGGCGTTTGGGGATCCTGCCCCAGCTTCTCCTTCTTCAGAGCTGTCTCTGACCACCTGCCAAAGAGCCCCAGAGGCCAGTGGAGGCAGGGAGGAGAGTTGCTGGCAGCCGTGGAGTCTGGGTTCTCCAGGCGGCTCTGGTGAAAGGCTGGAGGGCCTTCTGGCCTCTGTGCAGAAAGATTTAACATGTGTCTGGAAACTAATATTCTTTTAATGCCTTTTTTTTAATTTAATTTTATTTATTTATTTTTGGCCACATTGGGTCTTTGTTACTGCACGTGGGTTTTCTCTAGTGGCGACGAGCGGGGGCTACCCTTTGTTGCGGCACATGGGCTTCTCACTACAGTGGCTTCTCTTGTTGCAGAGCATGGGCTCTAGGCACGCAGACTTCAGTAGTTGCAGCACGTGGGCTCAGTAGTTGTGGCTCACAGGCCTAGTTGCTCCGTGGCATGTGGGATCTTCCCAGACCAGGGCTCGAACCCGTGTCCCCTGCATTGGCAGGCAGATTCTCTACCACTGCCCCACCAGGGAAGCCCCTGATAAATGGCTCTTTTGAAATGGAAAGAAAAAGTTATAATTACAAGTCTAAGCTGCTCCTCTATGACAGGGTCTCCTGTGCACTTAGCTCTGTCTGTCAGGAGGCAGGAGAAGGAAAGTGAAGCAAGGCCCAGGCTTGTGGTCACATGCAGTGCCTTCGCTTGTCCCCCTCTCTGCAAGAAGCCTCTCTGGCCCTGGTGTGCCACTCCCAGCCCCGCTCTCCCTGCCACCCCTTGGGGCCAGATCTCCAACCTTCCCCCACCCCCAGCAGAACCAACCAGATGGGCAGCAGCAAAGCCCAGCTGAAGTGTGTCAGCACACAGGGAGCGGCCCCAGTCTGAAGGCGGGATCTGGGTGTCCTGAGTGGCCACAGCCCCTTTCCTTTAGTGCCGTAGTGGGTCCTGCTCATCATGGCCCTCACACTCTGTTCTTTAGCTGGTGCTTCACGATCAGGTGCCTGAGGAAACTGAGACCCAGGAGGGGTTCAGCCAGCTCTCCCCAGGCTACACAGATGCTTAGCCTCTGGTCTGTGCCTTCTCAGACCTGGGCTCTTTCCAGTGTGCTGTCTGTGTCTTCAAGAGGAGAACTGTGACACTCAAACACCTTGGTGGAGGCTGGAGCGGCCGCCGTCCCACTTCAAAGACGAATCCTCTGGGCTGTGACACTGTCACTTGTCTGGCTGTTGGGCCACCATTTCCCTTCCTCAGAATCAAAACGCCTCCCAGAATCCTGGGACTTTTATTTAACGCATCATAAATAAAATGCTACCAATTAATGGTTCAGATGTAAAGACTAGAGAAAGACGGAAAAATGTTTATGATAGATCATCACATGAAAAAAGGAGGAGATAGGATTACACTTAGGGTGTGATTAAAAATGTCCCCCTCCCCCCAGAAAAGGCTCTCTATGTAGATAGTGTGGAAGAAAGTATTTTGATCGGAATGACTCTGGGTGATTTTTCCTCACTTTTATCTTTAAATTGTTTCTTTAATGAACATAATTCTAAAATAAGCAAACAAAAATGAGAGCATCTTTGGGCTTCCCTGGTGGCACCGTGGTTGAGAATCTGCCTGCCAATGCAGGGGACACGGGTTCAAGCCCTGGTCTGGAAAGATCCCACATGCCACAGAGCAGCTAAGCTCGTGCACCACAACTACTGAGGCCGCGCTCTAGAGCCCACAAGCTACAGCTACTGAGCCCACGTGCCGCAACTACTGAAGCCCACGCGCCTAGAGCCCGTGCTCTGCAACAAGAGAAGCCACCGCAATGAGAAGCCCGTGCACCGCAACGAAGAGTAGCCACCGCTCGCTGCAACTAGAGAAAGCCCGTGCGCAGCAACGAAGACACAACACAACCAAAAATAAATTAATTAAATAAATTAAAAAAAAAAACACCATTCACTTTATTAAAAAAAAGAGAGAGAGAGAGCATTCTTCCAGAGTCCTGGCCACAACAGCTGCAGAGAGGGGTACAGTGTGGAGAAACAAAATCCACCCACGAAATGTAAGAAACCTCCTTCCTTCTCCTTTCCCTGGAAACAGGCTGATTGTAGTAGAGCCTGGACCTACTTCCCAAAGGCAGGTGCAGAGCATATTATTGCTAAGCCCTCCATCACACTTCAGGGAGTACATCCCTCACATTCACAGCTGCTTGTGAATGAAGTTGATGCTATTTTCTTCCTGCCTGTTTTGCAAATGAGGAAACTGAGGCCTGAAGAAACTGGGTAACCAGCCAAAGTCCACAGTAATCAAGGGCTGGAGTGCACTGCTCCTGTTACCACCTGACTGCTGTCTGGACGTCGGGGGCCTCCCTCCACCTTCCTAATTGCCTACCTGTCCACCTCCAATCCTTCTGCAGGGGTGGAGTTCGTGGTGCCCAGGACCGGCTTTTATTGCAAACTGTGTGGGCTGTTCTACACGAGCGAGGAGATGGCAAAGATGAGCCACTGTCGCAGTGCTGTCCACTACCGGAACTTACAGGTAACCGTCGGCCTTCCTTGCCTAGTGCCCGGGGAGGGTGTGAGGAGTACTCCCTGGTCTCAGTTTCTGTGCGTTGCTGTGTCCTTCCATTTCATGGAAAACTCCTCCTGTTGTCTCAGTCCTGACTCCACCAGGTGGCTCCGTATGGTAGCTGCTTCCCACGTGCTCTCAGAGCATCTGTCTCCACCTTGGTACAAAGCATTCTGTTTGGCTTGGGTTTTTTTGTAACTGCCTCTCCCTCTAGACCGAATGACTTGTTAGTGTTCACCTGGCCCCTGGTTGGGTCTGGTCCCTTTTCACCTGGATGTTCCAGATGCAGATGTTTCTCTATGTTTCTCTTCCCCTGTGCACTATCCTTGTTTGCTAGAATAAAACCCACTATTATGTTCTATTGAAATGTCCGTCCATACTGCAGCTATTATCACAGGCATACCATGGACCAGACACTATTCTAGGCACTGGGTAGACAACAATAAAAAAAGCAGACAGCAATCCCTGCCCTCATGGACCTTCCATCTAGCGTAGGAGATAAGCAAAAAATAAAATAAGTACGTTTCATAGTATATTAACCGTGGCATGTAAAGTATACCCTATATACCATATTTTATCTAATCTAAGGTGCCATCAGTGGTAAGACACACCACTATTTTTTGATATCAACAAGGAAAAACATGTTACAAATTAAACGGTGAGACTCCATCAACTGTAAAATGCATCTCAATTTCAGAACTGTTAATGTGTGGAAAAAACACTTCTTAAAATCACAAGAGATAGCAATATATCCTATAATATTTACCTATACAATATATAGCATATTAGAATGTGATTTTCATATAACTTCTGGTATAAGCTGGGGATTAGTAATGTAATACAAATCATGGAAGATCAGACACTCAGGGGTAAGTATATCAAGGCACCTCCTGTTTTTACTACAAGGAATCAAACTACATTTTTGAGGCACAAGGCCTTGACATTAGAACACCCTTGTGGTAGCAGCATGCCATAATTCCAGAGCAGGCATTACTGTCAGTTTAATTGTTAAAGAATGGCTGCTCTGGTGGTTCTTGGGATATGAACCAAAATCCCTAGACAGTGGTTCAAAAGTATTTATACTACTTAGGCCAGGTGTTCAGTAGAAGTTGAGAACTTTCTCAAATATGTAATTTGAGAAAGTTCTCCAAATGATTTGAATGTGTACCCCAGTTAAGAAAACTTGGATATGGGCCAGTTCTCTTGTTTTATAATTGAGGAAACTGGGGCCCAGAGAAGCCAGGGATTCGTCCAAGCCTTGGATTTGTCCAAGGCCATGTAGATGGTGAGTTACTAGGCCTGGGGCCAGATTGCCTAATTCTTAATCCCTTTCCTCTTCTCACTCTACTAAGCGAGACCCATGTCATGGCCTGGGTCACCATCTGCAAGTCTGCAAGGGACTGTCCTTGGCTGTGCCCAAACTCAGGTCATTTAAGCCTCTTGATTTCCCCCTGGAAAGCAGCTGTTCTATGACCAAGGAAGCCTCGAGGTCTGGGGCCCAGGTCCCAGCCTCTTCTGGGGGCAGGCAGTGACTTGGCCAGGCCAAGGGTTCAGATTGGGCTACCCGGCGCCAGCCGAGGGCAGCTGTCTACCCTGAAGACATCATCATCCCTCACCCCCAAGAAGATTAAACCTCTAGAACGGCACGGCTGGATGGGGTCTTGAAGATCATCAGGTCCTGATTTTCCCAAACCTTGGTCTTCACACCAGCTGGACTCTTTTAAAATGTAGCTTCTTGGACCTACCCCATACTTGCTTATTCATTCTCTCTCTAGCGTGGGGCCTGAGAATCTGCATTTTAAAAGTCTTTCCAGCAGATTATGATACTTCAACATGAGAACCTGTGATCTCATCTGGCATTCTCGGCTGGATTGTGTAGCCCCCAAGGAGACACACAGCCCAAGGTCAACCAGGAAGGTAGGAAGAGTGAGTGCAGACTTGCCAGGGCCTTGAATTCTAAACCCTGTGTTTTTTGCAGGGCAGCTGACTGCACTATGTTCAGGGCCTCCGGGCCAAACCCCCAGGCAGACTCGCCTCCCCACAGCAGACCATTCCTGTGGTCCCAGGCATGTCAGGTCCAGATGCTGGCTAAGCCCCTTACGCCCGCCAACTGCAGTTCAGGTTGCCCTGGCGCACCTGTCCTGAAGATGGGAGCCTCCATCGCAGGCTACCCAGATAGGGTTTCTTCCTATCTGGGAAGTGGCCTTGACAGAATGTCTCTGTCCACACAGTCACACCTACTGCACCACACTCCGTGTTACACGTGTGAAAAGGGAGGAATTCAGCCCCAAGTAGCAGGTGCTGGCTGACACCTAAGTCAGGCAACTTGTAAACCTAGCATCCCCAGGAGGCCTTGAGGTAGGAGTTGGGTTGTTCTTTGAGGCAGGGTAGAAGTATCCTTCATTTTCTCTCTGCAATCCCGGCTGTGCCCACTGCTGGTCAATGCTCTGAGAGAACCCACCAGAGTGATCGGAATAGCAGGTGGAGTCAGTGCTAGATGGGAAAACTAGACGCCTTCTTGGTCCATTGGTGGTACACCCACCCACATGCCTTTCCTGAGACGAGGTGGAGGAGAAACCCGGCCCTCCATCAGCAGCCTGGCCCAGAGAGATCCACGGTCTGCCCTTCTCCCCGTCAGTCTCACCCACCACTCAAAGCCAACCACAGTCTCTCCTAAAGAGAGCAGGTCGACCCCGTCACCTCAAGCACATCATCTTGTCTGACCCTCAGAATCAACCCTGGAGGAGGAAGGAGGAAGATATCATTTCTCCCATTTAACGGTTTCGGGTCTGAAGCTGGGAAAAGATGAGTGACTTTCCCCAAATCAGACAGCTGGTGCCACTAATGATAAAGGGCAACATTGCTGAGTGTTTATTCCATGCCAGGCAGTGTGCTCAATCCTTTATGGTACTTCTCTTGGACTTCACAGCAACCTTATGCAGTAGTTACTATGTTACTCACACTTTACAGTCGAAGATATTGGAGAACTTGCCTGCTGAGAGGTAGCATTTGAACTGGGGTCATCTGATGGCAAAGCCCACACACCTGACCACTGCAGGGGACTTAACCCTGCTGACTCTTAATCCAGTGCTCTTTGCCCCGCCCTTGGCTGCCCCAGCCATCAGAGAATATGCAGCTGGGGCGCCAGGCATTTTCCGGTTCCACCTCACTGCGTTGAATCCAGACTCCCAGGAGCAGCCCGACAGGCTCGCCGAGTTGGGCTGGGGGCCAGCGGGAGCAGTGAGTGCTCTGGGGCGGGGCGGAGGTAAGCCCCCACCATGGAACCTCCGAGACACTGAGCCTGCCAGCCTGTCTGCTGGAGTCTCCAACGTCAGGCTGCGGTTTCGTCTTTCACAGTCGCTATAGGACAGAGCTGCTGCCGTCCCCACACTTCCAGCCTCCCTCTCATCACTCTGCCTTTTACACGTGATGTGCTGCCTGGAACCCAAACCTTGGTCTTCACACCAGCTGGACTCTTTTAAAATGTAGCTTCTTGGACCTACCCCATACTTGCTTATTCACTCTCTCTCTAGCGTGGGGCCTGAGAATCTGGAACTAGAACTAGAAATCTTTCTGGAAAACAAGTAGAGTTGTTGTGAGCATTAAATGAGTTTATGGAAGAAAAGCAGTTAGAATAGCACTTGGTCTGGGATAAGGCCTATGGATGTGTTTGCTGTGGTTGGGATCTGTACTTTCTACCTTCTCTATGGGTCATTTGTAAACTAACATAGAAGGGGCGGAGCTCACCACTTAGCATGGATCCTGGAGCCCTGGAAGGATCTGGGGAGGAAGAAGAGGGGTCCCACCCACTGGGCAAGGTGATAGGAGAGGGGGCCGAGGCACACCCCCCTTCCTCTCCCGCCAGCTCACCACTCTCTCTGCCCCCCGTCTTTGTCCCACAGAAGTACTTGTCCCAGCTGGCCGAGGAGGGCCTGATGGAGACCGAGGGGGCAGGCAGCCCTCGGCCCGAGGACAGCGGAATCGTGCCGCACTTTGAAAGGAAAAAGCTCTGACATCCCTGCCACTGCTGCAAGCGGGGAGAGGAGGGTCTGAGAGGTGGGGCCTTCCCACCCTCCGGGACAGGAACTAAGGCCAGAGAGGAAGGAAGACCAGGCAGGCCACGTGGCCTGGGTCCGTCCTCAGAGACTCATGAGATGCCCCTGAAGTGCCTGCCGGAGGCCTCACCGCGGTGTGTCCAGTCTGCTGAGGGGCACCCACTCTCTCCCTGTCGACTCCTGTTTCCTTCAAACAGTCTTTCAGTTTGCTTCTCTCTTCCTCCCCATCCCACCCCCTCCTTCTGTGCCTAGTGTCATTTCCTTTTCATAAAATCCAACTTCTCAGGGATTTTTACAGTGTTCCGATTCTTGATGGGATAGGACAGGTCAAGCCAGGCTGAGTCTTCCAAAAAAAAAAAAAGATTTCACGGAGACTCCTGGGTTGAGAACCACGCCAGTGAACCTGGAGCCGTTTCTCTGCCTGGCGTCCTGTGTGTGTGGGGAGCTGATTCGGGTCCTGCAGTCCTGGAAGGGGGGACCCTAGACAGTCAGTGGGGCAGAAGCTGGGAGTTCCTCCAGCTTGGACCACCTTTCTGAAAAGCCCTGATTTTCATAACTTTCATCCTCTCTGTCGTTCTAGAAGCCCACCAGATTCATGCCTTAGAATAAAATTTGAGGAGGAAAAGAGCCCTTCATTTTGGAAGCTCTGATAAGTTCCCCCCAAATGTATTTCCTTCCTCTTGATTTCAGGAGATGCCAGGGTTAGTTCTACTCTGGACATTGAATTTGGTCTAGACTCACTTTAAGTAAAAATGAAAACAGAAGCATCTTCCCCCTCCGGTTAAAACAGCAGAAGGTCAGGGCTTCCGTTGAAGGTTGGCCTCCAGGCCGTAAATGGTTGGCTTGGGAGACACCAAAACGAGGAAGTGGCATCCGCCCTTGCCTCGCCCTTTGGAGCCTACACTCTGGGCTCCAGCAGCCTCATAGCGGGATGGTTTTTAAATGGTCTCTTGGAGGCAGGGGACACAAATGAGAGAGAAGACTGCAGGACTGCGGAGCATTTGAGGGTTGCCAGGTGTTTGTAGGTGGACCCTTTCCAACTGGGCAGAAGGTTAAGGGCATCTGAGAGTTGACCCCGTGTGCAGACTTTGATATTAAATGTTACGTAGCACAGGGCTCCTTCCCACCAGGCTCTGCGATACTGAAAGGTCAGTGGCTTCAGGCCCCAGACAGAAAAAGCTGCAGGGTCTGCCATCCATTGGAAGGGTCTGGGGAAAGGTGCTGGGGGAAAATGAGGCTCAGCTGCAGCCCTGGAGAAACCCTTGAGAAGGTCGGAGGGGAGCCTGGTGCTACTTCCTCAAGCTGAGACACTCGCCCGGAGGCGGCCGCCCCAGCTCTGCCCCTGGAAGACCGTTCCTGTTCCTGACCACAGGCAGGTAGACTAGGTCGAGATCGTGTGTTTTATTTTAATTTTTTGCTTTTTTCTTTCAATGGTAGATAAGACTATACTGCGCATTCTGTCCTCCGCACTAAAGGCAGAAGGGTAGAGAGATTATCTGAGTTGGACACTGACGTTTTATCAGTGAGGGAACTGAGGCGCAGAAAGTAAGGAAAAACAGAACATAAGAGGATCACGTGTAAACCTTGGGGCAAGTGGTCGCTGGCAAGGAGACAACTGTTGGGGACCTGTGAGAGGGAAGAGTTCAGGAGAGCACCAGAGGCAAACAGACCAGCTTGGACAGGTATAGGGAGAGGCTGGAGGCAGCAGGGAACCTGAACTTGGCATCAAGCAGCTGGGGGCCTCAGCAAGGTGAGTGTCTCAAAGAGAGTAGAGTTTGAAAGTGGTGACTCAGCCCAGACCTGGTCCCCGGGCTGACTCCTCTGTTTTTTTTTTACCTGGTGCTCTGGAAACCCACCTCCTCCATTTTTCGGAAACCTCTGACCCTGTGTGTCTTCCTTCCCACTGGTGGGAAGTCAGGAGACAGCTCTCTGGCCTCCTTTACTGAACCTTGCTGGGAAAAACCTAAAGGCTAAAACTGCATTTTCAGAGATGCTGGCAGTCTTTTCTCCTAGCAAAGTGGAAGCTGACCCTGCCAGCTCATCCCCCCCAAGCAGCGTTTCCATGGAAATCTGGATGGCTGTTCCAACAGCTGAATTCCCTAGTAATGTAACTTCTCCCTTGCTGATAGACTGACCTTCCCCATATTTTAAAGCTGGAGAGTGGCCCTGTGAAGGAGAGAGAAGAGGCTCTTTGCAGTCAATCAGAACCTTTAGTTTAAAAAATCATCTAAGATCCTTTTTTTGTGTGTATATATATTTATTTATTTTTATACAATTCCATTGGCATAGTTTCACCCACTCTATAATTTGCACTTTTTATTCCTACGTGTGTCATACACAGCGCAGTATTAAAAGCAACCAGGAAAATACTGATTTTTTTTTTAAAGCTTTTCTTCAGTGTTTGTTAACCATTTCAAAATGTCTCCCCGAAAAGGTCGTTCCAGAGCAACTGCTGCCTTGAGCAACAAAAGTATTCCTACCGGGTTAACATAACAAAAGGCCTGTCTACTTTCTCTTTACCGTAAACACCTGAAATAAAGTGTATCCACAGAGTATTCCCAAAGAATTTGATGTTGTGAGCAGCAGCTGTTAGTATCAGGGTTTCCCTTGATACTGAGGCTGTGATCTGTTAGACTATACTTGAACTGGACCAGAGTTTGACTTTTGAGCTTATGAAGAAAAGAAAAACATTAGTTCATTTAAGTTTGAATTTGTAAAGTATTGGAATTTGCTGAGTGTCCCATAAATCGTCACCACTTTTCCCGATCTATATAACTGACAGCAAGTGTTCGTTTTTACAAAAGGAAAAAAAAAAAGATTTTTAATAAAGGGAATTTGAAAGCTCTTGAGTGAGTAGCCCTCTGTCACACAGGGATCCCTCGATCTTTGGCTGGGGGATGCTCAGCGAGCACGGAAGTTGGGATTTGGTCCCTCTCTGAATCTAGAATGTTTCTGAAGAGTTGAAAAAAGAGGACACAAGAGGTTCCACTCAGGCCTCGAGGGACCAGAGCTTCTCAGGGGTGAACCTCCAGGAGGGTTGAGTGCGGGAAAGTGGGGAGCTGCTGTTCCCCACCCCAGAAGGGTCAGATAGAAAAACCTCTTGGCCTCTTATACCCCCCGGCCCTTCTACCCAGTACTCTCGGATCTTCTAGTGGCCAAACTTTGTTGTCCTACACCAGCGTCAGGCTGTTTCTGGAGGTTCCATCAATGTGAGGTGGTCAGCGCCTAGCTTGGGCACTTGTTAGTTCTGTGGCTTCCGAAGTCCCGCTTGCTTGGGTGTAAGGGCAGGTAATGGTATTAATCACCTCTCTGGTTGTTTCAGGGTTAAGATGATTGCTGGTGAAAGCACTTGCTATGCCGCACGGCCCTGAATCTTTTTTGTTTCGGGAGTCTGTGCTCAGGGCAACAGCCCTCCAATTTTCAGTGGTTCTTAAGTTCTTTCTCAACCATTTCTTCTAGCAAAACAATGCCAATCTCCTGGGACCAGTTAGCAAGTCCTTTGAATGGCCTGGAACCTTCTCTGGGCCTTCCCCTCCTGTTGGCAGTGCTCCTGAGTCAACGGGGAGGGGCTGGGCAGTCTGGTCCCAGAGGGCAGAGTGACTGGGGCTCTCTGTAATTAGTGGGAGCAGATTGGTCCATCTGAGGTAAGTTCCCGTCAAGCCTGCTGCTGCCACCCCTCCCCACCCCACCCCCCACACACCTATTGTGGCCATGGGAGGGCTGAGCTCAGGCCTCCAGTTCCCAACCAGGAGGGGTGGAGAAACATCCTTCCCCGCAAGTGCTGGCTGCGCCCTAGCAGGCCAAGGCAGTGGGTGGACCTGGAGCTCGTACTGCTGCCCTAAGTTCAGGATCCAGAATGGCTGGCGGTACCCTTAGTGCCAAGTCCCAGCGCGTCCCTCCATGTGGCCCAACTCTTGGGGGCACCACGCACGTTGTATTCTGTGAGATGACCCGCCCCCCGGAGCTGTGTAATAGAGCCATCCTGCCAGGGGGCTCCCTGAATTGCAGTTCCTTGCCATGCCTGGGGGCTCCCGTTTGCTCTCTCGGGTTCCTAAGGGCCTGAGAGCCAGGTTCTGATCCAGTCTACCAGGTCGGAGCCCTGACGTTCAGACCCATTCTCCAGGCTCCCTCCTTTCCCCAAGGATCAGCCCCAGACCGCCCCAGCCTGACTCTGCCACGGCCCTCGCAGGCCAGGCCGCTTAGGGACTGACCTTGGCCCTCATCTGGCCTGAGATCTCTGTGCCCCTCTGAACAGCAACAGCAACTGTTGACTGTCCCCCAAGGCAGTCATGGGACATCAGGGCTCACCCTCAACAGCTCCCCATTCTCCTTTCCCACCACACCGACCCCACAAAGCAGCCTAACCCAAGTGGATTTCCAAACATGTTAGAGCAGGATGGCCCCAGAAACCCCCAAGTCCTGGCCCTTCCTTTTACAGATGAGAAAACAGGCCCAGAGAGGGGAAGTGACTTGTTTAAGGTAACACCACTTATTGGTATAAGGTAAGAATGGAATCCAGATGTCCTGGGAGGTCCTACTGGGAACACATGGGGAGCTTGGATTTTTTCAGCCAAATTATTTCATAATTTTCTAGGTCTAGCCCTAGCTGGACTCCAGCAATCAGCAAGGACTCAAAACAAACCCTTGATTTTTGTGCTTTGCGTGGATCTGAATCACCTGGGGAACCTTGTTAGAACTAGAGATTCCGGCCTCCTGCGTGCAGATTCTGCCTCACTCTAGGTCATGGGGGCTGGGGGTGAGGTATTTGCATCTTAGCAAGCCTCCTGGGTGAGTCAGTGCGGGTGGAGTCCACTGCTGGCGCTTTTAAAAAACGCTGCCCTAGATGTCAACCGGGGACTTCCCCAGCAGCTCCTGAATAGAAGGGACATTTATTTTGCTGGGGGGAAGGGCAGAACAGAAGTGAATGGAAAGCATTCAAGGTAGGGAAGACTCCAGTGTGGAAAAGGCTTCAAGATGGGAGACAGAGCGGGGAGGAGCTACGGTCTCGCCATGGCAGATGGAGATGGTGGGAGCTGGTGGTGGGAGGGGGCTGGGTTTGGAGCATGTGTCAGGATTTTTTTCAGTTGAATTCATACTTACTGTGGTCAGGCAAAAGTCTCCCAGTGGTCTCTTTGCCCTCATTAATGGCCGAACGCACTGTGATTATTAAGAAGACTCCTGGTGATAGGCTGGCCCCTCAGGGCAGTGCGTTGTGTAGTCAGCAGGCCTTTTGAGGAGACTGGAGTCACAGGCAGCAGGGGAGTTCCCCAGGGCCTTGTCACTGCCGGCGGGGAACCCTGGGGTCACACACTGTCCCACGCTCCATGAGCCACCACGAATACCAGTATTAGCCCTGCAGATTATTAAGCCTGTCTGCACGCCACACGCAGTGTGCACTCTGTAGGGACACTGTCTCTCAGCTTCTTTACAACGTTGAGAGACAGGCACCATTATTCTCCCATCTCACAGATGGGGAAAATGAGGCTCAGAGACACAAAGCGGTTTGCCCAGGGACAGGCAGCCAGTAAGTGGCAGAGTTGGGATTCAAACCCAGGTCCACGTGACTCTTAAACAATGCTTTTAACCAGTATTCTCTACCGCCCTTCTCAGGGCTGGGGTCTTCTCTTGTTCTTGCTTCTTGCTGAAACCTCTAGACCCTGGGTGGGCCAGGAATAGCCGGCTTGGGAGGATTGCAGAGCCAAATTTAGCTAGACTCAGGTGCTTATGACTGACCTCCTGATTGTTAAATTCCTGAAACTGATCTCCTCAACACTTCCCCTCCTTAGAATGTAGCTAAAGAAAGGCCTCCACCCACGCACTGCAGGAAAACAGGCAGGAAGGCTGAAGGTGCCAGAGAAACACTGCTTCTTCCTTCTCCCTACTCAGGAGTTCCCCCCGGGGAGCTGGATCCAGGGGGTGAGGGATGGGGGAGGGCCGGGTGCTGGGGGTGCTGCTTCTGCCTCGGGGCGGGGAGGAAGGTGCCTTGTTTTGTGTTCCTGGGGAATTTCGGGGTATAAGGGCTGTGATCAGAAGGGGATTTCCCACTGCCCCAAAATGCCGGCAGGCTTTGCACTTTTAACCCTTCTTTCCTGAGGGGAACCTCCTAACAGCAAGCAGCTGAGATAATATACAACACAGGCCATGTGTGACCACATTAAGCGGAGAGAAGATATTTTAAGTGAGGATTGAGGAAACCTGGAGGCAGCAGGTGTGTGAGCACTAAGGGCTGATGTGGTGGTGGTGAAGAAGCATGAAATGTGACTGGGAGCCTCCTGGGAGCCAAGGCAAAAAGAGCAAGCATGCTCCCTTACTTGGCTCTCCTTCTTAGAATAGAGAGAGCATGCCAGTTAATCTGGGGAAATTGTTCTACTCGATTCCATACTCCAGAAGAATTCTCCTTTGAGACTGTACATGGTATGGGCAGAGGCACTAAGAGGCTTGGAGATTATCCTTAGGTAGCTGGCAGCCTGAAGTTGGAAAAGAACACAGTGGCGGCCCCTCTGGAGGGGACATTAGGATGGTCCCTGGTCTGTGTGAAGTGGTTCCTGATGTGACAGTTAGGCCTCCCTAAGTGTCCAAATGCCTGACCTTTGCTCATGCCTGCCTCGCCCACGTAAGCCAGTGTGCTGGTTTGAGTTGGTATGTTCCAGCTTTATTTCCAAACTTTTTCAAATTTCTCTTGTTATTTGGCTGAGCTTCCAGGAGCCGTGTCCATAGGACAAGGAGGCCACCGTCATCTCTACCATCTGACTGCTCAGCACACCCACCTGAGAACAGAACACTCTGGGTGGGGACCCTGCCAGTCTGGGTTCTGGGAAAATCTCGAGGGCATTTACTCTTTGCGGCTCCTCCATGGGCTGACCTCAGCCAGGAGGGAACCCAGCCATACTGGGAAGCACTGATTCCCTCAGGCTGAGCCTGGAAGCCACCTCAAACCTGCCTGACAAGGACCAGCCCTGGGGAGGAGGGGCGCAGACGACCCGCCTGTGAGAGCTCTCGTGCTGCCGTCTGCAAGGCCGGGAGGGAGGGAACTTTCTGGTTCAGGAGCCGCTCCCTGTGCCAGGCCTCAGGGCCTTGAGCCCCTGTGTCAGATCCACAGCGAACTCACTCAAGCTTGGGCGAATGCGGACGTCCCGCCACCTCAGTCTTCCGGTCTGCGCTTGATGGCTGTCTTGAGCTTGCCCGAGGTTGTTGAAGGGAAAGTGGGACTTGAGCGGGACTCGAGGTCAGTCACAAGGGGCGGTGGTCGCCTCTGTCCCTGCACTTCCCCCAGCCCCAGTGCTGCGTGCCACAGGCTTGCCGGGAGATGTGGTCCTGTTACTGTCTTCCCATCCCCGCTGGGGCGGTCCACCGTCTGCGGGGGACAGGTCCCTCTCAGGAGCAAACACGGGTGTGTCTGCGGGGCAGGCTGACTCCTGTGCCATCCTGGCCTCTGGGCTCTAGATCCTCGTGTGCCTCCGCTGGCATCGCTGAAGCTACTCACTGCCTGCCTCGTCTCCACCCGCTTTCTCACCGCCACAGCCTCTACTTGTGGTCCGGCCATGCTCAGTGCCGCATCGGTCCCCAAATAGGCCCCTTCTCAGCTCCTCGGTTTTGTGCCTGGTCCACTGCGTGGATGCCCTTCTCCCTTCTATTTGGAAACTGTGACCTTCTTTAGCATTCATTCTAAGTAAGCGTTAGCTCCTTTACGAAGCCTTCTTTGACCCTCTTTTTTCTCCCCACAGGTGTTACTTCTCCTGCACTGTGTCCCAGGACACAGTCCTGCATCTCAGACACACACACACACACACACACACACACACACACACACACACACACACACACGCCTAGCTTTATTCCTAGCCCACCTGCTCCACTGGGAGCCATCTGAGGAGGAGAGGGGCCTCAGCTGAAGCACTTTTTAGGAACCTCTGCTAAAACTTTTATAGCCCTTATCAGGTTGCCCTGTGATCTGTTTATAGGTTTGTCTCTGCATGAGCCATTGAGTCTACAAGGGCAGGGAGTGTGTCCTGCGCAACAGGCACCAGCAACTGTTAGTTGAAGGGCTAAGCAGCCCCCTTGCCCATCCTTGGGACTGGCTGCAGTAACAGATGCCTGAGCCCCGGATCTCTGCCCAGCCATCAGCTGCGCTGTAGGAACACGGTGTGTCCTTGGAGTGGTGCCAGGGAGCACCCACCTCCCACTTCCCCGCCCTGGCCCTGTCCAGCTTTTCCTTCCGGGTTCCCACTTACCGAGGACTTGGGTCTCTGACAGTTGGTGACACAAACCCTGCTTGTGTTGCCCAAAGCTTGTCCTTTTAACAGATTCTTCTACAGCCACAGGGCTGGGCTTCCTGTGCCAGCTTCATTTCTCTGTGCCCCCAGGGGCATCCCCTCTCCAAACCCATCTGTCCTCACTCTGCATCCCCACCTAGTCAGGCCCACCCAGTTCTCAGGGACCTTCCCGGGTAGAGCTGGGAACAAAGCACGGTTTATGACAGTTGTGTCAACACTGGGTAGATGGCCTCAGTTCATCCCGCATCTTGGAAACCACGCCTGCCTGCTGCTTGGTGCCCACACCTAATCAATGCCTCCTAAAGACCCAGGGGCTGCAGGGAGGCGCCTCACACCCTCCTCTCCTAGCATCTGGAAAGCTAGGAGAGCTGGTGAGTGGGGATGTCACAGCTCTGGAAGAGAGAGACCTTGGTCTAGGCTGAATAGGCTGGTCAGATGATTAATAACAGGTCAGATGACCTGTTCCCAGAGCCAGGAATCAGCAGAGATGAGGGGCAGCGAAGGAGGCCTGGAAGCTCAGCATGGGCCCAGCTCCAACCACCCGGGGGGTTTGGGAGAGTCTTAGGGCTTCTCCTCACCTACATAAGGTCCTACAAGTCCACCTCCCAAATAAATATTTCCTGACTTTTCCCACAGGCTCTGAGCTCTGGGCAGGCCTTGGGCAATTCCTAGACTGCAGCCAGCCTGGGTGGCCCTCTCCGGAGGGAGGGGGGGGATGGTGGAATTTGCAGATCAGATTGGACTTGGGCTCCACCTTTGTTGACACTTGATTTCCTCAACTCCATCTTGACTTCTGCAGCCTCTCCCCTCTCTTATTTATACTCCCGCTGCGCAGAGCTCTACAAAGGGCAGGGTACACTGGGCACCTTGTCTGATCCTGGCACGGGAAAAGCATTCAGCTCAGGGAGGTGGGAGCCAGTCAGCCGGGTTGCATTCTGCCCTCGTCACTGGGGGCCTCCTAAGTTCTCCCAACAGTCCTTTTCTGGCCACAAGAACCCCGAGACTCTGGGTGCCTGCTGGGCAACTTGGAAGCTGAGGACCCACATACCAGGGCTCAGCTAGGTGGCCAAAGCGGGGCCCACTCATTCCCTCCCCTGTTGCAGCTCATCCTTATAGTTTGTCCCCTATTTTTTCCAAGGTCCTAAGGAAGCATGATCTCCTCCCCAGAGGCCACCTTCCCCCCGCCATCCTTCCTCCTTCCTGCTCTGCATCTCCCCAGAGCTAAGAGGCCTTTCCCGCCCAGTGGAGGCCACTCTTTTAGTACATCGTCCAGCCTTGTGTGGTTAGTTTCTATTTGGACTGGGTGGGGAGGAGTGGGCTTTCCAGCCGCTGTGGTGCTCTGGCCTTAAGCCAGCCAGCCTAACCTCTGTCCCTGGGCCTCCTCAACCCCGGGAGGGCAAGCAGTCATCCTCACCCCACCTTCCTCCCTCCTGGTGCTTTGTGAGGTGGGACAGAAAGGCCTCAGTCTGTTATTTAAGCACACGTGCATATGTGCTTCCCTGCACGCATGTGTGATACATGTACGTGAAGCTTCTGAAGAACAGTGCTCACAGTTGGAGGTCTTAAAACCTGAGCCTTCCCAGGTTGCCCCATCTTAGGGATCACTCCAAGCCTGCCCCTTGCTGCGGCCCAGTGCACCCACCTCTGTTTTAACCGACACTGAGATCTGCCTGTTCTCTCACTCCTGGCCCAAGAATTATTTCTGTGGGATTAGTTAAAGCCTCTTTGCCTTTCCCCTTCCTTGCTAAAGAAAATTTTAACTGCCAAGCATTTGCCCCTCCCTCTCTTTCTTAGTAGCTAAAACAAGTCAATCTGCCAGGCTGGGGAAGAAACAGAGGAGTGCGCCTGGGGTGATATCCTTTGAAGATGGCTGAGGCTGACTCTCAGAAGAGGGGAGGGAGGGAGGGAGAGAGAGCAGGAGGGAAAGGAAGAAAGAAGATGCACTCTCTGGGGAAGATGTCAAGGAGGTTTCATCATGTTTTGGTGGAGAGCAAAGAGTTTGGGATGGAAAGAGAGGCTTCTGGGCAGCTGTAGGTATTTGAGAGTTGGAAACCAAAAGAAAGCAGGGATTTCAGGACACGTTGCTGTGGATTACAAATTTGATCTTAAAGTTCTTTGAGAGACCCAAATAATATTTTTCGTCTTATCTAAGACAGCATCAATTATCAATTTTATCTTTATTTTTTGTACAACTAGGAAAGAAAAAACACTGCCAATTAAATTCTAACACGTATTCTTATCAAATCGTTTGTTAGATGCAACCTGACTTTAAGGAATGTTAAAATGTGAAAAATTGTGTGTATTCAAATATATGAATACAGTACTTTCACTTTAGATTCTTTAAAATGCAACAACATGCTGGGGCTAGGCAGTGCCAGGCTCTTAAATTTATTCTGACTACAGTCCTGCATTTGTTAGTCTCCCCAATGCTAACCCATCCCTTGGAGGGACACTGACTCTTTCACCCTGTAACCTTCACAACATTTACTATGTGAGCCTGGCACATCGTAGGAACCCATTTACTCAATTAAATTTTATGGAGCAATCATATATTCCCAGGGGGCTGCAGTTCCTCTCCTATACATTTTTTTCACTTAAGTGACAGTCTGAGAGATGGACAGACAGACACATACACACACACACACCACAGTCTGAACATCTGGGTGATCCGGTGACCTGATTTCAGTCCTCCTTTGTATGTGTGGGCTTATGATGGCCTTGGTGCCAGCAGCGTACCAATTGCTCTGATTATCCCAGGCCCTTGAGGAAAGTATAGATAGGGGCTTCGCACACAAAGGATGTGTTTGTGCCTGCTGAAGGGACGAGGGGGTGGTCTTAAGAAAGAAATTGGCGGTAATTGAGAGCACAGGGACAGATCACGTTGCCTACAGAGAAGAAAGGAGGTTTTATGGCAGAGCCCCCAAAGACTACCATCATTGAAGGGATGTGCAAAGGAGTCTGAGAAAAAGCAGCCGTAGAATTAGGAGGAAACCTGGGAGAATATGACATCAAGGAGACCCAAGTAAGAAAGTCTTTCAAAAGGGAATTACTGGTCACCAGAGCTGAATGTTTGAATTGATAGTCTATAACCCTGATAGATTATATTAGATGAGTGCCTCTGAGCATAAACAAGTAGAAGAGGCAGAGTATGAAATGGTAAATGTGAAACAGCCTAGACAGGTAGAATTGCATTTGAGCAAATGCCATTTTAGAACTGCGATGTCTGACATGATATGACTTCCATTGACTTAAAACTTTCTTCCTTTCTTCGGCCCAGTTGAGTTGGGGTTCTGTCACTTGTGAACAAGCGTTCTGGCAAGAGCCCATCTCTGCCTGATGAGCTGGCCCAGGGTTCTCTGTCCTTGGCTCATGCCTAAACTGGACGCCCTCTGGACATTGTACTTTTTGTTGATTTTAATTGATAAATGTTTAATTTTTAAATGCCTACAAAATGTGACATATGTCAACCAGTCTCCTATAATTCAACCCATCTTGTATGTAGATATAGACATTTTGTTTCAATGTGGAATTGTTAGAATGTGGATTAGGACCTCTAAAGCCAGGGAGCCCTTAAAACATCCACCAAAATGATCCTCTTGATCTGTCACCATTGACTTTCTCATGGGCCTGTATACTTGCCCTCCACTTCATTTGCCCTGACACCATCTTCATCCCAGTACAAACTTTAATGTGCATATGAATCACTTAGGGATCTTCTAAAATGCGGTGGGTCTGGGATGGTACCTGAGATTGTTCATTTTGAACAAGTTCCTAGGTGATACCCATACTTCTGGTCCGTGGGTAGCACTTGAAGTACTGAGGCAATAAAGGCTTATTATTCTCAGGTTTGACATCCAGAGTTTGTACTCTTCCCTGGAAGTCCCAAAGGTCCAGAATGTGCAGTGATTTGTCATTTAATTAATCCATGAACTTTAATTAGGCAAGCCTTGAAACTGACAAATAGTATAAGCTGCTTAGCCAGTGACAACCTGGTTAACAGCCTACCAACTGCATTTTTAAAAACCAAAGTAATGTATACACTTAACACAAAAAAATCAAATTGCACTAAAAGGCTTATTAAAGAAATGGCAGTTCCCTGTGTTGCCTGGTTAGCCATCCACAACCTACAACCAGCTTCTAACCACTCCCCACTGTTTCAGCTATTTCTTCTATTTTCCTCCTTCTTTCTCTTTCTTTCTTCCTTCCTTCTTTCTTGCTGCGTTGGGTCTCTGTTGCTGCACACGGGCTTTCTCTAGTTGTGGCGAGTGGGGGCTACTCTTCGTTACGGGTGCACAGGCATCTCCTTGTGGTGGCTTCTCTTGTTGCGGAGCATGGGCTCTAGGTGTGCGGGCTTCGGTAGTTTTCTGCATGGGGGCTCAGTAGTTGTGGCGCACGGGCTTAGTTGCTCCACGGAATGTGGGATCTTCCCAGACCAGGACTTGAACCTGTGTCCCCTGCATTGGCAGTCAGATTCTTAACCGCTGCACCACTAGGGAAGTCCTCCATGTTTCTAAATAATATGCATACAATGCATTCGCTCTTGCTGAATGAGTTTTAGACATTCTTTACTGACTTCTTGGTATGGTAGAGGAGAATTTTAGCTTGCTTACACTATCCCTTCCCAACCTCCCTCCCTCCCATTCTAAATTGATATTTGTTTTTTTATTACTATAGCTAAATAGATATGAATCACTCCTGAGCCAAGTAGAAAGCTGTGATCACACTTTCTTACACTTTTTTTTTTTTTTGGTTAATAATTACCTCTTTTTGTTGTTGTTGTCATCGTTAGTGTCCTTTGAACCCAGTTCTGTAAATAGAATTATCCACAGGGTCAGTAATCTTTTGATTCCTTTCTTTTCTTTTCTTTTCTTCTTCTTTTTTTTTTTGCCTGGATCTTCTCTGTAGGACTCTTTCCCCACTTCTGTCTGTCACCCAGTTTCAGTAGGAGCCAGTTACCCTCCAGACTTACCATGAAGCTGTTGTCCTTAGACTGTCACTGCCATCATCCTAGATGCCCTTTGCATCTCTCCTGTGTTGTATCTCTTACTTCCTGGAGCCCATACCTTTCTCTTTCTTTATTTACTTTTGTTTTCAGTAGAGCATATTTTCAAATAATTCCTGAAGAGCATGGGAAGTAATAGCTTTGAGGCTTTTCAGCTCTTGAAATGTCTCTATTCTACTCTCAAAATTGATTTGGAGCCTGGCCAGGTAGAGATTTCTGGGTGGAAAATCATTTTCATTTGGAATACTAAAAACATTGCTGCATTGTCTTCTAGTTTCCAGTGTTGCTTTTGAGAACTCCCATACCATTCTTATAATTGTTTCTTTGTGACCTGATTTTTCTTTCCCCTCTGGAAGTTTTTGGGGTCTTCTTTATATCCTCAGAGTTTTACACATCACCGTATTGTACCTTGGTGTGGTCCTTTTTTTTAAAACAATTCGTTCTGCTGGTTGCTTTCTACCCAGAGACTCACATGAATGGTGTGCTTCGACCTTCCCTAAGGCTATCTCTGCAGCTAGGTCAGTTTTCCCAGCTCCTGAGTACTGTGCTTGGCCTGTTTTGTGAGAAAGAACCAAGTGGCAGGTAGCTGAGTGATAGCCATATGAACCCTGTGTTACCCATGCTTTGCCCTGTGGTTACAGAGATCAGGTCCACTGTCATAAAACTCCAGGGCACCATGGATTGGTAGTCTATGTGAGTGGTCCCACTGAAGCTGTTCAGTGCACACCCTACATGGTCATAGCCAGCGGTCCTAAGAGCCATAGCTTTTCAAACTATGTTCCATTTGACTCTGATGCCGCAATATGCAACTCACAAAAAGGACGCCATAGTTAAATAAGATTGGGAAGGCTGCATTTTATATATCCCTCTCTTGGAGATTCTCAGTGGAAATCTGCATACTAAAGGTGCTGAGGTCTTACGGTAAGGTCACCTGCTTGACTTGACTTAATCCCTTCTTTCCCCAACTATTTTACCGTGCAATCACCGTGATTCAGAGGATACTTATGCCATGCAATACTGGACTTTAGCAAATGCCATTGAACAATACTGTAAACTCCATGAGAGCAGAAACTATGGGAAGTCTTATTTTCTGCAGTATGCCAGGGCCTAATACAGTGCTGGGCACATAGTAGACCCTAGAAAATTATTTGTTGAATAAATCAATGAGTCAATGAATGATTGATGCTTTCACAAGCCCCTGATCTCCTTGGTACTCTCTATATGGACAAAAAGTGAGGTCCTTTGAGTGCATTATTTATGTTGTTTTGCTAGCATTGAATTCTGTTCTGTGGTCAGTTGTCTTTTCCAAATGATACGTTTTTCAGGATGCAGTGAGATTTTAGGCATTTAGATTTGTTCCCTCTGTGCACGGGGCTGGGCAAGCACAACTGTTTCCCATTAACCCAGCCACTCTGAGGCCTCCCTTCTCTCTGTGGTTTGGGCTGGAGAGGAAGCACAGCAGGCCCTTCCCAGTGGTTTTTTGTGTGGTTGGCAACAAGCTAACGCCAGCCTTGGAAAAGGAAGGGCATGCAGCCTCTCTGACTTCACTCTGTGATTCTGGGGCCCTTGGGCAATAACGAAACTCCCAGAACCCCTTCTGGGGAGTTGCCAGGCTCAGCCTGTGTGTTCCTTGAGAAGGAAAGGCGTGAAAGTGTCTCAGAAACCCCGAGGTCTAGGAAATGTAGGATTTGGGGGCTGAGGCAAGAGCGAGAATGAAAATATTCTCCTCAGTTTTACCCTCAAGTGCAAGAGTTAATAAACTACAGCCTGAAGCCGAACCCACCCCACTGCCTCTTTTTGTACTGCCTGTGAGCTGAGCTTCATTGAAAACAAAGCGAAAAGAGTAATATTTTATGACACGTGAAAGTTATATGAAATTCAGCTTTCAAAGATGAAATACGTAAAATCTCATTACACATCAGCATTAACAGATGAATATTTGAAATAGCTTTTGAAGACAGAGGCACTGACTTTGAACTCCAGTTAAGTGAAATGTTACTCCTCAAAAAAGAATGTTATTCTTCTCATCGGGAGACCTGTATTATTAAAAAAAATACTGTACTCTATTATCGTTATTATATTTTGAACTCCATCATTAAAAATATCATAGAAATTTGTTTTCTCTTTTGCTTTTTAAGAGATACATAATAGTCCTGATTTTGCCTCTTGCCTACAAAGCCTAAACTATTTACTCTCCGACCCTTTGCAGAAAATGTTTTCTGACCCCTGCTTAAGCGGATTATCTGCTGTGTCGGGCTGACTTAAACTGTCACACGTGGCGTGGCGGGGAGAAGGGAGTTTAAGTTGATTCATCCAGTTTTCATTCAATCAACAAGTTCTCATGGGGACCTTGTAGCTACTAGGTCCTGAGTGTATAGAATTGGTGTTCAAAGTTGTCTTGGTTCCTGCCATCAGGGAACTGACAGTCCAGAGTCAGGTCATTGGAAACTCACCAGCCTGTGTGTGCCGGTCTATAGGATAAGTCAAAATGACAACGAACAACTCTGGAGTTTTAAATGTGTCAGCTTGTCAGTGGGTCACCTTGGCCAGGGCATGGCTGCCCACAAGCGCTCTGAGAAGTTCCAGAAGGGTGTGTGAGGAAGGTAGGATCAGGTGAGTACCATGAGGCCAGCAGGAGAGAAGCCAAGTCCAGGAAAGTCAACCAGGATAGGGTTGCTCTGTCCTATTGGTTCAGGCAAGAGGCCAGAGAGTTTAGCCAAAAGCAGCACCAGAGGATGAAAAGGAGGTGAGCAGCGTCTGGAGCACGGCTGCCTGTGCTGAGGGCTCTTTTATGTTCTCCGCAGAGCGTGGCTAGGAGGGTGGCAAGCCTTAGACTCCGTGGGCTCAGGGCTCCTGAGCACAGTGAGGACACAGGGGTTGTCCTCTTGGGAGGCTGAGCAATTCACAGACTCACTCCTTCCTTTAGGTCCAGAATTTCTCTTTTCTTCCGGCTGCGGGGTCCTTGCTGGGTCCACAAGTACGCACATTGAAAGTGCTCGCCTTAGATGCTGCCGAATCACCTTCCTCCCAAAGTTGTGCCAATTTACACTTGCACTCGTGGTGGACGAGAGTACTCACTTCTACGTACCCTTGCAAGCACTGGGTTCTAATAATTGGAAAAATTTCGCATTTTTTCCACAGCAGTGAGGTTGAACCTCATTTAATGTTTATTGGCCACCTGCCTTTCTTCTGTGAATTCTTTGTTTATATTCCTTGCCCATTTTTCTGTTTGAATGTTTGAGTTGTTCTTACTTGTAGGCACTCTTTGTACATTAACCATGGATATCTGTTGTTAGGAAGAAAAAACACTATATTTTGTGCTTTAAAAATTTTTTAATTTTTTAAAAAATTTTATTTATTTTTTATACAGCAGGTTCTTATTAGTTATCCATTTTATACATATTAGTGTATACATGTCAATCACAATCTCCCGATCCATCACACCACCACTCCCCCACCACACTTTCCCCCCTTGGTGTCCATACGTTCGTTCTCTACATCTAAAACAACTATATTTTGAAGCACCTATGGGTGGCGGTGGGCCACCTGGAGCAGGTACTGAGGTGCCAGAAGTCTTTGTTTGACATTAGGGATATTAATCCTCTGTCTGTTAAACACTGCAAATATTTTACCCAAGTCTGCTATTTGCTTTTAAACTTTATCTATGCTGCCTCCCATGTAGGAGTTTTAAATGTTTAAATGTTTCAGTATTCAAACCTGTCTTTTTTTTCTTTCTGGCTTCTGGGTTTCCTGTCTTGCTTAAGAAGTCTTCTCCATCCTCATATTAGATAATTAGTCTACTCTCTTTTCTTGTAATGCTTTTATGGCTTCACTTATTTATATTCTTTTTTTTTTTTTGCGGAACGCGGGCCTCTCACTGCCGTGGCCTCTCCCGTTGCGGAGCACAGGCTCCAGACGTGCAGGCTCAGTGGCCATGGCTCACGGGCCCAGCCGCTCCACGGCATGTGGGATCTTCCCAGATCGGGGCACGAACCCGTGTCCCCTGCATCGGCAGGCAGACTCTCAACCACTGCGCCACCAGGGAAGCCCCTACATTCATATCTTTAATATTACAGGAATTTCTATCTGGAGTAGATGAGGAATTTATGTTCCCAGCATAGATGCTATGTTTCTGAGATTTTCTTCTCTCAACTCTCTGAATGCATTAAGGGACCCATAATTTTTTAAGTAAAAAAGACCCGTGTACAGTGTGATCCTATTCATGCACTCATTCATATGAACAATTCTACAGCTTGTTAATGCTGGTTATTAATACAACTGTTAATATTGGTTATTTCTGTGTGATGGGATTGAAGATGCTTTTAATTTTTCCCTCTTCTCATCTGTATTTTCTTGTTCTGCTACATAAACAACTATTATCTGTGCACTGAAGTGTATTTAAAGAAAAGTATTAGGAAGAGTGCAGTTAACCTAATATCTCCCATTGACCTAGGCCCCATCCTTGAAAAGCAACAAGTCTATAAGCTTCTTGAGGGCAGCCCCACGTTTCTTGGGTGCCCCTCCCACGCACCTAGCCCAGGGCCTGACCAGCAGCAGCAGGTTCAGCTCAATGGGTTAAATGTCTGTACAAGCCCACAGTGTCCACACAGATGTGAAGACAGTGGCTTGGCTCGTTGAAAAAGATGTTTCTTCTGGACAGAAACTGTATTTCCTGGTTCCTCCCACCCTCCTCCCACAGTGGGCTTGCCACATACCCTGGGAAGAGTCCACACTCTAAACAATAGACAAGGCAAAACAAATTGACATTCCAGGCCAACTCTTCAACAAGCATGCTTGTTAGGATCATTCCTAGACAGTCTTCAAGAACAATTCAAAACCAAGGGATTGCCCCTCACTATCCCAATGGTTACTCTGGTTAGTGTTTGATACCTTTTCAATAGTTTCTCCATTCCCATTATTTGATTTTTGATCCTTGGGCCAAACACTAGTGTGCAGAGAACATGTATGACTGTGCCCTCCAGAGCACTCGTGGAATATGTATGTCTTTCCCGGTGTCTGATGGTTCAGGATATTGGAGAATTTCCCCTTTAAGCACCCAAACATTATTTATTTGAAACACTTGCAAGGAAATCCTTCTAAAATAATATTCTGTAAAGCCTGCCTTGCTAAACAGTAGGAATAGAGTGCAGTCATTTGAAATGTCCTTGGAAAGTCCTTGAAGGGTCAATTATCACACTAGGCTCCTAGGTGTGATGGCGTTTGGAGCTATTGACATGTGTAACCGTATTCACTCGAGTACTACATGGCTTGTGTTGCTTTCAAAGATCTTGTTTCTGCCCAACAATTTGTTTTTTCTCTTTCCTTTTGGTTGCCTTTCTCTTGCTCTTTTGGTTGCCTTTTATGTCTGTCAGTCACCCGTATGCCTATCTCTAGCAGACCAGCTCCCTGCTAATCAATTGTTCGTCAACTGTGGTCAGCCAGGAAGCAAGAAAACCAAGCATATTCTCATCATATGTGAACTAAAAAAACATAGGCTCCGAGAGAGGGGCAAAGGCAAGTTTTCTCTGAGCAAAGAACGAGACAGACTGACAGGTGGATTCATTTCTTAATTTCTTTTGATTACTCAGGAGCCTTTGGGGTGTTCTTCCTGGTTTTCACATTGATGAAAGCATTAGTCCCACTTTACAGATGAGGAAACAAAATGCCACTGAGACAAGGTGACTTGGTCATGGTCACAGTGGTAGCTGAGAGTCAGAACAAGCACTAAAGCCTGGGGGTCTTCCTCAGCCCCATGGGTGTCAGGCCCAGCCCTGGACGTGCTTTCTTTGATGAAGCAAGTGGCAGGATTCATCACTGCAGAATTCAGCATCGCCTCTTCTGTGTTTCCCACCAGAAGAGTGGGCCAGCTGTAGACCCTTGGGAGGCTTCACCAAACCTGTGTTCCATCTGGATCCCTTTTGCTAACAAAGCGGGCCCCTTCATCATTAGAAATGAGAGCCTGGCGAACAGCTGTGTTTACATCTTAAGGGCTAGTTGATCACTGCTCGGTCCTAGAGGGTATCGTTCCAGCTTATCGTCTCTAGATAGCAAAGTGCTGAGGGCTGCACAGTTCTGACCCAGATCGATATCAACTGCAAAACACGTAGTTCTGAACACACGTACATGCACACACACTTCTCAGGCAACGTAAGCCAATTGCAGCTCAGTGACACATCCTTTCTTCAACAGGCTAACTCCTTCCCAGAAGGCTGTAAGCTGAGCCCAGGCAAGCCGGCAGGGCAACAGAGGTCCCAGGACACTTTGTCTGTTGAGCCAGGACCGTTTTCCTGAGCCAGGTGCCGGCCTCCTGCCCCATATGCCTCATTCTCACGTCTTTCATGCAGGGAGGTGGCTGGGTAAGAGGGCATAGAGGAGAGAGTGGGCATCGGGCTGTGGAACATTCAAGACCAGGAACAAAGGGCAGCTTTTAACCCCTGCACATTTTATGCAAATCCTGAACTATTGTATTCAGGAAATAAAGCCCTTGTAAAAATGGTGGAACCTGAGCCTTTCTCTTTTAGAAATTCCACAGTCTGGTTGTTCCAGGTGGTAGAGGACTAATAAAACTCTCTGGTCACCGTGGCTCTGATCTGCCCCCTGCCCTGGTCAACAGCCTCTAACAGCTTCCAACAGTCTGGCCCCCTAAAGTGCAAACTACCATTCAAGACCCTTCTTGGACTAGCCACAGCTTTATCTCCCTCCCAGCCTAGAATCACCTTCTTTCTGCTCTCAGCCTTCATAGTCTTTTATCTGTACCCCTCCTAGTACACTTATCACTTTGCACTGCATATTATACTTGTTTTTATGGGTCTTATCACTCCTACTGGTCTAGTCTATGAGCTCCTGAAGGGTAGGGCCTACGCTTATCTTTGTACCCTGAGTCCTTAAAACGGTACAGATTGCTGTGGGGTGCTCAGTAAGAACTGTTGAATTTAACTGAAAACTCTCCCCCAGGGCTGAGTTCACCTTGAGAGACACAACAAGACATCAAATTCTCCACTGTCCCACAAGCAGAAAGGACACGTTCAACCCAGCCTGATGGAGCGCATTTTACACAGAAACCTCAAGGTCATGTGGCCCAACCCTCCCTTGCATTTTAGAGACAGGGAGACTGAGACCCAAGCATAGGGCTAGGGGCCGTGGATATTATTTGTTTCATTTATAGCTGAGAGAGCTGAGGTTCAGCCAGCAGAAGCCACTTTCCCAAAGTCAGACAGGTAGAAGTTGGTAGAGCTGGGATTGACACCTGGGTCTGCCTGAGCCCAAAACCTATTTTCTGTTGTGAAGGGGCCCCCTGCCTCAGCCCCTGTACACCCAGCCGTCCTGCTGGTTTCCCAGAAGGGGGCTCTGGCTGACCAAGGCCAGGGAGGGTTTAGGCACTGAGGCAGGCAGCACCTGGCTCGTCTAGTCTGAGCTTTGTGGCTGGAGGAGCTGTTTATGAGCTCTGCCTGTCCCAGACCTGGCAGCCCAGCCACCCCAGATGAGTCTTTTCACAGAAAACCCATCAGGCAGGTATTAGAACATCACACAGAACCTTTGGCCAGAGGGCGCAGTGTTTTCCAATGAGAAGTTTGCCTTGGCCATGATGAAGGGGGCAAGGGAAGTAAAGGCCTCCAGCCTTATGCCTTCAGGGCACTGCGCCAAGAAGGCAAAGCCTGCTGCTCCTAGAGGGAGGAGGACAGAGAGGAGAAGAGAGAGCTTGGGCCAAGAGGGACCCAAGTTAGAAACTTGGGAGGGAAACAGCCTGGGTGGTATCAGGGCCGTGGAGTAGGAACTCCTCAAGGGCTCCAACTGGGTTTTGTGTTGCCAGGCTGCAGTGGGCAGTGGAAGCAGCTCAGGCTTATAGGTCCTCAGGTTCAAATCCTGCCCCTTACTGCTTGGAAGGACTTGGGCAATTTAAAAAATCTTTCTGAGCCTCAGTTTTCTTATCTGCTGTGTAAGGGGATAACAGAAGTGTTTCGCTGGCTGTGTTGAGGATCAGATGCCATGAATACACCCACGCACACAGTAGTCACTCAATAAATGGTGGGGTCTAGGAATTTTTGGAAGCATTCCCTCAGTTCCCAGGTTTATAAACTAATAAAAAGACAGAGCTATGGAGAACACCTGGGTTAGTGGTGTCGCATGACTGTTGACCGAGAAAAGGAAACAAAATCACCATGAGTAGACAGACCCACATTTAGAGGAACTCTGCCCCAGAAACAGCTGGGGGGAAAGACGACCTGTTTCCATTTAGGGAGCAGCCAATGGAAGAGCTGTGAAATTTGGAGTCGTTGATTCATGAATGTTTTAAACTTAGCAGGAGTATGTGTGTGGTGTGTGATGTATATGTTTGTTGTATGTGTGCATGGTGTGTATAGGTGTGTGTGGTGTGTGTGTGTACAGTATATGCACACGGTGTGTATATGTGTGTGTGGTGTGTATGTGTATAGTATAGGCACACGGTGTGTATATGTGTGTGTGGTATGTATTTGTATAGTATATGCACACGGTGTGTATAGGTGTGTGTGGGGTGTGTGTATGGTGTGTATGTGTATAGTATATGCACACGATGTGTATATGTGTGTGTGGTGTGTATGTGTATAGTATAGGCACACGGTGTGTATATGTGTGTGTGGTATGTATTTGTATAGTATATGCACACGGTGTGTATAGGTGTGTGTGGGGTGTGTGTATGGTGTGTATGTGTATAGTATATGCACACGATGTGTATATGTGTGTGTGGTGTGTATGTGTATAGTATAGGCACACGGTGTGTATATGTGTGTGTGGTATGTATTTGTATAGTATATGCACACGGTGTGTATAGGTGTGTGTGGGGTGTGTGTATGGTGTGTATGTGTATAGTATATGCACACGATGTGTATATGTGTGTGTGGTGTGTATGTGTATAGTATAGGCACACGGTGTGTATATGTGTGTGTGGTATGTATTTGTATAGTATATGCACACGGTGTGTATAGGTGTGTGTGGGGTGTGTGTATGGTGTGTATGTGTATAGTATATGCACACGATGTGTATATGTGTGTGTGGTGTGTATGTGTATAGTATAGGCACACGGTGTGTATATGTGTGTGTGGTATGTATTTGTATAGTATATGCACACGGTGTGTATAGGTGTGTGTGGGGTGTGTGTATGGTGTGTATGTGTATAGTATATGCACACGATGTGTATATGTGTGTGTGGTGTGTATGTGTATAGTATAGGCACACGGTGTGTATATGTGTGTGTGGTATGTATTTGTATAGTATATGCACACGGTGTGTATAGGTGTGTGTGGGGTGTGTGTATGGTGTGTATGTGTATAGTATATGCACACGATGTGTATATGTGTGTGTGGTGTGTATGTGTATAGTATATGCACACGGTGTGTATATGTGTGTGTGGTGTGTATGTGTGTGTGTGTGGTGTGTATAGTATATGTACATGGTGTGTATAGGTGTGTGTGCGTGTGGCGTGTATAGTATATGTACATTGTGTGTATAGGTGTGTGTGGTGTATATGTGTGTGCGTGTGGTGTGTATGTATGTGGTGTATGTGTATGTTGTGCGTAGTGTGTGTGTGTTATCTCTAGAATAAGATTTCATCTTCTTACTGGAGACCTTGTCTTTCACCTTCAATAGTGCTCAATAGTGAAGGAAGGAAACATATTTATTATGTAAATGCTTAATCCTTTAGTATATGTTTTTGGCTTAAGTCTCCCAAAGGCTCTGGAAAATGAGGCTCAGAGAGGCCACTTGTCTAAGCTCAGCCATCTGGTAGGTGGCAGAGGCCAGCCCTAGACCCCGATCTGCCTGACAACAGTAGGTGTTGTTGACTTGACTCTTGAAAAGAAGAAACACCCAGATGCACATCAAGTGAAGGTGCTATACGCTCTGACCTTCAGGCAGCTTTCTTGTGGTGTGTCACCCGAGTACCTGTGCTCTGCTCTGGCTCCCAGACCTGCAACTTCCTGAGCAGCACTTCAGCACTCTGGTTTTAGTTTTGTCAGCTGTTCCTCTGAATTGTGCTCTCCCCAGTGAAGCGGGCTCAGTGAGAGCAGGAATAGCTCGGGGGCTGCTGGGCCCGGCCCCTGCGCTGAGACAGAAACATCAACCCTGCCCCAGCCCATCAGGTCAGCGTGTTCCTGGGACAGCTGGAGTGTTCTTCTGCACGTTCTGCCCAGATCCAGCGTGCCTGGCCTCCCAGGAGAGCTCTGGCTTCCTGCCGTTCCTGGAGGCCCCTACACATTGCCACAGTTCCCCTCCTTGGAATGTTCTCAGCAAAGCCAGGCTTTAGCTACGAGCATTGAAGGCGGCTTCTTGCAGTTTATTCTCCTGGCAACTCCCTGCAGACCCAGCGAGTGACAGGCAGGCATCTGCTGGGCCAAACCAGGAAGTGAAACTCCCACTGACAGCCTCAGACAGGCTCTTGTACAGAAAATCAAAATTGTATTAGTTCCTTTATTCTTTCGCCAGACATTTATTGACGATCCCCTACTCTGTGCCTGATGGAGGAGCAGGGTTTTAGCCCCTCAGGAGCCCGTAGTCTAATGGGAAGCCAGTGTGAAAACAAAAAGCTGAGCCTGGGAGAACAGCATAAGACCAGACAGGCCTATTGTGGGCGGGATGGAGAAAGAAACGCTTCACTAGGCCCTGACCTGGGCAAAACTTCTCACATTTTACCCGAGTCTGAAGGATCAGTCAGAATTCAATAAGTTAAAAGTAATATCAACATCAATCAAAGTATTATTATTAATTAGGTACTTACAATATGTCAGGCACCCTGCTGAGTACTTTACAAATATTATTTTTGAACAACAGCCCTAACGCAATAGGTAATGTATGATCCAGGTGATTTTACAGGTGAGGAAACTGAGGGTCAGAGAAGATGAGATAACTTGCTCAAAACTAGGAAACACAAGAGCCAGGATCGAACCCAGTTCTGCTGATTCCAGAACCTAGGCTGTTATACTTTTTTTTTTTTTTTTTTTTTTGTGGTCCGCAGGCCTCTCACTGTTGTGGTCTCTCCAGTTGCGGAGCACAGGCTCCGGACGCGCAGGCTCAGCAGCCATGGCTTACGGGCCTAGCCACTCTGCGGCATGTGGGATCTTCCCGGACCGGGGCACGAACCCGCTTCCCCTGCATCGGCAGGCGGACTCTCAACCACTGCGCCACCAGGGAAGCCCTGTTATACTTTTTAATATGTCCAGAAATGATAGGAATATAAGCAGGTATATGCTGAGAAATCTTGCCTCCATCCTGGATCCTGTATACCTCATCTCCCCTTAGCCCTTATAGATGTAAACAGTTATATTCTTTTCTTGTATATCCTTTCTTTATGTAAATATAAAGAAGTCAAATATTCATATTTCTCCCTCTTTCTTGTAACAGAAATTGTCATATATTAACACTAATATTTACCTAATGCAGTCTTAGAGAATCTTCCATTGAAGTGTATAGAGATCTTCCTTGTTCTTTTTTTTTTTTAATTTATTTTATTTCTTTGGCTGTGTTGGGTCATTGTTGCTGCACGCGGGCTTTTCTCTAGTTGTGGCGGGCAGGGGCTACTCTTCATTGTGGTGCACGGGCTTCTCATTGCGGTGGCTTCTCTTGTCGCAGAGCACGGGCTCTAGGCACGGGGGCTTCAGTAGTTGTGGTGAGTGGGCTCAGTAGTTGTGACTTGTGGGCTCTAGAGAAAGATTTATTTTTGAAAGATTCCCTATATGTAGCAAGAAGCTGCCACACAGCATAGCCTGCGTGGACATGTGGCCCCTACTGGATACAGGGACACATACACTGCCACAGTGGTGGCTGGGGAAAGCCCTTCTGTGGAACACGTCCCAACTTATCTCTGGCCCTGTTCCCTGCAGCCCAGGGCCCCTGCTTTTTATGACATCTTCCCTATGTTATGCTTGCAAAATTTTTATAGAGCTTCCTTTGCCT
This sequence comes from Neophocaena asiaeorientalis asiaeorientalis, assembly GCF_003031525.2. Lineage (NCBI taxonomy): Eukaryota > Metazoa > Chordata > Mammalia > Artiodactyla > Phocoenidae > Neophocaena > Neophocaena asiaeorientalis. The sequence continues at coordinate 1,835,820 of NW_020174301.1, forward strand.
CGGATGCAGAAAGCGTATATAGTCTTAGTGCGTCACCCTGGGCTAATTCACTGATTGTGCAAGAGCCCAGGACCTTCACAGGTGGTACTTAGTGTTCCCAGGCCTCTAGTAGTCCCTGGGAAAACTTGCCATCAGGCTGTTACAGACTCAAACACGTTTGAAAGTGAGCTAGAGTCGGCACTCCTTTTCTCTGAGATAGGGGATTCTCCCAGAGGATAATAACGCCAGTGGGAATACATTTAGCCCTTTGAAAAGAGGCATTCGATTTTAAGGTCATGCTTGGTAAAACCTTGCTGGCTCTAAAGAGGTTGTGCAGTTTCAAAAAAAACAGCCCCATCAAATGTACATGGCCTCCTGTCAGTAGCCTTTTTGTTTACTAAGGTCTATGGCTTTGAGCTTCTCACATGCACTCATCACAGTGATAAAGCCTCCCCCACTTTGCAGTGTGGTTCCATCCTGTCTAGTGCTTAGATATTTACTTTCTCTCTTTGAAGGATTCTTAAGCGACAGTGGCTTATCAGGATAGCAGGTACTACTATACAGTCTCCTGGATGAAAATATGCATAATCATAGAAAATGGCTATAAGCAGAATCCAAGACATCATATTGTACAGATCACAGCCCCAGAAAGAATCTGGGAGATGTTTTAAGTTCTACACCTTTAGGGCAGTCAAATGGCCTAAAGTCACACATCCAATTAGTAGCAGAACTAGGATTGTAATCCAGGCCTCTTGCCTTCTAACTCAGGTCACATTCTACTGTATCATTGCTTTCCAGTGTGTATTTCATAAGATTTGAATAGACATTATGTAAAAAAGAGTGCCATGGTCAAGCAAGGTCAGCAAACATTGGGTTAAGGAAAACTGAATGAGTTTACTTATGCTAGGATTTCTCAGAACCTTTAAAGCACCATTGTTTATTGTGATCCCACAACAGGGGAGACACTCAGGAGTTTTCTCCAAGTTACTTCATCCTAGCTTTTGTGCTGGAACATCTGTGGAGCATATTTTGAGAGACAACATATATTGTCTTCTCTCTTAAGTAAGTTCAAGAGTTTTTAAAAGATAAATTTGTGGATATCGGAGCTATATCCTTTGTTTAAGATACATGGTAGGTTCAGTTTATATAACTGACCCATGGAAGTCAACAAAATAGAAGGTAGCTGTCATACCTGACTGGAGTGAGTATTAGGATGTCCCAAAATGTCATTCCAGCTCTTTTTAGGACCACTGCTATCTCAACAACCAATTTGATTTTGATTTGTTTCCTTGTTGTGGTTACTTTGAAGGTATTTTGATTCTGCACCTGGTTTGACGTACCAAGGAGAAGCCAGTGGCATTTCTTGGTGGAACATTCACTCTGAAGATGAGCCTCAACATAATAGCATGCTGTATTCCAGAAGTTCTTGATCTTTTCTGGGCTATGACTCTTTTGGGGGTCTTATTAAAAGAAGTTACAGACTCCTTGGACCAGAATATACATATTCCTAATAAAATTTGCATAAAATTTTAGAAGGTTCTTGTACCCTTTGAAGCTCATCAATAAATCACTGACCTAGATTCACTGACCTCAAAGAGAGCTTTCTAAAAATAAAACACGCACACACGTGCACATACACATACACAACACAAGAAATGGTGGTAAGATTTTAAGTGGCCCCCTCAGAAGTTATTTTTTTTTCTTTCTTTTGAATTCTTGGTTCTTGTACTTTGTCGCCTGCTAGTTCCTACTGAGATGCTGGCTTTGTCAGTTGTGCTGGAGAGCTGCCAATCACACTGTGTTAAATGTAGAGTTCGGGGATTTCCTGAGGCTGCTTTAAAATGTCAGTCCTGGTTTTTCTTTGTGGAAGCTGCCCTTTATGGAGAGGAAAGGAGAGGAAAGGAAAAGAAAGGAAAGCAAGGAAAGAAAGAAAGAAAAAGAAAGAAAAAGAGGGAGGGAGGAAGGAAGGGGGAAAGAAAGGCGGAGGGAAGGAGGAAGAAAGAAAGGAAGAAGGAAAGAGAGAGAAGAGAAAAGAAGGAATGGAGAAAGGAAAGGAAGGGAGGAAAGAAGGAGGGAAGAAGGGAGGAAGGGAAGAAAGGAGGAAGAGTGAGGACTGAAGGCCAAGACGCTGCAGAGAACCATACTGAGAGAGGAAAGCTGCACATAGCAAGGAGGGGTGCTGTGGCTGTCTGTACCTTGCCTGGAGCCAGACCTCTTCCGCTTTCTGGGCCTCAGTGTTTTCATCTGTATTCTGAGCAAGTTGGTCTCACTAGGCCATCTCCCAGGATCTTCTTCTGTCTCTGACCTTACATGGGGCTAACTTCATTTTATTATAAACACTTAATAATAAAAAGAAATATATGTCTTGGCTTAGCCCTTTTCTTTTCTTACTTTACACTACTTTCTTTTTTTTCCCAAAATAAAAAGAGGTTTGATTCGTTCCCTTCATTAACTTCCTTTTCTTTGTGTGTCTCCCTCTGTCCAGCATTGACCTCTTAAGCCCACTCTCCACCCCCTCCAGCCTTCCCTGGTTGTGTTTCTTTGTAGATCAGCCTCTCTTAATCACCACCCATGACCACTCACTCTTATTTCCCAGGGTAAAAAGTCCACATCAGGGCTTCCCTGGTGGCGCAGTGGTTGAGAGTCCGCCTGCCGAGGCAGGGGACGCGGGTTCGTGCCCCAGTCCGGGAAGATCCCACATAACAAGGCTCCTTGGGCTCTACTGCCTCGTTTGGGAGGCAAGCGGGCACTGTTCGGATGCAGACTGGACGAGGGCATAATGGCAGTTTATGTGCACTCAGGGCTCACTGGAGAAGAGGGAATGAACTCTGAGAAGTGTGAAGCCTAGCTGAGGACCCAGAAGAATGCAAAAGAGAAAAAGAAAAAGCCCCAGAGACACAACTGGAGGAGTTCTTCTCTACTTAGACCCAACACAATGAATTCAATGCAGGATGTGGCAGTTTTAGCAAGCGCTGGAAGCACTGGGCTGAATGGTCCCCTGATTGCACAGTTCTGAGGAGCTGGAGTTTTCACAGGCTTACAACTCAGGCCAGGTGCAGGAGATGTGTCATAATTTATGGACTTCGGGAAAAGATGATCTGGTGGAGCTTCTCAACCCTAATTTTGCTTGTTTCTAAACCCTCAGGTAGCAGGAGTGATTTGGTGGGGGGAAGAACACAAAGACGAATGCACCAAGAAAAGCCCTCAAAACTTGAATTGGGGAAGTAAAACCTCATTCGCCTTTCTTGGTACACACTATTTTTAAACATTGCATCAACTTCTTTGTGCTGTGCTTCACATTACTCTATGCTCTTTACTCTAGGAAAGAGATACTTGAAAATGCCCCCATCAACAGCTTCTGAACATCATACAAAGCCTCCCAGGCCCTACGGCCCCTCCTTCCTCACTTCCAGTAAGCCCGCTTCCTTAAAATGGGCTCATCTGATAGCAGGAGGCTCTGGGGACCAGAAATGGGTTCATATATTTAACTTTTATCCAAGAGACTCAAAGTTGAGTGGCAGAGATAGTCCAGCCCAGGCCTGAGTGCCAGAAGGTCTGGACTCTTCCTGTCAACATGCTCCCTAGCCTGTGCAAGGCTGAGACACTGGGAACTCATTTGCACTCTGGCTCTGCTACTAACTAGCTGTATCGCTTTGGACAACTCATTTAACTTCTCCGGGTCTCTGTTTCTCCATTTGTAAAATGAAGGGTTTGGACTAGAGATCCCCAAATTTCCTTTTAGTATAAAAGTCCCATGGTTACCAGTGATCTACTCAAGTCTCATTTTCCTCACCTGTAAAGCAGAGAGGGTGCTATCTGCTCGTCCACTTCACAGGGAGGGCGTGAAAGTATATGTGAAAGTGCTCAGTAAGTGTTAAAACAACACAAATGTCAGCTACTGTCATCATTATTAGAATTCTTTATGCAGCTCTCTCTTTCTTCAGAGCATGCTTCATGTCTTTTACCATTTGTGCTAAAGAAGAATTCAGTGCCTTAAAATTCAGTCCTTGGTTTGACTGAATAGGAGGCGAGATATCAGTTCAAGCAATAAAGTTGTTGTGACGGTAGCATCTGAAAGTTCTTCGGAAGCAAGTGGGCTAAGGCATCCCTCAGTCCCCAGAGAGAGGTGGCCTCTTTTTTTTTTTTTGCCTCTTCTTGATCTCATTCACGGGCATAAACAGTGGTTGCTAAGAAACTCATGTTCTCAGATGGGGTTTTGCCCAACAAATGAAAAGGGCTTAGAGAGTTCCACAGGCAATAGCAGTAATTTGAGGTGCTTATCTTTTGCCTAGCATCTGTGCATTTCTAAGTAACTTACCCACATTAACTCATTAGTACTCCCAACCCTACACCGGGCTTTGGGATGGAGGGACGTGATATTATCTGAGTTTTGCATTCAGAGAAAGCCCCTGGGTTGAGAGTGACAGTCCCTCTGTTCACACCTGGTAGAATTCTCCCCTGCCACCAGCAGCAAACCCTCTCATCTCTTGTCCGCCACTACTAGGACCCCAGAGGTGCCGTCTCAGTGCCTTGCCCAGCATCATGGGGTGTCAGAAGTGAAATGGCTCTTTAGAGACTCCCTGCAGGGCCAACTCCACAGTGCAAGAAATCAGGGACATCTGATCAACCCAGATGGGAAGTGAAACACCCAAAGCAACACAGCTAGCTAGGGACACAGTCAATAACTTGTCTCAAGAAGCAGACTGGAAACCACCCTCTACCCTCACCTTGCCTCCATACACCCTAACAAATTAAACACTCTTTGTGCACCTCTAGGTATCAACAGTGCTTAAACCTGAGGGGTTTGGGGAAGACGAGGTACATAATGTCTATCTGAACACACAGCACAGAGCTTCTGTTGCCACCTCTGAATAGTTATCTCATCCTGGGCCACAGCGGTGGCCCTTCATGGCCTAAGCTCCTGGAATAGGTCATTCTTAAGGGAAATGGAAGTAGTAATTCCATCATTCTGGAGAGGGGGAAGGGCTCTCTCCTTTTCTCTCATCCGACAGCTAAATTAACATAACCCATAGGCACAGGGTTTTAGGAAATGGAAAAGTCAGTTTGTGAGCAATTATAATGTGAAATGAAAAGGTACGTTGTGGCCCAGAAGCCTGGGCAGCTCTGTGCTTCAGGCATCACCTACCCTAAGGTAGAACACAATGCCTTTTGCCAAGAACACACATGGATCAGCTCCGTGCTTTTCACAGAATTGGCACACAACAAATATTTGTGGATTGATTTGGTGGGCAAAAATTCTTGGCGCTTGGATACTTTTCCATTTTTCAGCTTATTCTTTTGATTTTTTTATTCTTTTAAAATGTTTAGAGCAGGTGGCCAGTGTTCAAAACAGCTGGCAGGAATATTGGTGATAGAGGCTGTCATCTGTATTTTCCGAAGTGGTTTCTGAGTAACACTGATTCTGTTACTTAGGTTCTGTGTTTAAGTCAGTTGGGGAAACACTACTGAGCTTCCTACTCTGGTCCCTCAAGATTCTCAAGGCACATCAGCTTATTAAAGATACTGAGAAGATTTGGGGCAACAAAACAAAACAAAAAACTGAAAACCAGTTTTAACTTTGTTTAAACAATTTATTTTCAAGTCAATTTAATTATGGAACAATCTCTCCCCCTTTTTAAAAAATGATATGCATTCAAGTTCCACAAAATTCAGGTTCTTTGGAAAACACCCTGGGAACTGCTAACAGAGGCCAATTTCTGAATTTTACTAGTGAAAAAACAGAGGTCCTGAGAGGGGCTGAAGTTCTTTCTGGTAGCTAGTGAGGGGAGCTAGGACTAGAACCTCATTTCCTGACTGCCTGGTCCAAACTGGTCAACCACATCCAACTAGAGGGGCATTCCCTAAGGTGGGTCCTGGGATGCCAGGCATCATGGGTGGTCTTTGAGATAATAGGTAAAAAGAATGTGAACATTTTACTTTATAATAGGTCCTTTTGGGGGTAATTTGCTTAAAGATAGCGGTTGTTTTAGATGCTTTTAAAAATGGGTAATTTTATCCCACTCTTGTTATCTCATCGTTCTTGGGGTGCCTGCCCATTGCAGCCTGTGTGTGCCATAGGTTATGTGTTAAATGAGTAAATGAAAGAATCTAGCAGGAGTCAGAAAGGGAAAACGGGGAGAAAGAACGGGATGGATAAAAAAGGAGCCAGAAGTCAGTGATCAGTGGAGGATAGTGGCGCTCTGACAGAGAAGGGAAAGGAGACAGTTGTAGGTGATGGAAAGAAACAACAAAACAAAATTGAATTTGACCAGGAAGCTTTGCTTTTAAAAAGTGACTCATGAAGCTAATTCAGAACCTGGCCATGCCAGGAGGCACCTGGCCAGGAGATGAGGATAAGCATCAACTGCTGAGAACCTTTGTGAACCTGGATCAAGTTGTATTTATTGCACTGGTACAATAAATGTGCAAGACATCTTCCTAAGCACTACAACAATAACAGATGAGTAAGACACAGGTCTTGCTGTCAACAAGGTGACAGTCTAATGGGGGAGAAGAGACATGGACTCAGATAAAATGTCAGGTAGAATGTGATCAGCGCCTCTAGAGGTGCAACAAGCCAATAGAGGAATCAGGAGACTGGCAGATCATATCAAGTAAGAGGCTTAAGGAGGACTGTGTGGGAGACCCATGAGGCATGGATAGGACTGCATCAAGCAGAGCTAAGAGGAGAGGCGTTTCAAAGTGGTGGGGAAGCATTTGGAACAGTGAGTAGTCCAAGTGGGTTGCAGTCACGGGGTGTGTGTGGACTGGGAGGGGTGTGTGTAGACTGGGAGGGGTGTGGAGAGATATGGCTAGAAAGTCTTCAAGTCACACCATGGGGCTTTTTTTTTCTTTTTGTGGTATGCGGGCCTCTCACTGTTGTGGCCTCTCCCGTTGTGGAGCACAGGCTCCGGACGCACAGCCTCAGCGGCCATGGCTCACAGTCCCAGCCGCTCCGCGGCATGTGGGATCTTCCCGGACCGGGTCACAAACCCGTGGCCCCTGCATCGGCAGGTGGACTCTCAACTACTGCGCCACCAGGGAAGCCCATCCATGGGGCTTTGAATGCCTGGCTGAGGTAATGCTCCAAGCAGGCAATGGGAAGCTAGCAACAGATTTTTGTTGTGTGTGTGTGTATGTGTGTTGCATGTGTGTAGGGAAATAATAGCATTAGAGATGATTCCCAGGCAGGATGACTGACAGAAAGGGGTAAGCCAGGGGAAGGAACTCACTTTGGTTCCAGAAAGACTAATTGACCATTCAGGTGTTGCACATCAGACAATCAGAAAATCTGGCCAGAGATACTGGCTAAGTCCTCTCCTGAAACGACAGAGAGAATAGGGAAACTAGGGAGAATGTGAGGAAAAGACTAGCCAAAGAGAACGCAGCCAGGAGGAAAAGATGCAGAGAACAGCCACGGGAGGCCAAAGGTTCAATGAAGAAATTATAGCCATGGTTGAAAACCTCAACCTTGGAGCTGGGAATGTGTGTTTTTTTTTTTTAACACCTTTATTGGAGTATAATTGCTTAACAATGTTGTGCTAGTTTCACCTGCGCAACAAAATGAATCAGCCATATGCATACATATATCACCATATCTCCTCCCTCTTGCGTCTCCCTCCCACCCTCCCTATCCCACCCCCCCAGGTGGTCACAAAGCACGGGGCTGATCTCCCTGTGCAATGCGGCTGCTTCCCACTAGCTATCTATTTTACATTTGGTAGTGTATATTTGCCCATGCCACTCTCTCACTTCGTTCCAGCTTACCCTTCCCTCTCCCAGTGTCCTCAAGTCCATTCTCTACATCTGCGTCTTTATTTCTGTCCTGCCCCTAGGTTCTTCAGAACCATTTTTTTTTTTTTTTTAGATTCCATATACGTGTGTGAGTTTGAACCCCAGGGACCCGATTAGGCATACTTAGCAACGGGACTTCAAAGAGTTTTTGAGTCTGTTTCCTCATCTACGAAATGGGAGTGATTTCAACCTCAAAGGACCGAGCACATTGGCAAATCTTCTTAGCATGGGGTTTGCACACAGTAGGAGCTAAGGAGAGAGCAGGGGCCAGCGGGAGAAGGAAATGTAGAGGTTAAGGGTATCCCCTTGAGGAGTGTCGGGAAATTGAGGCAGGGCCCCTCAGGAAGCCCAAAGCCTTTGCTTCCGCCGAGTTTCTGACCGGCCTGTGAGGAGAATGGGTGAGCGGCTTCAGCCTAGTCCGCAGCCCGATTCTCCCACACTTCCATCCCGCCGCACATCCCAGCCTCCCCCCACTCCAGCTTCCCTCCCGGCTCTTGCTCCCGCTCCAGCCAGGCCCCGGAGCCCGATGCGCATGCGCCCTCCCGCGCCCTTGCCCAGCTTTCCACGTTTCACTTCCCTCCCATTCCCTCCGCAACTCCCGCTCTACCGCCACGATTGGCCAGAAGAGCTCTTCACCTCGGCCAATAAACGCTGACCTGTCGCCTCCGTGTTACTGGGTAGAACAAAACAAAAACAGAGCGAAACTGGCCCGAGACGCTTCGAGGCGGCTGCAGGGTCTGAGGTGCTGTGTCGGGGCCGGCGGACCAGGGACGTGGACGAGCGGCGGCGGCCTGAGGGGTCAGTAGCGGCGGCACGGCTCACGGGCTTGGGACGACTGCGACCTCTCCCGCAGCCCCTGCCTCTTCTCGGAGGCAGCCGCTCGTTGGGAGGGGGAGGGGGCGTGGAGGCCGCGGCCAGGTCTGGTCCGAGCCGGCGGGGAGGGGTCCGCTGCCTCGTTGGAGCTCGGCAGGCCCAGCCGCGCCGGCCCCAACGCCCCGGGCTGAGGAGGCCTGGGCCCAGAGCGTGGCGGCGCCGGCCCGCCGCCTCCCGGACCCCTTCCGGGCTTAGAGGGGCGCGCGGGGCGCTCGCCGGCGAGGGGCTCCTCGTCCCCCAGAAGGCCGAGTTTTCATTTTCCTTTGGGGGTGGGCGTCTGGAGGCGAGTTTCTGGCCTGACTGAAATCCTGTGAGGAAGGTTTGCGCCTTCCCCGCCCCCTGGCCTCCTTGGGGCCCCGACCCGTCTTCCCAGACCCGGCCCTCCGGCCGCCCCGGTCCAGCATCCCCCAGGGGTCGGCCTTGAATGGGTGCTGCGAGAGTCCCGGCCTGCGCGGCGGGAGTGGCTTCTGGGAGGCGGACACGTGCCCGCCGCCCGGGCCCTGCGCGTACTTCGTAGAGCCCCCCCCCACGTCGGGTAAAGGGTCGCTTGTTTAGTTTAAATGAAATTTCCAGGAGAAAACAAAGGCAGGAAGGGAGCCCCCTTCTGTGAAACGCTTGCTGTATAGGCTGCATTTGTCAGTTTGGTGCTGCAGTGTTCAAGGGGAGGGTGTTTGTTTTTCCAAGAGCTTCAAAACTGCAGACGTCAAAATCGCCTGTCTCCTTACGCCCTAGTGAGAACTGACCGCGTAGCTAGCAACTGTGTGATATCTACAGATGATTAAAATGATTAAAAATGCACCTTCCTCTGGGGGAGAAAAAAGTCACCGCCTGTGTTTTTGTTGCATTTTCACTGTTAAATTTTAGAATGTTGGCATTCTTGCTAATGTAAGGCTTTTTAGGAACCACCCTTCACTTTTTTTTTAAAAAAGGACCACTGCAGATGTGTTGTAAATTATTGGTATTTATGCCCTTAACTTTACTTTATTCCAGGTTTATTAAACTCCGTAATATCTCAGCAAGCGTCTTTGAGTTATATTTTGATTGGTTTTTCTGTTGTAGTAATGAGAAAGGAAACATGGTTGCTAGGAGTGCAAAAATAAATGATATTTTTCTTTCCTGCTTATTTTTGCATCATTGTGGTCGAATGCTTTTAGCTGATTTTGTTTTAAATGGCTAGTTAGCTATGATTGTAGCCCTGGAATGAATACAAGTGGTAGTTAATATATGGCCTAAATTTGACTCCAAAAAAATGTCGAAGTGGTTTATGAGGTATATTTCAGGAAATAGATTTTTGGGGGGAGGTGAGGTGGGAAAGCCAGACTCTTTTAGTAAATGTCTTGGCAATTGAATACTTCTGATTGTATGTTTCTGTGAAACACATTGGAGAAATGAAAACAATGTTTAATTTCAGCCTTTTGTCTAACTTACAGTTTTGTTTTCTTACTGAAAATTAATTTTATGGTTTAGTATGAAGGATGTGGAGTTTAGATTTTTTGCTTTACGTTTAAGTTTGGGGCAAAAATTTTAAGGATTGTTAAGTAACTGGAAACCGTCATTACTTTGAAGAGAGTAAAAACAGGGAGCACATCTTTATCTTTCTGTAAACTCTTTTAAAACACCTGTGTTGCTGTCAAGTGTGCCTGAGTTCTTGAATGTGTTATCATTGCCAAAAGACCCAGACAGGACTTTTTCTTGTTGTTGTGATAAATATTTAATAAAAACAAACCTGGTAAGTTATTTGTAGTCAATTACCTGATAATTTTCTTTGCCTGTCTTTTGTGTAATAGTTTAGGTATTATTTTTAGTGTTTGAAAAGCAGTATTTAAAAATTTGTTTTAACAGTAGGGGTCTGTGTTTTAGTAAGCTTCTCTCTGTTAACCCTAGAAAAGTCTTCCTGTGAGATATTAAAGTCTTGCGTTGAACTTGTGCAAACAGTAGTGGATTTAGAAGGTCTGGGTTCTAATCCTGGTTCTTCCAGTGAGCAGCTATCTCTCTTTGGAGAGATTAGTGATCTACCTTCTCTGAATCTGTTTAGTTGTATGCAAAGTGGAGTTCCTACCTCAAGATTGTTCGGAGAGGTACATGAAATAATGCATGTAAAATTCTTTTTGAATTATAAAGGGCTTTTAAAACATTAGTTATAATCATTTCCTTTATTAGCTAGGTTCTGCAGAAAGTATTCTCTTGAAGATTATATTTGTATCAAGAATGAAAATGATTTTTTAAATGTAACTCCAGTTTAAAAATCTCACACACGTATCATGTGACATTTTCACTTTCCTATAGCATGTAATTCATATACTGAAATGAAACAGATAAGGCATTTTCAGTCCTGGAGGAAACTAAATGTTTGCAAACTATTTTTGTATATATATCTTTTTTTAATTTTTAACATCTTTATTGGGGTATAATTGCTTTACAGTGGTGTGTCAGTTTCTGCTTTATAACAAAGTGAATCAACTATACATATATCCCCATATGTCCTCCCTCTTGCATCTCCCTCCCACCCTCCCTATCCCACCCCTCCAGGCGGTCACAAACCACCGAGCTGATCTCCCTGTGCTATGCAACTGCTTCCCACTAAGCTATCTACCTTACGTTTGGTAGTGTATATATGTCCATTATCTCTATGTACTTATTTCTGAGGTTCATTTTTTTTCCCCTAAATCTGAAGTTGGTAGGAGAAAGGAGAAGTTTTCTGGAGAAAAGGGCTGTAAAACTTGTAAGATGTTAGAATGGTACATATTGAGGAATTTAAAAGTCAGTTTTCCCTTTGAGTTTCAGGAGGCATCATATCGTCTTTCTAAAATGACAACTAACAGTAGGTTATGTTATATAAAAACTAAATGCTTTTTTGTAATTAGTTTATTAGTCATTCTTATTAATTTGTGCACTTTATATCTTAAAAAAAGGTCATACTGTTGGGGAAATGATTATAAATGGCTGGAAGGACTTACATCTAACCTATGTTACCTAAACAGATAAATTCTTAAACAGTTAAATACTTAAGTACTCTAAACCACTATTTAAAAAATATTTCCAGAGAGATTCTGAAATCACATTTGGTTAAATCTTATGGTCATAGTTTTTATGAAAATATATTTTGATAGTTTTTTTTTTTTTACAAATAACAGTTGATTTTTATCACTAATTGTCTAAATAAAAGGTAACTGATTTCATCAACCAGAACCTTCCAGCATTAATAATTTTTAAGCCATTTTGAAACCAAGGTCTAAAATATAGAGATGCTAATATCATTGTACTTATTCCTTTCTTAAATAGGTAAGATTTAAAAAAAAAAAAAGGGTTTTTCAGATTATAAAAGTAATTCTCTCATTATAGAAAATGCTGATTTTAAAAATTTCTCCCAAAGGGAGCCCTCTTGCACTGTTGGTGGGAATGTAAATTGATACAGCCATTTTGGAGAACAGTATGGAGGTTCCTTAAAAAACTAAAAATAGAACTACCATAGGACCCAGCAATCCCACTACTGAGCATATACCCTGAGAAAACCATAATTCAAAAAGAGTTGTGTACCACAATGTTCATTGCAGGTCTATTTACAATAAGCAGGACATGGAAGCAACCTAAGTGTCCATTGACAGATGAATGGATAAAGAAGATGTGGCGTATATATATGGTGGAATATTACTCAGCCATAAAAAGAAACAAAATTGAGTTATTTGTAGTGAGGTGGATGCACCTAGAATCTGTCATACATAGTGAAGTAAGTCAGAAAGAGGAAAACAAATACCGTATGCTGACACATATATATGGAATCTTAAAAAAAAAAAAAAGGTTCTGAAGAACCTAGGGGCAGGACAGGAATAAAGACGCAGACATAGAGAATGGACTTGAGGACACACGGGGAGGGGGAAGGGTAAGTTGGGACAAAGTGAGAGTGTCATGAACATATATACACTACTAAATGTAAAACAGATAGCTAGTGGGAAGCAGCCGCATAGCACAGGGAGATCAGCTCGGTGCTTTGTGACCCCCTAGAGTGGTGGGATAGGGAGGGTGGGAGGGAGATGCAAGAGGGAGGACATATGGGGATATATGTATAGTTGATTCACTCTGTTATAAAGCAGAAACTGACACACCATTGTAAAGCAATTATACTCCAATAAAGATGTTAAAAAATTTCTCCTGATCTCAGTCTTAGAACAGTAATTACAGATGCCTACGTGATGAAATGGCAGATTTATCTGCCTTCAGATATGTTTTAGTGTGAAAAATAAGTCAATCGTGTCTTTTTTTTAAACCAAAACCGTGTTGTTTGCATGTTAGAGTACTAGTTCTTAGAGTTCATTGGTAACAAACTAATCAATATCTATGTATAGCAGATTAATTATGAGGCCTGGTATTCCTAAAAAATTTGGAATGTGTATATATTCCTTTAACTTGAAATAAGCATGTATAGCAAACATATCTTTTTCTTTTTAACATCTTTATTGGAGTATAATTGCTTTACAATGGTGTGTTAGTTTCTGTTTTATAACAAAGTGAATCAGCTATACATATACATATATCCCCATATCTCCTTCCTCTTGCGTCTCCCTCCCACCCTCCCTATCCCACCCCTCTAGGTGGTCACAAAGCACCGAGCTGATCTCCCTGTGCTGTGCGGCTGCTTCCCACTAGCTATTCGTTTTACATTTGGTAGTGTATATATGTCCATGCCACTCTCTCACTTCGTTCCAGCTTACCCTTCCGCCTCCCCGTGTCCTCAAGTCCATTCTGTACATCTTTGCCTTTATTCCTGCCCAGCTCCTAGGTTCGTCAGAACCTTTTTTTTTTTTTTAGATTCCATATATATGTGTTAGCATATGGTGTTTGTCTTTCTCTTTCTGACTTCTCTCTGTGTGACAGACTCTAGGTCCATCCACCTCAGTACAAATAACTCAGTTTTGTTTCTTTCTATGGCTGAGTAATATTTCATTGTATATATGTGCCACATCTTCTTTATCCATTCATCTGTCGATGGACACTTAGGTTGCTTCCATGTCCTGGCTATTGTAAATAGAGCTGCAATGAACACTGTGGTATATGACTCTTTTTGAATTATGGTTTTCTCAGGGTATATGCCCAGTAGTGGGATTGCTGGGTCGTATGGTAGCAAGCACATCTTTTAATTCCAAGTTAAAGGGGTGCTTTGGCACATTCAGAAATACAGGCTTTTTTTTTTTTGACACAGATAAACTTATCAAGAAGATTGAAACCAAATGTTAATTAGGGAAAGCTCTTTGAAAGTAAAGTGAACACTTTTAAAAAAATGGAATTATGTGGTGTTTTTTTTTTAACAGTCTGAGTAAGTAAATTAAATTTACGTTAATTATATTGGTTTGGAAGACGTTGAAGCTTTTTTTTTCTTTTTTTCTCATTTTATTATTATTTTTTTTAACATCTTTATTGGGGTATAATTGCTTTACAATGGTGTGTCAGTTTCTGCTTTATAACAAAGTGAATCAGTTATACATATGTTCCCATATCTCTTCCCTCTTGGTCTCCCTCCCTCCCACTGTCCCTATCCCACCGCTCCAGGCAGTCACAAAGCACCAAGCTGATATCCCTGTGCTATGCAGCTGCTTCCCACTAGCTATCTACCTTATGTTTGGTAGTGTATATATGTTCATGCCTCTCTCTCGCTTTGTCATAGCTCACCCTTTCCCCTCCCCATATCCTGAAGTCATTTGTCCAGTAGGTCTGTGTCTTTATTCCTGTCTTACCCCAGGTTCTTCATGACATTTTTTTTTCTTAAATTCCATATATATGTGTTAGCGTATGGTATTTGTCTTTCTCTTTCTGACTTACTTCACTCTGTATGACAGAGTCTAGGTCTATCCACCTCATTACAAACAATTTCGTTTCTTTTTATGGCTGAATAATATTCTATTGTATATATGTGCCACATCTTCTTTATCCATTCATCTGTCGATGGACACTTAGGTTGCTTCCATGTCCTGGCTATTGTAAATAGAGCTGCAATGAACACTGTGGTATATGACTCTTTTTGAATTATGGTTTTCTCAGGGTATATGCCTAGTAGTGGGATTGCTGGGTCGTTCGGTAGCAAACACATCTTTTATTCCAAGTTAAAGGGGTGCTTTGGCACATTCAGCAATACAGGCTTTTTTTTTTTTTTTTTTTTTTGACACAGATAAACTTATCAAGAAGATTGAAACCAAATGTTAATTAGGGGAAGCTCTTTGAAAGTAGAGTGAATGCTTTAAAAAAAAATGGAATTATGTGGTGATTTTTTTTTTTAACAGTCTGAGTAAGTAAATTGAATTTACGTTAATTATATTGGTTTGGAAGATGTTGAAGCTTTTTTTTTTTCTTTTTAAAGAAATACATCCCAGAGGAAGAGTTCCATTTGGTAATTTAATCAGTGCAAGTGAAATTAAGGAACGATGGATGTAGAAAACGAGCAGATACTGAATGTAAACCCTACAGGTAAATAATATCTTGAAGGAACCTTGACTGTATTGTGAGCAAGTTTCAGACCATACCAAATTTTATGAAAACTTCTTTACTTTAAAAAGCATCTTACTCATGCTATAAGAAAACAGGTCATATTTTAAAAATCAAGTTTGTGATTCTTATGAAATTCATCACATGTTGTATTTTTCTGCCTGTCCTTTCACATTTCATACGTTTATTCTCCACTGTTCATAATAAACTATATGGTGTAGAAGAGGCGAAGAATAGTGAACCTGCTCATTACTGTTCTCACATGAGCTAGTTAGTGGTCTTTATAATATAAACTATTGGTATCATTGATATCTTTCCTAACTAATAATCTGTATATTACAAATTAACTGTGTATTTTCCCTGATTTTCCATAATGCTTTAGTAGTACATTATTATCATAAAAACGGTTTTGTGGAATATGTCCAAAAGCTAAATAACTTCAGATCACTGAAAATGTATATATAGTTTTCAGAATAATCTTTGTAGAGAGTTAATTAGGATTTTGAAATAGTCTCAAGAGTGAGAACTTTTCATGTTGGTACACTTTAGATGATTCTTTGCTTGATGATTAATATTGAAAAAATCTCTGGAAATATGTTTAACGTATTTCATTTTTTAATACTACAGCTTCATTTTTTCAGTGACTTTAATTCACTGTTGTGTCCAGTTACATAGTTTTCTTTGATCTGAATGCATACTTTGAAGTTGAAACTTCTTTGCTATTTTGTATTTACGAACCTGATTTAAAGTGTACTAGAAAATTATAGTTGAAAAAATTACAATAATTAATGATTATTTTGGTGCTGCTTTATATACAATAGCTGTATGAGTACTTGTTTTTTAGGATTACAAATTGGTATCATGTCCCTGCTTCATTGAGGTGAGAATGGTAATAATGAAATGTAAGAATATATTTCACAGATAGGTAATTGTTTCTTCTCTGCACTGTCTGGTATAGCCAGTAGTCACATGTGGCTGCTGAGCACTTGAAATGTGACTTAGAATTGGGATGTATCATAGGTACAAAATACATACCAGATTTCAAGAGACTTGGTATGAAAGAAAGAGATGAAATCCTCAGTAATTTTTTCTATTGGTTACATGTTGAATTGATATAATGGATCTATTAGATTAAATAAAATATATTAAAATAAATTTTACTTGTTTCTTTTTAGTTTTTAATATGAATACTGAGAAATTTAAAATTACGTATTTGGCTTGCATTATATTTCTATTAGATGGCACAGCTCTAAGTTTTATACTTTTTGTTTTCTAACTATAACAAGTCCTTGTTTTAATCTTGTTCTTGATGCCTCTGCTGAGTACTTCCTTAAATACTTCAGTACTTCGAGGAGCCTAAGGCAGACCTTCTTTGCAATAAATGCTTCCTGTAACAAATAGTCCAAGTCAGACTAGTGTACTAATTCCAATTTCTACTTTTACCATCTCTGTTACTTGGGGAAAGTGGGTTATTTGCTTTGACCTTCAGTTCTTCATGTATAAAGCTGGGATTATAAATGCCCTCTTTATAGGTTTATTGTTAGGATTAAGTGAGATACCATGCATGTGTGTCATGCCCATAGCACATATTATGTATGTCACAAATGAAAATGAGCTAATATTGTTAATTATAGTTATGTAACTCAGTGGACCAGTAATTGAAAATGTGATCATCTGGTACTGTGGTGTAATATAAGTTGGGTTGGTTATTGAGATATCAGAGAATTCAGAAAGAGGGAATTAGTACACAGTAGAAAAGAAGTCACCAGATTCTGTACTCAGGGTTTTTATCTTTTTAATTTTGGTCTTCTTAAAGTCAGATCAGTGGGGGTTATGGAACCCCAAAACTTAGGTGAGTATGAATAGCAAAATATAAAAGAGCAATTGATACAAACATGGGTTAAAAATTATAAGACCTAATATATAAAATATACCTAGATGTGTCTGCTGTTGTAGATACATAAATGTGTATTTGAAAGGATATTAAAATAGTTGAAGAGAAGAAACTCAAGTATAGGAAATATGATTGCTTGAATACTTTAGTACTCTGAGGGACATTTTAAAGCATTCTAAGAGAGGCCTTTATCTTCTGGATTAGTTGTGGCAGCTTACCTTAACTGTAGAATAATGAAAGCAATATGTTAGAGGTAGATGTTTAATGTTTTCTTCAGTCATCCACTCTTACATGAAATGCCATTTGATTTGTCTGATCTTTGATCTTTCCTTCCCTTTCCTCCTCTTCTTTTCTCTCTTTGTATTCATTCCCTTGTTGCCTGTTTCTTTAGCTGTTACCACTCTGCTATACTCTAGCTTTGTATTTTCTATAGTTATAGTCATCTAAGATTCAAATGTGGGTTTGAATCCTGGCCACAGTCCTTTTTAGATATATAACTTTTCTATGAAACATCTTCTCTCTGAAAAATGAGGATAAACAGCTTCATTATAGAGCTTTGTGAGGATTATAGACCATGTATGTAAAGTGCTTGGAACCTGATACAGTAGGTAACAGTACTGATGGTAATGATAGAAGTAATACGACTATTATGACTACTGCTACTGCTGTTACTACTAGTCATGGTAGTTTAGTTATGATGATGCCTCAAACTGACCCTCCTAACATTGGCTTCCTTTCCTAGTCTAAAATTTTTTTAAACACTGTTTTATTCTTTATTCTCTTTGAAAGCCCTTTATTTTTTCTTTGAAAGTGTCACTTTCTTATTTACCCCAAAGTTATTAACCTTGCCCTTTCCAGTTAGTTTGTGACTGAATACTGCAACATTTTCTTAGCTGGTTTCTCATTTTATAATTTCTCTTTTTTTCTAGTATATCCTGTATTCCTCTGACAAACTAATTCCCCCATCATCTACCTACGGTATCAAATCTCAGCTCTGACCATTTGAATGTGGGAGTGGTCAGCAGCTATTCTAGTGATTGGGGCAAGATCATGAAGGACCTAACATTGCAATGTAATGAGTTTACACTTCATTTCGACCCAATAGGAATACTTAGGGTTTTCAGTGGGAGAAATCAGTCTCCATGCAGTTTGGACAATGGTTTGAAGACTGAAGGCAGCAGACTACTTATGAGACTGCCGAAGTAATTTGGCTCTACTTAATATTTTGTTTGTTTTTTTGATTACCACAGGGTTTGTTACTAACTTTCATACTTTTTGTCAAGAATTGTAAAGATTTTAACACATCTGTGCTTCTTTTTATAGGTTGATTTAAAAAATTTTTAGTTTCTACATATTACTTAAAAAAAAACATGTTAAAGCCCATGCATATAGACTTGACACATTCTAATTATTAGGAATATTTAAAAACATTTGAGGGATTCAGCTCTGAGTTGAGTGAGCCATAATGAACAAAACTTGGGCCCAGGGATAACTAATTCAGTAGCTTTCTGACTTAAAAAGTTTTTGGAGTAATGCCCAGTGTCTCCATGTCATTTGATCTCCATTGACATTGGAGTTGATGGTATAAAGGATACTCTGCTAGGTGCTGAGGATACAAAAACTACAGTATAGGCATGGTTCCTCTTTTGAGGCTTATGACTTATTTGGAAAAGCAATGACATATAAAAAGAAATAAAGTGATTTCCATGATGTGGTAAATGAGCAGTGTATGAGTGTTATTGTGGCTAGAATTGTTAGGAAAGTTTTCATGGAGGAAGTAAGACTCCAGCTGTATATCCTAAAGGATTTTGGTAACTGAAAAGAGCAGTGAGGATGACATTCTAAATGGAGGACCTTTGGGAACTCGTAATGTTGCTGTCTTTCAGGGAATAATGTACAAATCTTAACACAGTCTGGAAGATTTTCAGAGAATGGTAAGTAGTGTGAGTTAGGTTTGGAGAGATGAATTAGAACTTTGAGATGATGGCTTTCTTTGAAAGCAGTGAAGCATCAGCAGTTTGGCACAGTAATCGTATATGATCACATATTTGCTAAATGCCTTTCATGCTCTTTGGATTAGTACTATTTTCTAAGTGTCCACAATTAATTATGAGATATTTGGCAAGTTATTTAAACAGTCTTAGCCTTAGTTTCCTTATCTGTATAAATGTAGTAAATAGCTCTCAAACTTGTGGATAAATGACAAAGTGCCCAGCCTAGTGCCTGGTAAATAGGCATTCTGTAAATATTAGTTTATCTACCTTCCCTAAAGATCCTTAGTCTTTTCTTACTTTCTCCAATTGCTTGACTGTCTTAGCTCATAAAAGTCTCAAAGGTTTTGTACTGTATTTGGTGTTTATATTAACGTAGGTTTTATGATGTAAACACATGAAATAACATGCTTTCAGTAAAATTTTTCATTAACATTCAGTGCCTTAGCTCATTTGGCATGGTAATGTGAAAAGTACTATTAGTTTGTCGTCATGTATTGGACTGGGCCATATGAAATTGCCAATATGTGACTGTCACCTACAAAAATGATAATTTCATGTGATTCAACTTAGTATAACTTATGACTATAACTGGTATAGCAGTAGATGGTTAAAATACTTAGAATTCTTTTCCTTCATTTTCTTTTTAAGAGCCTGATAATTTAAGTGACTCTCTCTTTTCTGGTGATGAAGAAAATGCTGGGACTGAGGAAATAAAGAATGAGATAAATGGAAATTGGATTTCGGCATCCTCCATTAATGAAGCTAGAATTAATGCCAAGGTGAAAAGGCGGCTACGAAAAAACTCGTCCCGGGACTCTGGCAGAGGCGATTCCGTCAGTGATAACGGAAGTGAAGGCCTTAGAAGTGGAGTAACTGTACCAACCAGTCCAAAGGGAAGGTTGCTAGATAGGCGATCCAGATCTGGGAAAGGAAGGGGACTACCAAAGAAAGGTTAGTATATACCACGTCCAAAGACACAAATGAAAAAAATATTATCTGATTATTATACTACAGTTTCCTTGTTCTAAGAATGAGAGAAATTTAAACAGTGATAATGTTAAAGTTTTATGGCTTGTATATGTTTTTACATAGTAATAATCTGAGGACCATACTACTTTTTCTTTTAAGTTGAACCTTTTTTTCTTGTTTGAGTAGATTAGTTTTCTTGAGCAGTACTTTATCTCATATTTCCAGCAAAATACACACCAGTGTTCTTCACAGTTAAGAATTGTGCATGTATTCTCTAATTCTGCTTGAAAGAAGTAGGGTCAGAAATTCATCATGTCTATTATCTAATGAATCTAATTAGTTACGTCCATTGTTAAGAATACATGATAAATATAATTTGACTGGTAATATCTGGGTCAGAATTTTGATAATTTTGTAGATCTGGTTCTGAGTTCTTTTCGGGTCTGTTTGTTTTAGGTACTGGAGTGGAATGGTCTTGTTTCACTGCTGTATCTCCAGTGCCTGGAGTAGTGACTAGCAATCTGGGTACTTAAATATTTGTTGAATGAGGGGTCTGTCAACCTCTGTCTGTCGTAGAATTTTGATGCAGTTTGGAGATTTCACCAACTTCTAAATGGTGGGAGCTTCAAATTATGGCCTAGGATACTTGTAAAATGTTTTTGTGCCCTGTCAGAAATTGTTATTTTTGTTGAATGACTCTGCAACCATTGGCTGGGTCAAAATGAAACCTAGTTATCAGATTCTGTTTTGCTCTGGTGGCAAGAATTATACTCTATGTGTAAAATAAAAACCTCCCCCCCCCAAAACTGGTGATACTGTACAAGTTCTTTAAAAATAATGCAATATACTGAGCTTATAAAAACATTTCAATACATTTATTTAGTAAAGCAACTTTGAAAGTTGGAATTGTTAAACTTCTGCTGGTGAATTTGTATGTAGAGAAGTAGAAATGATGATTAGTTCTGTTAATGCTTCAATAGCATTAGTTATTTGTAACGTATTTCTAGTTGTGAAGTATTTGTTTCTTTTTATATCTAAAGAGTATTTGACTTTAAAACATTTGATGGTGGTCAGTGTACTTCTTTTTTGAATAATTTGTCCCTTGTGGCGTTTTCCATGCCACATCTTTCTGGCTCAGCATATTTCTATTTTGTTGTTGCTGTTCCCAAGATATGTCAGATAGAATTTAGAGCTCCACTGCAGTATCACTTGCCTTGAGGTCACCACTACAGCTATTTTTCTGATTTTTCTGGTTTGTTTGTTTTTGCTTTTATTTTAAAGCATCTGCCTTTTTAGTTTTAACTTTGTAGGCTATTTCAACTTGTTTTTCTGGAAATAGGTTATAAACTATGTAATATCTAATCATTACTGAAAAATCAGTGATCTGAATAAAAAGAGGCTTAACATATAATTCTCAACTGGCAAAATCACTAGCATAGAAATTAAAATACAGTTTTTTTAACTGCTATTGAATTCACACCTGAACATCTAGAATTATTTCAGATTTCAATTAAAATTTATGAACTATGGACATTATGCGCTCTCCTTTCTCAGTTCTAAACTTTTTCAGGTGGTGCTGGAGGCAAAGGTGTCTGGGGTACACCTGGACAGGTATATGATGTGGAGGAGGTGGATGTGAAAGATCCTAACTATGATGATGACCAGGTAGAAGTGTTTTACTTTCTGTAATATATACTTAAAATACTTATAAACTTTTTGACCTCATGTTTGTAGTATACTCATATATTTGTCAAATCATGTATTCTATATGTATACTCTATACCATTCAAATCATATATATATATATAATTTTATAATGTGTGATTATAATTTGTGTGATTATCTGATATGTATATGAGTGTGTATATATGTGTGTACACATATTACACACATTAGTATGTATATCTAAATCATATATATATTCAGTCCTTTCAGACTGTCAGGTTAATTTTGGATTAGAAAACCAAGTTAACTGATAGTAATGTATGAATAATTTGCACTTGGTTTCTGAATTTAATAATTAGACATGAAAATATTTCTAAGGGAACATGAAAAATATATTTTAAAACCAGTAGGATTCAAGTACTATAAAGTCTTTGCTAAATGTTCTAATTTTCATATATAGTCTTGAAAGACTTGAAAGTATGTTGTTAGACTGAAGCCAGTCACAAGTTGCATATAAACATTTCAGGGCTTTTTTTGCAGAGAAGTGGGATAGAAGATTATTGGACATCTTATTCTTTTTGAAATTTCAGTTGAATAATGCTTTTTCCTTAAGAGATTTTTTTGTCACTACAACATTGATTTTTGTTATAAGGGCTTTTTTATTATAATACTAATCATGAAGGCTTTGGCTCCTGCTGTTTCGTTTTTTTTTTAAGTGCAGTTTTAATGAAAATACTAGGTGTGATAGGAAGCTTAAAGCTTTTTGGTCACTGAAGTATTGGTTTAGTGGGAGAGAGAAAAAAAATTAACAGAAGATATGGGGGATCAGAAGCAAGTCATATATTTGCTGTAGTTAGTGGTTTTAATCTGTATGTTGGTTTATTGTATTCAGATTTTATAAAAGAACAGTGACATAGATTCTGTTTTTATATTACATAAGTGATCAAAGCATGTAGCATCTCTTTATCTTGCCCTGAATGGGTATTACTAACCAGTTGGAGTATAAAACTGTGAAACAATTTCAGTTCATCTGAATATTTTGTTCTTTAATTTATAACTTTCTGCCGCTTCCCTTTCCAGGAAAACTGTGTTTATGAAACTGTAGTTTTGCCTTTGGATGAAACGGCATTTGAGAAGACTTTAACACCAATCATACAGGAATATTTTGAGCACGGAGATACTAATGAAGTTGCGGTAGGTTTAAAGTTGAAAGTATAATTTATTTAATATAGGAGAGCAGACACTGTTAAAAGCAAAACATCGTATTCAGAATGATCTTGGATCACTGAAAAAGTTTAAGCATTTTCTTATGCATAAATGAATTTCTAACTAAGAAATGGACTAAAATTTTATTTAGACCACTTCTTATCTATTTGGGATCAGATGAGGGCTTTGTGCCATTTTCTTCTCTGAAAAATGGCACAACACAATAATTTTTATAATTATAGCATTTTTATAATTGATAGTTTATAAAATATAATTAACAATTTCAAGGCATTTATGGACCTTCTAAAATGTCCTTAGGGATCTCATTAAAAATGCCTCAGTTCCATTTTTTTGACATTCATTTCAATGCTTAGGACTAGAATAAAATTTATCTTTGTACTCTGTCCAGAAAAGAACACAGATACAAAAGTTTGGAAAAGAATGCATACAGAAATCAAGAGAACAAATGTGTGGTGGTTTTTTGTTTTAAATTTATTTAATTAATTAATTTAATTTTTGGCTGCTTTGGGTCTTGGTTGCTGTGTGCGGGCTTTCTCTAGTTGTGGTGAGCGGGGTCTACTCTTTGTTGTGGCATGCAAGCTTCTCATTGTGGTGGCTTCTCTTGTTGTGGAGCACAGGCTCAAGGCACGTGGGCTTCAGTAGTTGTGGCACGTGGGCTTCAGTAGTTGTGGCACACGGGCTTCAGTAGTTGTGGTTCGCGGGCTCTAGAGCACAGGCTTAGTAGTTGTGGCACATGGGCTTAGTTGCTCCGTGGCATGTGGGATATTCCCGGACCAGGGCTCGAACCCATGTCCCCTGCATTGGCAGGTGGATTCTTAACCACTGCACCACCAGGGAAGCCCCACAAATGTGCTTTTGAAGCATAATTTGTATGGGAACATTTACTGTGTTAGGAATTGTTTGTAAAGTAAGTCTAAAAGGGTAAAATTTTTAATTATTGGTCTAGTTCAGTAATTTAGTATTACTGACTTAAAGTAATAAAATTGCATCTCCATAGAAGATTTTTATAATTTAGATTCTTTTAATTCAGACTGGGTTTTCTTTTTTTGTGTGTGTGGTACGCGGGCCTCTCACTGTTGTGGCCTCTCCCGTTGCGGAGCACAAGCTCCGGACGCACAGGCTCAGCGGCCATGGCTCACAGGCCCAGCCGCTCCGCGGCATGTGGGATCTTCCTGGACCGGGGCACGAACCTGTGTCCCCTGCATCGGCAGGCGGACTCTCAACCACTGCGCCACCCGGGCAGCCCCTAGACTGGGTTTTCTTGGTTTGTCTGGTAATATGAGGTTTGATAGCTTTGAGGTTTTGTAGGAATAAAACCAAGTATTTGTTCAGCTTACCTAACCGGTGTCCTTGTTAGTAGTCGTTACTTTAAGTAACTGAGTTACAAGTTAGTCTCTGTGGTCATACTGCCTATATTCCACTTCCAACCTGGGCACTCCTCTGGGTGCCCTCAGCAAATACTTAATTTTTCTGTGCTTTGGGTGTGGTGAGTATGATGATAATACATCCCTCAAAGAGTATAAACTAAGGTGGCTGTTATAATTCTTGATACACTGTAAGTGGTCAGTAAGTATTAGCTACTGCTATTACATTTTTTAAGAGAAAATTTTACTTCATCCCAGCATTTAAAACAATAATCCCACTTAAAAACAGTGGTTTAAGATCTCATTTTAAACTTTATATGAAAGTATAAATATTTGGGTGAAGAGAGTATAAACAGCTTATGATAATGTAAAATGAATTTCCCTACAAATGCTCATAAAACACTATTTCTAGAAGTAATAGAGTATAAGGCAGAGGGTTAGTTAACTCCTAACACCAAACTTAGCAATACTATGTAGTTTAGTAAACTATTTTAGGTGTAGTTCACATTCTTGATTTTAGTGATGTTCAGACAGTTGAAGCTTAAAGTGGATCAGTATTTATATGTAGAAAAAGATGTATTTATCTTATCCCCAAATTTTGAGTGTTTCTCTGATTTTTTCCGGTCAAGGAGAGAGAAGGATATATGGGTAATATCTTGATTTTTTTCAAAAATAAAATTAAATTAAATTGAACTATAGGCAGTGACATACTTTTTTTTTTTTTTGAATAGGAAATGCTAAGAGATTTAAATCTTGGCGAAATGAAAAGTGGAGTACCAGTGTTGGCAGTGTCATTGGCATTGGAGGGAAAAGCTAGTCATAGAGAAATGACATCTAAGCTTCTTTCTGACCTTTGTGGGACAGTAATGAGCACAAATGATGTAGAAAAATCATTTGATAAATTGTTGAAAGATCTACCTGAATTAGCATTGGATACTCCTAGAGCACCACAGGTTTGTATGATTCTTCCTCTTGTTCATTCTTTCTGTCTACTTCACTTGCAAGTATAGAACTAATACATACTGCTAGGAAATTTTATTAGATGAAAGAAGAAAAACTGGCCCATATTCCCTGTCACACAAACATAGGCCTCTAATGTTTTAGTGTATTTTCCCCTAGCTGTTTCCACCCCCGCAACATAGTTTTCATCACACTGTAATTTTATATCTTACTTTCCCCCCCATGCTCTGTATAGTTTCTAGGTCATGTTTTTTTTGCTGTCTGTATATTCTCTATTACATGTAGTTAAGATGTTTCATGAGCTAGGATTTTTAAAAAATGTAGATTGTTATAATTGAGGATTGAGTTTGCTTCACTAATGTTTATTATAAAAATAATGATAAATAAGATTGTTCCCTTTTGTAGCTTTGTGGGGAAATAATTAGAAAATTCATGACTTATGTATGCTTTTGTTGTTTAGATTCTGTTCAAAGCCTTTTACTTTTATTAGATTTCATACATGCTTGACACTATAATATGACTTTCTGGTTTGAAATTGAAAATGTGTGAAATCATTGCTATTTACCTGAGCAGAGTTTTAAAGCAAGGTAGGAGCACTTTACTTAAACATTAATTTAGGTATAGACTATAGGTAGGTTAACATAAATGCTGTTTCTGTTTTACTTTCCTGTGACAGACAGTAAGTAGTCTGTGTCAGTATTGAACTGTGATTCAAACATGATTTTTTTTTTATACAATACCCATACTTTAAAAAAAACTGTACATAAGTTAATAGTCATTATAGAAGTTTTGAAAAATAAAAGGCAAAAGGAAGAAAGGCCAGCAAAAATAACCACTGTTAACTGTTAACATTTTGGTGTTTAAATCTTCTGTTCTACTTTTTGTGGGTATATATCAGTGTATGTTTTTTACATATCCTTACGTTTTTTGTTTTAATAAAAAGTGGAATCATACTGTATATGTTACTTGGTAAACTTGATTTTTCTTACACCATAAAATGTGGTAAACATATTTGGCCACACGGTGTACCATCTTACGTATATACCATTCAACCACACAATTACTGTTAGACACTAAGTTGTTTCCAGTTTTTTTAAGAAATAATGCTATGAACATACTTTCAGTTAAATATTTCTGCACAGCTTTTCCCCCTCAGATAAATTCCTTTAATCAAACAGTTTTGAGAGACCATAGTCCAATTTTTTTCTTTCCAGAAGAGATGTTTCTCTTGACTATTAAGTCATTGAATTACTAGCAAGTATTTTTGATTATATGCTATGTTTCAAGCAGTGTGCAACGTGTTAGGGATTCAGTAGTGAGCAAAAGAGATATTTTATGCCCCCATGGCTTTTAACTTGAAGGTTAAGATGTGGGAGTGTATGCCAGGCATAAACAGTAGGTACTAAATAGGTGTTTTTTGAATACTCCAACATGTCTTAGGTATTGACTGAGTAGTTCAACCATTCTTTATCATTTATGTTTTTAGAAATTGTGTCCTATAAAGCTTTATTTTAGATTTTTTTATATAGCTCTTTTTTTTTTCTTATTATAGTTGGTGGGCCAGTTTATTGCTAGAGCTGTTGGAGATGGAATTTTATGTAATACCTATATTGATAGTTACAAAGGAACTGTAGATTGTGTACAGGCTAGGTAAGTAAATTAATTTTCCTACTTAGACTTTCAAAATAGGGGAAAGTTCTACAGGATTCTGTTGAAATGACACTTGAATTAATCAGACTTTGTGGACACCTATTTGTCATTTTTGTGTACTCTTTACCATTAAAACAAAATTGAGAGATTCTTGACATGATATAACAGAAAGAAGACAGTACTCTAATGCAGAAGTTCTGGGTTTTAGCTAAACTGTTAGCTACCTTTATGTCAAACCACTTTTCTCTCAGCCTCAGTTTCCTTATTTATAAAATGAAAGGATGGGACTTGGAATGTTTTTTAAGGTCCCTTTAGGTTTTAATATTCTGTAATTATTTAATATTCTAATAAGATGGACAGTATTAACAAAGGAGCCCTGTTTTCAATTTTATATTTATTTGCTATAGAAATCTTAGGAAATAATGTTTTTCACTTTTTTCTTTGATATAATTTTAAGCTAAATGTGATATTTGGGAGTTGTGCTCAGTGATTTTTCATAACTTCCTGGAAACCTAGACTTGTACTTAGCTATGTCTTAGGTTTTCACAGGTATAGATATTAATTTTCTAGGACTACTTCAGGTCAGAGTGGCATGGTTGCCCTGGTGGAAAGGCATGGATCTATGTAAAAGTTAGTTTTAGGTGAAACATTCCTTCTCAGGCTAGATCAGTAATTTTGAAATAACGTTATTAGACTTTTGTTGACCAAGAAATGGAAATGAGTGAGAGAATATTAATATGAGAAGTAACTTTTTTTGTTCCCAACTTTTTATCTTGAAAAATAGTTTTTTAAGAGACTTCTGAACTTTAGGTTGCTTTTATGTTATATGAAAGCTTTTAGTGTATATGGGGTTTTTTCCCCCAACTTCATCCATAATTTGGTCAATCTCAAGCATGTCCATATGTCAAAATTAACTTTTTTTTTTTTTTTTTTTGTAGAGCTGCTCTGGACAAGGCTACCGTGCTTCTGAGTATGTCTAAAGGTGGAAAGCGCAAGGACAGTGTTTGGGGCTCTGGAGGTGGGCAGCAGTCTCTTAACCACCTTGTTAAAGAGGTAAATACTGGGCATTGTCTTTAGCTTAATTTGTATGTATTCTTCAGGGAAACAAACTCTGCCCTCTAGCTGGTATTTTTGCGGACAAAAATTAATTTCAGTCTTATAGCTGCAGGTAGAAAATGGAATAATCCTTATATTTTTGGATTTATGCCCTTTTGCTATAAATTATACAATAATTATATAGTCATTATTAAATTTTTATGGTTTCTCTGACTTAAACTAAGACTGTGTTAAGTTAAAGGGGCTTTCATGAAGTTAAAGGGGTTTTCATGAAGAAGGCTGTGTAGGAACCTCAAAGGAATACCTAAAGTCTTTTTCTTGGAATGTAAAATTTTTCAGACTGTTTGAGTTTCTGTTTTGTAGTTATTCAGTAAATGTCCATATTTATAAGAGCAGTTTGAAACTGGATGGTCTCAGGTTGTAAGTTATGCATTATGAACACTAGAGTAGATCAGAGTGGTAGATTTTTGTAGGGAAGTTCACTACCTGTATGCATTCTTTAAAAGAAAAAGTAATTGGTTTTTGCATTAATACCAGATTTATTCTCTATGGATTTTTTTTTCTGGCAGCAAAGTGATATTCTATAATAAGAAACCAGAAAAAGTAGTTAATCCTATTTGAAGATTTTTAAGAAAATTAGAAGATTTATATAGTACATGTGCTTCTGATTTTTGAGTATAATCTTTCATGTGACTATAGTTTTGATATTTAATAAATATTTTAATGATATGTATACCAAGTTTGAGTGTTAAGGAGCTCTAAATATTGTTAGAGCTTTGACCAGTTTTGTTTTTATATATGTGAAGGTAGATGAGTTGGTGTTTGTAATGTCATGATTGCAATATCTGTTTTTAAAAATTTTTTAAGTTATTAAAAAATTGAGGTATAAAAAGAGTGGAAATACCGGAGCAGTTCAGCAAGAAAATAAAATAAAGGCATCTAAGTTGGAAAAGAAGAAGTAAAACTATCTCTGTTCCCAGATGACGTGATCTGTATACAGAAAATCCAAGTGAATTCTCAAAAAAACAAAAACACCAAACTATTATAAACAAATTCAGCACAGTTGCAGGATACAAGATCAGTGTACAGAATTTAATTCTAGGTCTTTTGTATACTAGCAATGCAATGAATGGTCTGAAATGAAATTAAGAAACAGTTGCATTTGTAATAGCATAAAAAGGATTAAAATACAAAGGAATAAATTTAACAAAGGAAGTGCAAATCTTGTGCACCAAAAACTGCAAAACACTGTTGAAAGAAATTAAATAAGGCCTAAATAAGTAGAAAGATATCCCATGTTTATGGACTGAAAGATTTAATATTCTTAGATGATAATGCTTCTCAAAATTAATATTTTGAGAAACTGCCGAACTGTTTTATGGTATGTGAATTATCACAACAACAAAAAATGGTCACGATGAAAATTGAAGTAAAACTACCAATATATGAGGTTGACGTTATCTGGATATTCGTTTATTTTACATGGAAGGATGAGTTGGACAGAGAGGACTTTTAGAAATAGATACATGTATTTGTAATTTATCGTTCTCAACAATGCATGGGACCCAATGGGAAACACTTAAATACTTTAAATTAATAACAAAGTTAAAAAACTAAGTGATGTAATTTAAATAATAAATATATTAGCTTATAATTATAAAGTGAAAATACTTTATTCAAGTAACATGCTTCAAATATTTATTTTCCTAAAGCATGATAATAGCAATTATTCATCAAGATATATTCTGTTGATCAAATTTTACTATACTTTTAATGGAAATACATTGTAGAAGTTGAAAGTAGAACATACTTAAATGAGATTTCAGTCAGCCAATATTCATTGAGTGTCTACTAGGTGCAAAGATTATTTTAACAGGCGATGTATAGGGGAGGACATTCCTCGTTGAAGTTCTTGTGTTGAAAAACTTCTTTTCTCTGGAGCCATAGATGTTCTTGTGCAACTTTCAACGGGAGAGTCAAGACTTGCCTCCTTGGCTATAACTGGAAGCTGAATTACTGACGAACGTTTTAAATAATGGTCCTCAAATCTTCAGTTGTAGAGAAAAGAGAAAACTGCTTTGGAAATCTTTGCCCTGTCTAGTAAAGCCCTATTATCTCTCATTTTGGGGCTCCCACTTAGTGTCATGCTGATGGAAATGGGTTTGCACCACTTTAAAAACTCATTTTGAGACTTTCAGTTAGTGCCCTCTAGTGGTATTTAAGGTCCCTTGTTTTACAGGGAGCATTGAAGCATTATGGTCACAACTCAGGCCAAACACATCTTAAGTCTACTCATCGATCGCAGTGGATTATTGAAACACACTGAAACACTGCATTACCTTCATGACTATGAACCATTTAAAATTTGGGGATTTGCTTTTTAATTATTAAAAAATTCTGTTATGATAGTGTCATGTCAAGACTATTCTTAGACAACTGTCTGTGACCTATTTATCATGTACTATATTGAGATGAGGGTAAATAAATCCTTAGGCAAAACAGAATTTTTTAAAAATCAAGAATTCTAACACATCTCAATCTTTAAATCTAATAGATTGTTATGCTGCTGAAAGAGTATTTACTCTCTGGAGACATATCTGAAGCTGAACATTGCCTTAAGGAACTGGAAGTACCTCATTTTCACCATGAGCTTGTATATGAAGTAAGATTACTTTGACATTCCAAAAAGAATTATTAAGTGTTCCTTTTTGCACCACAGTGACATAATGCTTCTTTAATAACATACATTTTTGTTTTCTTTTAAAAATTTTAATATTAAGGGGGAGAGGGTTTTACAATTTTTTCTTTTTTTATCAAGGTATAATTTAGAGTAAAATATACTCTTTAGCTGTGCAGTTCAATGAAGTTTTGACAAATGTATCAAGTCACATAATCACTATCTCAGAATATAGAACATTTCCATCACTTCCAAAAGTTTGGGGCTAACCTGCTCCCCTACCACTGTCATCTCCTGGTAACCACTAATCTAATGTTTGTCCCTATAGTTGTGCCTTTCCCAGACTATCAGTCATATAAATGGAATCATACTGTGTATCTGACCTTCTTCAGGTAGCATAATGCTTTTAAGATATGTCCATGTCATTTTATGTAACAGTAAATTCACTTTTTAGTGCTGGGTGATATTCCATTGACTAGACCTACCATATTGTTTCCAGTTTGAGTGATTATTAAAAAAAAGCAGTCATAAATATTCACTCACAGGTTTTGTGTGGACATATCTTCTCATTTTTCTCGGGTAAATACCTAGGTGTTGAAATTCTGGATCATACAGTAAGAGTATTTTTAACTTTATAAAAACATTCATATTCATGATACGTACTTTCCAGATTTTTCCTTTATTTTATAATATCTTTATTAAAATAATGTTTTCATTCCAGAATATGCCCCCTTAACATATTGTATTAGATGTTTGGCAGTATGTTAACACAATGCATTGGCTTTAATTTCTATATAGCATCTGTCATTTTATCTCAGATAATGATAATGCCATGAGGTTTGAGTTAAATGAAAAGTACTTAGATAATGTTTAGCAGTTCTAGATTTAAATCTTAGCTTTGCACTTCTCATCTGTGTGCTTTTGAGTGATTCATTTTAACTTTTAAAGTATTAGTTTCCTCATCTTTTATTATTTATTTATTTATTCCCCCCCCCGACACACACACTGTATTTTATTTTTACAAGAGATGAATAAACTGACACCAAGCATTGTAAATGGATGATCGCAACAAAAGCAACAATGATTGCAACTACCGAACACGAAACACACTCATATTATGTCACATGACATTCAGTCCAGTAATCCTCCACTGCAACAGCTCCTTTACTTTGCAGTGATAATTGATTTGTATATTTTTTGCCTCTGAGTCCTTGTTGGATTTTTTTTTTATTCAAACAAAGTCACAAAAATTATAATTATAATCATCCTCATCTATACATATATATACACATATTAGAGATGAGATCTGATAGATTTTAGGAGCAGTTTCTTATATGAAAATGAGCAATAATTCAATCATTTATTCCATTTTTAGGCCATTGTAATGGTTTTAGAGTCAACTGGAGAAAGTACATTTAAAATGATTTTGGACTTATTAAAATCTCTTTGGAAATCTTCTACCATTACTCTAGACCAAATGAAAAGAGTAAGTATAACATTATTTTGAACAATTTTTAGGCTTACATCTTATATATGATTGAATACAGATTACGAATTGTCAATGAATTTTCTTTTAGGCTTGTGTAGTAATATTATGCCTATATATATATATATATATATATAAATGGTACTGTTTATGTTTGAACCTCTTATAGCCATTTCCTGGAAAGTACTAAATACTCCAGTATTTTTGAACCTGTATTTTGAAAAACGTGATGTGTATGTGTTCTTCAAGAGTTCTAAGATACGATAATTTCTTTTTTATATCTAGAGAGAAACATGAATTTCTAACAAATTTATAAAGTACTTAATTTATTCCTATTTAAAATTGTATGCATTGTTATTAAATATTGGTGAGGTTCTTACTGGCCTTTTATTTTTTAAAAATGTAGTAAATGTATTATAGAGAAGTAGATGGGGAAGAAGTGTGTCCAACGTCTAATGTCTGCCTGAAGCTCTTTTGAGAGAACAGTTTTAAAGAAAATATTCTGTAAAAAAAATAGACTTACTCTTCGTACTTTTCGAGGTTAGGATCTGACTGCAGTCTAATTACATGAACATTTGGCCTTAAATATAGATTGATAATAGTGATGGGTTGTATGGCATTATGTATTTTATATGGGCTAACAACTCTATGTAATTCCATTGTTTTTAGGGTTATGAGAGAATTTACAGTGAAATTCCAGACATTAATCTGGATGTCCCACATTCATACTCTGTGCTTGAGCGATTTGTAGAAGAATGTTTTCAGGCTGGAATAATTTCCAGACAACTCAGAGATCTTTGTCCCTCAAGGTACTTTGTTTATTACTTTCTCACCGTGAAATACTGGCTGAGGTGCTTGGGAGGGCTAAGCTAATTTTCTGTCATTCCAGCTGTGTCTGAAAAATAATTGTATCTTCCCTGAAGTCACTCATCAGTGAAAATTATCTGAATTTATGGAGAAACAAGGGTGAAGCTTATTTTGTTCTCTTGTAAATCTGTATAGGACTACCTCATGAAGCCACAGTTCATTGGAAGGAAAATAATTTTGTGGAGTAGTTCTGTGTACCAGACTCTGTTCTAAGCGGTTTAAATATTATTTCAGAGTAGCTATCACCAGTGAGATGAAAAAATTGAGGCTTACGGCAGTGTAATGTACCTTTTCTAAGGTCACGGTAGAAGCCAAGGATGGATCCAGACTTTTTCTGGCTTTTAAGATCTAGGTTCATTCCTGTATTTCATGTGGGTTCCTTTTGCTCCCTCATAGAATGGAGAATTGGGACTCATTGGATTTTACCGCTCTAGAAAGTGTGTGTGTGATTCTTTTGGAGGTATTATATATGTGCTGCTAGGTTCAAACTCCTTAGGAGTTGATGAATTTTTTTTGTTATTGTTAAAGCTTATAATGAAGTTTGTATTGTAATAGATACAAAAGTTTAGCAACAGCTAACCCTCTGGTCTGGGTCTGTTTTATATTTTAAGTTTTTGTAATTTTTATATGAAGAAGTTTCAGTCTTTATGTATTTTTATGTAAGTGCACTGTGAGAATTAAATCTCAAAAAATACTTCCCGATAGTGTCCTTTGCTCTACAAAGTTTAGAAGCCATTAAGAGAGAAGAAAAAGATAATGGTGGAATATACATTTTAATGGTTTTGTTAAAAATGTTTGAAAATGTAGATCTCTGTTTCGGTGATGGCATCATTGATGTACTGATATGCCAAGTGGTATACATCAGTAACAACTGTCAGCTTTGGCAAGGCTTTCTGCTACTTGCTGCTTCATTTCCAGCCTTGATCTCCTAATATTATAGTGTGAAGCCTTTACGTTCAGGAAAATATAGCTGGTTTACATTTAGACTTAGTATGGAAAGGGGTTAACACTTTGGCACTGGCTCTTTTAAAAAGTTTTTCAGCCTCTATTCAAAGGTCTAACTAGTTACTTCTATTGTGGCTTTACTTTCAAGGATCATTTGAAGAGATGTCTAAACCTTCTATGTATTCCATAGAACTTTCACTTTTTATCTCTAACCTTTTGCTTATTTGGACGGAGTGCACATTTATGTGTGACCTTGAATGCCTGTG
This sequence comes from Neophocaena asiaeorientalis asiaeorientalis, assembly GCF_003031525.2. Classification (NCBI taxonomy): domain Eukaryota; kingdom Metazoa; phylum Chordata; class Mammalia; order Artiodactyla; family Phocoenidae; genus Neophocaena; species Neophocaena asiaeorientalis. The sequence goes on from NW_020174301.1 coordinate 1,869,960, forward strand.
TGTATTGGTCTAGGGTCAGAGAATAATAAGGGCTAATCCTGCTCAAGTTGTGTTTAGCACTTACTGCTTTAGGCTGCTGTTCAACTGTTCCTCTTGGGCTGCTGTCACTACATGTAGCTAGTGTGTGGTTACATTATAGAGGAAGGTCTCTTGAGTTTGAAATAGCAGAAATCTCAAAATGGGGCATATGGGACTTCCATATGGGAGGTCCAGTGGTAAAGAATCCGCCTTACAATGCAGGGGACATGGGTTCATTTGCTGGTCGGGGAACTAAGATCCCACATGCTGCGGGGCAACTAAGCCCACACACCACAACTACTGAACTCGTGTGCCTCAACAAGAGCCCGCGTGCCACAAGCTACAGAGCCCACGTGCTGTGGAGCCCGCACGCCGTGACTACAGAGCCCATGCACCCTGGAGCCCATGCACCCTGGAGCCCGCGCACCACAGCTACAGAGCTGATGTGCCCTGGAGCCCACGAGTCACAACTAGAGAGAGTAAACCCGCATGCCACGATTAGAGAGAAGCCTGCGTGCTGCAATGAGATAAGTCCACATGCCGCAATGAAGACCCAACACAGCCAAAAAAAAAGAACATAAATAAATAAGTAAATATTTTTTTAAAAGGGGCATATACTGGAATTAATTGGACTCTGTTTTTCCACATTCAGGTTATGGCTTTTCTATATTTAAACATAGATATTTTGATAGCTTCTGTAGCTCTAGTTTGCATAATTCCCAGTCATGTTGGTGTTTCCTATTTGGTTCAGTGTTTAGCTTTCAAATAATATTAATGACATACTAGAAATAAATACAGGCATACCTCATTTCATTGTGCTTTGCAGATGCTGTGTTTTTTACAAATTGAAGGCTTGTGGCAACCCAGCGTTGACGTCTATTGGTGCCATTTTCCCAACAAGCATTTGCTCACTTTGTGTCTGTGTTGCATTTTGGTAGTTCTCAGTATTTCTAACCCTCCACCAGCAAAAAGATTAATGACCTGTTAAAGGCTTGGATGATAATTAGCATTTTTCAGCAATAAAGTAGTTTTTAATTTTGATATGTACATTGGGTTTTTAGACATAATGCTTATTGCACACTTAATAGGCCACAGTATTGTGTAAACATAGTTTTATATTCAGGAAACCAAAAAATTTATGTGATTGTAATGTGATAGCACTTTATTGTGGTGATCTGGAACTGAACCCACAATAATTTTGAGGCATGTTTGTATTAAATTTCCAAACAGCATAATAATGTCTGCCTTATTTATATTTTAATTTTTTTTACACGACTTCATTTGGACAGTGAACTTATTTCAGTCATCAAGCTTTTATTTAACTAAAAACTGCTCAGATTAAGCAGTTCATTTGATATGTTCTAGGATATGTATCAGGGGAAGTCTTTTCAAAAGACTTAGAGGAATGCTGACTTTTAAAAATATAAATGACAATACACCCCTTCAAAAATTAATGAATAACCAAAAATGAAGTTTTAAATTCTTTTAGTTGACTGTAGTCAGAATTTGTTTTCTTGTTTGTGGTTTTTTTTTTTAACATCTTTATTGGAGTATAATTGCTTTACAATGGTGTGTTAGTTTCTGCTTTATAACAAAGTGAATCAGTGATACATATTATTATATCCCCATATCTCTTCCCTCTTGCGTCTCCCTCCCCCCCCGCCACCCTCCCTATCCCACCCTTCTAGGTGGTCACAAAGCACTGAGCTGTTCTCCCTGTGCTGTTTGGCTGCTTCCCACTAGCTGTTAGTTTTACATTTGGTAGTGTATATATGTCCATGCCACTCTCACACTTTGTCCCAGCTTCCCCTTCCCCTTCCCCCTGTCCTCAAGTCCATTCTCTAGTAGGTCTGTGTCTTTATTCCCATCTTGCCCCTAGGTTCTTCATGACCTTTTTTTAAGCTTCCATATATATGTGTCAGCATATGGTATTTGTTTATCTCTTACTGACTTACTTGACTCTGTATGACAGACTCTAGGTCAGGATTGCTTTGGAAATTAATGAATAACCAAAAAAGATGAAGTTTTAAATTCTTTTAGTTGACTGTAGTCAGAATTTGTATCTGTTTTCATGTTTGTGTTCTTTTCATTGCAGGGGCAGAAAACGTTTTGTAAGTGAAGGAGATGGAGGTCGTCTTAAACCAGAGAGCTACTGAATATAAGAACTCTTGCAGTCTTAGATGTTATAAAAAATATATATATCTGAATTGTAAGAGTTGTTAGCACAGTTTTTTGGTTTTTTTTTTTAGCACTTGTTTTGGGTACAAGGCATTTTTGAAATTTTGTAAACTTACATTTAAGGGAAATTTTTAAAGTAAGTGTTTTTTCTTTTTCTTTTCTTTTTTTTTTTTTTGAGCGTGTAAAGGAGGGACAGAAAAGTAACCACTTCTTAAGTGGGATATTCTCATAAGCTACCTTTTTTAAGTGCCATGTTTATGACATAATCATTCCAAGTTTTGCATTGATGTCTGACTGCCACTCCTTTCTTTCAAGGACAGTGTTTTTGTAGTAAAATCACTGGTTTATACAAAGCTTTATTTAGGGGGTAAAGTTAAGCTGCTAAAACCCCATGTTGGCTGCTGCTGTTGAAATACTGTGCTTTGGGAGTAAAAAAAAAAAAAAAAGTTCTTTCTTTGTCTTAAAGAATTTTTTAAAAATGACTTAGTTATGAGACTTATTCATCTTTCCAGGGAACATTGCTCAGTCTTAAAGACTAGACAGTTAAGTAAATGGTGGCTGGAACATCTATTTTTCTACAAAACTGGACGAATGAACCCAGTTCTAGAAGAATGTATGACAAAATAAAACATGTGAAGCAGTGTTGATTCTTTATTGGGAGTACCTTTATTTTAGGGCTTTCAAAAAATGTATTTCACACAACAAATTTTAAATCATATAAAAGAGCGTGTTTGAACCTAGTGAATTTTAAACTTTGCTCCTAGCAAACTTTTAAAACAAGAGTACAGTAGTAAATGAATTATTTTAATATTATACTTGGTGGGAAATACTTGCACACTTACCTGTTTTTGATCTTATCTAGAGCTTAATGAAATTTCTAAAACATATATACCTTTCATAATTCTTAAGTTCTATTACCAAGTAATGCTTGTGTTACAAAAAATTATTCTTCAAAGACTCATAGTTTTACATTTACCCAGTGTCTGAGAAAATAGTTACCAATAAATAAGTTATCTAAAGAATGATCACATTTCTGACCTCTTTTGCCAAGCCTAAACACTCAGCAAGGTCTCAAGGTCCATACTAATTTAAATTGTCTGATACTGACTGCAGCAAACCAACCGAGAATTACATTGAGAATTCACAGAGGTATTCTTAGAACATACCCATTACAGGTTTAGCTACAGTCTTTTAGAACGAAAACTTCCAATTTTATGTTCATATTTACTTCATGGGCTCTTTCAAGTCCATATTAATTTCCATTTTTAGGGTTTTAAAATTGTGTTTGACACCTGGAAGACTAAGGTGGCCAGGTAAGTCCGTAAAATCAGTATAATTAAAAGCTTAGGTAACTACTGGATAGGTGAGGGTTTCTTAAAAATTAAATTTAAGAAATACAGTTTTGTCATTACTAGTAGTATCAGTTGGTCAGGCAAGATAGCCTTAAATGTGTCATGACACAAAATGCTTCAAATTCAGTTTTTAATAAACATTTACAGGATTCTCTGACTATAAAAGGTGCATTTACTCACTTGTGCCTAAGAATGTTATCTAGAAAATTGATGGGAATGGTGGACAATAATTGGCAGTTCTAAAAACTTGGGTTAAAAAAAAACCAAAATCTGGGTTCAAAGTTTTAAAATTGCTTCTGTTCAGTAGAAACTGGAGTGTTTTTTGTTTCAATTATTTTATATTTGTTTTTGGCTGTGTTGGGTCTTCGTTTCTGTGCGAGGGCTTTCTCCAGTTGCGGGGAGTGGGGCCCACGCTTCATCGTGGGGGGCAGGCCTCTCACTGTCGCAGCCTCTCCCGTTGTGGAGCACAAGCTCCAGACGCGCAGGCTCAGTAGTTGTGGCTTACGGGCCTAGCCGCTCCGTGGCATGTGGGATCTTCTCAGACCGGGACACGAACCCATGTCCCCTGCGCTGGCAGGCAGATTCCTAATCACTGCACCACCAGGGAAGCCCCAAATCGGAGTGTTTAAATTCACAATCCAAGTTTTATTAATCTTGGTTATTTTTATATTATGGGAATAAAATCTGTTTTATTAATACATACTGCTTTCAGCATACAGATGCAGGTTATTTTCTAGCTATTGTTAATAATAAGGAAGGTGTAGGGTGTTCTGCAGAAGTGCTAAGTTATCATTCAGTGACTTATTTGCGGTGGTTCCTTTTCTGCCATTTCCTGTTGGCGAATTGTATCCTGTGCTGCTTGCTGCATTTTCTCCAGTTTTTCCAGAGTCAGAGATTTTAGGGGTAAAAGCTTGGGTTTACACAGCACCATTGTGGTTATATCTTCTACAGACAACTGCCCTAAAGTTAAAAAGAAAGAAGGAGTGAGATAACACAGCTGTTTGGTGGTTTGGATTTGCAGCTAGAATTAAGGTGTAAAAACTTAATCCATTGATGTTGAAAAATCTCTTGTTCTCATAGTTCCCCCCACAGTGTATCTTCAGTATAAAAATATAAAAGCAACATTTACCCTACAGCATATCTTCAATATAAAAGCAACATTTAATACTAGGAAGTTCATAAGGTATTGAATTTTTTAAGATCCTAAGCTACAACGAGACAACTTTTTGTGTCAAACGTTTAATCTCAAAAAAAATTTTGGGGGAAATACAATGTACATAGAAATAAGAGGAACAACAAGATGGCACAGTAAAAGGACCTTGAGCTCACCCCCTCTTGTGAGCACACCAAAATCACAATGCTGAACAACCGTCGGTAAAAAAGACTGAAACCTATCAAAAAAGATACATCCAAAGACATAAGGCAGAAACCCAGTGAGATGGCAGGAGGGGCACACTCGCAATAGAATCATATCCCATACCGCCCAGGGTGGGTAACCCACAAACCAGAGGACAGTTACGTTGCAGAAGTTCTCCCACAGGATTGAGAGTTCTGAGCCCCATGTCAGGCTCCCAACCCTGGGGGTCTGGCATCAGGAGGGGAGCCCTCAGGGCATTTGGCTTAGAAGGTCAGTAGCGCCTGAATGCAGGAGCTCCACAGGACTGGGGGAAACAGACTCTCCACTCTTGGAACACACATACCAGGTATTGTGTGCCCTGGGACCCAGGGCAAAAGTGCAGTGACTTGATAGGAGTGTGGGCAAAATGGACCTGCTGGTCTTGGAGGGTCTGCTGGGGAGGTGTGAGGTGACTGTGGTTCTCAGGTGGCAAACATATACAAGAGTACTCATCTGAAGGCTAACATCTTGCTTGGGACGTTAACAAAAACAATAGAAAAGATTAATGAGACTAAAAGCTGGTTCTCTGAAAAGATACATGAAATTGATAAACCTTTAGCCAGACTCATCAAGAAAAAGGGAGAGGGCCCAAATCAGTAAAACTAGAAAAAGGAGAAGTTACAAGCAGCTATATGCCAATCAAATGGACAACCTAGAGGAAATGGACATTTTTAGAAAAGTACAATCTCCCAAGACAACCAGGAAGCAATAGAAAATATGAACAGACCAATTATAAGCACTGAAATTGAATCTGTGATTAAAATACCCCATAAAAAAGTCCAGGACCAGATGGCTTCACAGGTGAATTCTACCAAACATTCAGAGAAGAGTTAGCACCTGTCCTTCTGAAACTATTCCAAAAAATTGCAGAGGAAGGAACACTTCCAAACTCCTTCTATGAGGCCACCATCACCCTGATACCAAAACCACAGGTATCACAAAGATACCACAAAGAAGGACAATTACAGGCCAGTATCACTGATGAGCAAGATGCAAAAATCCTCAGCAAAATACTAACAAACTGAATCCAACAATATATTAAAAGGATCATACACCATGATCAAGTGGGATTCATCCTAGGGAAGCAAGGCGTTTTCAATATCTGCAAATCAGTGCCATATACCACATCAACAAATTGAAGAATAAAAGCCACACGATCATCTCAATAGATGCAGAAAAAGCTTCTGATAAAATTCAACATCCATTTATGATAAAAAAAAAAACTCTCCAGGAATTGGGCATAGAGGGAACATACCTCAACATAATAAAGGCCATATATGACAAACCCACAGCTAACATGCTCAACGGTGAAAAGCTGAAAGCATTCCTCTAAGGTCAGGTACAAGACAAGGATGCCCAATCTTGCCACTTTTATTCAACATAGTTTTGGAAGTCCTAGTCACAGCCATCAGGGAAGAAAAAGAAATAAAAGGAATCCAAATTGGAAAGGCAGAAGCAAAGCTGTCACAGTTTGCAGATGACATGATACTATACATAGGAAATCCTAAAGACACTACCAGAAAAATACTAGAGCTCATCAATGAATTCAGTAAAGTCACAGGATACAAAATTAATACACAGAAATTTGTTGCATTTCTATACACTAACAATGAAAGATCAGAAAGAGGAAATAAGGAAATAATCCAATTTACCATCACATCAAAAAGAATAAAATACCTAGGAAAATAAACCCATCTAGGGAGGCAAAAGACCTAACTCTGAAAACTATAAGACAGGGATGAAAGAAATCAAAGACGACACAAACAGATGGAAAGATATACCATGTTCTTGGATTAGGAGCGTCATTATTGTCAAAATCACTATATTATGCAAGCCCATCTACAGAGTCAAGGCAATCCCTATCAAATTAGCAATGGCATTTTTCACAGAACTAGAACAAAAAATTTAAAAATTTGTATGTAAACACAAAAGACCCTGAATAGCCAAAAGCAATCTTGAGAAAGAAAAACGGAGCTGGAGGAATCAGGTTCCCTGACATCAGACTATATGACAAAGCTACAGTAATCAAAACAGTATGGTATGGCACAAAACCAGACATACAGATCAATGGAACAGGATAGAAAGCCCAGAAACAAACCCACTCACCTATGGTCAATTAATCTATGACAAAGGAGTCAAGAATATACAACGGAGAAAAGACACTCTCTTCAGTAAGTGGTGCTGGGAAAACTAGACAGCTACATGTAAAAGAATGAAATTAGAACATTCTCTAACACCACACAGAAAAATAAAATGGATTAAAGATCTAAATGTAAGACCTGATTCTATAAAACTCCTAGAGGAAAACATAGGCAGAACAGTCTTTGACATAAATTGCAGCAATATCTTTTTGGACCTGTCTCCTAGAGTAATGTAAATAAAAACAAAAATAAACAAATGGGACCTAATTAAAGGCTTTTGCACAGCAAAGGGAACCATAAACTAAACAAAAAGACAACCTACAGAATGGGAGAAAATGTTTGCAAGTGATGAGACTGACAAGGGATTAATCGTCAAAATATACAAATACCTAATACAACTCAATATCAAAAAAACAAACAACCCAATCAAAAAATGGGCAAAAGATCTGAACAGACATTTCTCCAAAGACATACGGATGGCCAATAGACACATGAAAAAATGATCAACTTCACTAATATTAGAGAAATGCAAATCAAAACTATAATGAGGTATCACCTCACACTGTTCAGAATGGCCATCATCAAAAAGTCTACAAATAATAAATGCTGGAGAGGGTGTCGAGAAAAAGGAACCCTCCTACAGTGGGAATGTAAATTGGTACAGCCACTATGGAGAGCAGCATGGAGTTTCCTTAAAAAACTAAAAATAGAGCTACCATATGATCCTGAAATCCCACTCCTGGACATAAATCTGAAGAAAACCATAATTTGAAAAGATACATGCACCCCAATGTTCACTGCAGCACTATTTACAATAGCCAAGAACATGGAAGCAAACTAAATGTACACTGACAGGTGAATGGATAAAGATGTGGTATATATATGTGTGTGTGTGTGTGTGTATATATATGTGTATATATATATGTGTGTATATATATATACACACACATACATGCACACACACACAATGGAATATTAGTCAACCATAAAAACGAATGAAATAATGCCATTTGCAGCAATATGGATGGACCTAGATACTTTCATACTAAGTGAAGTAAGTCAGACAGAGAAAGACAAATATCATATGATATTGCTTATATGTGAAATCTAAAAATCATGATACAAATAAACTTACATACAAAACGGAAATAGACCCACAGACACAGAAAACAAACTTATGGTCACCAAAGGGGAAAGGTGTGGGAGGGATAACTTAGAAGTTTGGAATAAACATAGACACACTACTATATATAAAATAAACACCAAGGACCTACTGTATAACACAGGGAACTATACTAAATATTTTGTAATAACCTATAAGGGAAAAGAATCTGAAAAAAAGTAGATATATATGTATGTATAACTGAGTCACTTTGCGATACACCTGTAACACAACACTGTAAATCAACTATACTTCAGTAAAAAAAAGAAATGGAAATACAACAACAACAAATATGTAGTAAAGTATGGTATTAACATGAATACTCAGATTACTGAATGTAATTGTAATTCAGCTTTTGCTACATTGTTTGATTTAGGTTTCTTTTCCCCCATTTTCAGACCTTATTTAGTATTATGGTAAATTATGGTGCTATTTTTTTCCACTGGAAATTCCTTATTGTAATCTGCAATCTTGAGTGTAACAGAATTTCTACATTTAAGAAACAATCCAACCGTCATTTTACATCCTTTTACTAGTGGGGGCGGGGAGGCAATGGATTACTCCTTTACAACCTACTCATGACAGAAGCATAGTAAAGGTGGAGAGTATGTGTGTATAGAACACAAAATAGTTTCAGCTATTTAGCTATTGAGCCTGCTACATGACACTGCCTATTAGTTTTTAGGTTCCTACAATATTCTATGACCTAAGTATTTGTAACTTAGATACCTTGTTTTGGAAGAACTTCCCGGAACATTGACTTCATTTCTGCCATATCTGAATTGTTGGATAGTTTCTTCCTTCAATGAGAAAACAATTATTAGTACTATTCAAGAATGAATTCCCAAAGCATATTGCTTGAGATAGATATTTCCATTGTAGTTTAAGAAAATCACAATTCCTATAGAAAATGAACTATCCTATCCTTGCATAATTTTCCCATTAATTACCTGTGAGTCTTTTCATTGAAACAAGGTTGAGATAGTTCATATAAGCATGCAGATCTTGTCAACTTTCATTCATAAGTGGTGGTGGTAATTGGAAGGCTGCATGTTCTAAATTTTTCCCCTCCTAGTGAAAATTGGGCTTAAGTTTTTCAGGCAAAGGTAAATTATCCAATAGTTATCTATCCAGCTGAGGAAAACCAAAGGGATTTATGTGCAGCTGATAGCATCTCCCCTGAATGGTGGGTGATGTAAAAGACATGACCATTTGGAAGGTGGGGTAAGGCAGACTGTTAGGGAAAGGAGGAGGTAGTATGTAAATACTGCCTAACATCCCCACTTCCTTCAGTAACTAACAGCCAGTTTCTGCTTTAATTCCTTTGCTATAATGACAAAAAGCATCTTAAGGATCAGTTACTGGCTACACAGCTGCAATCTGTAAGGAAGCAACACAAACAGGTGATATTGGCTCTTGAATACCAGAAGTGAGGTGTGCTCTCAGTTTATTATTTTCCTCTAATACAGAGATACTCTGTGGTGAAGCATCAGTGAATACCCTCACGTGAGTATTTTGTTATGAATATCCCAGCATATATGTCATCTCTGGCTGATGACAACCGTTCCCAGTGTTACATCCCAGTTTATGCCATGTTATATATATTCAAGGTGTTCTGGACTGTAACTTGTAGCATGACCCCTTTCCAAACACAGATGCTACTCTAGACAGTCCCACCCATTTTGTGATATTTCGCCATACTGATGCAACTCACTGTATATCTTTCACAACATCACCACCACAGAAGAAAGATTATTTATAATGTGGTGATGCTGGCTTGGTGCCTGCCTTTACCACCCACTGCAAATTAGTTATAATCAAGTGAAGCTGCTTCTGGTCTTAGTTATTCCCATTACCTCTACTTTGACATTCCTAAAAAAAGCTTCATACTCCCCATCCACCAAGCCTCTTCCCCTTCTTGTTCAAATTCCTATTCTGGAAGATCTAAAGTTCCTGAGGAAGCTCTATCTGCTTTCCACAACTGTCACTGAAACTTACCCCTATACTGCTCTCTCTGGGAATGAAGATGAAGTAGGGAATGGACCAGGAATAAAGCAACTCATCACTACCTAGAATCTGAGATAAATGCAATATACAATTTACTCAGAATGCACAGCTTCTCCTTCTGACACATTCTTTCCTTCTTGTTACTTAGGCCTGCCAGTGGTAACTAGTGATCATTCTTTTTTTTTGTTTTTGTTGAAGGTTAGTAATATTGCAGATCTCTGAGTAGCCTGAATACAACTATAACAAACAATACTTAGCCTCTCCATTAAGGATAACACAATGAAAATATTCATTAGGCCCTTATTTGGTACAAATCTGACATGATACGCTACTGAAAGGGAGGATAGACATTATAAATGTTGATGAATGTGAGAGAAATGCATAGCATCTAAGGGTTTTTTTTTTTTGCGGTACGCAGGCCTCTCACTGTTGTGGCCTCTCCCGTTGCGGAGCACAGGCTCCGGACGCGCAGGCTCAGCGGCCATGGCTCATGGGCCCAGCCGCTCTGCGGCATGTGGGATCTTCCCGGACCGGGGCACAAACCCGTGTCCCCTGCATCGGCAGGCGGACTTTCAACCACTGCGCCACCAGGAAAGCCCTAAGGGTTTTTATATCACCAAATTTTTAATCACCAAAATGATAAAATGATGAACAAATACTTAAATCTTAGCTGTTTTAGAGTAGCAACTCTAGTTACTCAGAATTTAATCACTATCTTTTGCTCTCTCTTCTTTATACCTCTTTCACATCCAAAATCTGGCTTGCGGAAAACAAGCCTACCAAACCTTAATTCTCTGAGTAAGCTTCCATTGTTACTGGAAAGGGTGTGGAACCAAAGGCCTTGTAGGGAGTGGGTTGGGCCTGGTGTGGGGAAGATCAGTGCTGTCACTTGCCTGGGTGGAGTGTCTACTTTGCTAGGGTTGATTCTTGTTCCTAGGCCCCCCTAGGCATTGGCAGGAGAGGAACAGGAAGGGAGGGCTAAAATAAGCAAGGTGGTGGTTGGATGCCCAGCACTGCCAAGGCTACACTGTCTTGATAATCAACTGCCCAGGGAGCCCAGCGTAGGAAGGAGCATTTATATTCTTCTCCAGGGTATCTGCTAATAGCCAAGCATGGGTGTTTTGCCTGGTGTGATGCACCCTAAGGAGTTGTGGCTACCCCTAAGGGTACTTTCTAATTGGTAAGGTAATATGTGTGTACCACCAGGGATAGATGGGCCAAAGAAGAAATATATCAGCTAGGGATGAAATTCATGTGTATTATTCAAGTGCCACATCATTCAATTCAATAAATATGTGAGTGTCTACCATGTGCCAGGCACCATTCATTAGTGAACAAAAGAGAAAAAAATGTTTGCTCTTTCAGAGCTTACAGTCTAGAGTATGGGGAGAGAAACAAATAACATAATGGTAGTAAGTGTTATAGAAAATAAAATAGTTTAAGGGGATTTAGGAGGGCTGGGTGTTGTGGTGGTTACAATTTGAACAGGAAAATCATTATAGCTTCATTAAGAAAGTGAAAATCATTGTGGTCTCATTTTGGTGTGTGTGTTGTATCTTTTGAGATTGCAAGAAAATCAGAAGCCTAGTATTCAGTTAGGGAATGTATAGGGTAATGGACACTCTCTATTGGTGGGCAGGTTTGTTGGTACAGCTTTTTTAGAGGGATAATTTATAGTATCTTTTAATATTTTGTAGTATCTACTAAAACTAAATATGCACATTTTCTTTGACCCAAACCTTCTACTAGTAATGCTCACTAAAGAAACAAAGCATGAGTGTGTAAAGATATAATAAGAATGTTCATTAGGGCACTGCATTCAGGCACATGTCACAGGTCAAATAAATCACGGAACCACCATACCATGGAGTACTATGCCAGGTTTTAAAATGATACAGATGGGCAAGCCATATTTTAAGAGAAAACATTAAATTGCAAAAGTAAAATGGGGCTTTCCTGGTGGCGCAGTGGTTGACGGTCCGCCTGCCGATGCAGGGGACACGGGTTCGTGCCCCGGTCCGAGAGGATCCCACGTGCCGCGGAGTGGCTGGGCCCGTGAGCCTTGGCCGCTGAGCCTGCGCGTCCGGAGCCTGTGCTCCGCAACGGGAGAGGCCACAACAGTGAGAGGCCCGCGTACCGCAAAAAAAAAAAGTAAAAGAAAATTCCTACAGTAATAGAACCCAAACTTTTAATGCTTAGAGAATGCAGTGTCAATTAGTCACTTTTTGAAGCTTTTAGTCTGGGTAATTAGAAAATAATCTGCTGTTTCCCTTCCCCCCAGTTTCTTTAGTTTGTAATTTCTCCCAGAGATAATGGTTTTGACGGATAATGTGTTTCAAAATCATGATAAAGGAACCAAACCTGTTGTAGCATTTGAGTTAGATGTCTAAAATTAACACAAAAGAACCCAGAGGGAAACCAAATCTTTGTCATGAAAAATTTTACTAAGTTGTTGGCGTGAGAGTTGAAAAGCATTTATGTCTAGGCAGGATTAGTACTTTAAGTCAATCATACACATGTTGATAACATAAATTAGTCATACAACTTGGACAAGTTAGAAATCTCTGGGGAGATTTAGTTTGATAACCAAACTAGATGTACTTTGACAACCAAATTAAATTATGGGTGTGGGACTGGACAAGAGCACTAGTGTGTCCTTCTGAACCTTAAGAATGTGTTCAGTAGTCCTCAAATTTTATCCTTGTACAACCCTTTTGAAAAAACTAGGCAGAGAAATTAGGTCACCTTTTACACATTTCTAGATAGACATATAAATTTGTTATAAGTTTAGTTACAAAGGATAAAATTTCCAGCATATTTAAAAATAACATATTAATCCTTAAAAATATATATATAATCAAAATATCATAGCAATCTGATAGCTACCATCATACATTAATAAAAAATGAAGAGCTTAAAAAAATTTTTTTTTTAAGATTTAATTTTATTTTTCTGGCTGTGTTGGGTCTTCGTTGCTGCGCGTGAGCTTTCTCTAGTTGCGGTGAGCGGGGGCTACTCTTCATTGCGGTGCTGGGGCTTCTCATTGCGGTGGCTTCTCTTGTTGCGGACCACGGGCTCTTGGCGTGCAGGCTTCAGTAGTTGTGGCTTGCGGGCTCTGGAGCGCAGGCTCAGTAGTTGTGGCGCATGGGTTTAGCTGCTTTGCGGCACGTGGGATCTTCCCAGACCACGGCTCGATCCTGTGTCCCCTGCACTGGCAGGCGGATTCTTATCCACTGTGCCACCAGGGAAGTCCCAAGAACTCTTTTTTAAGTCAGAAATTTTGTATCTTTTTTTCTCCCTACATCTCTATTTCCACTCCACTTAATTTTATTTTAATGTATGTTTTCATGCTTGAACATATTTTAGTAATTATCCTACCATACTTCTCTGCCACAAAAATGTTTATAAATTTAAATGAAAACTTAAAATATTTTGGATTGAGTTATTCCAATTATTAGTAAAAATCAATAAAAATAAATTACACATCAATAATATAATTACTGAGCATAAAGAATAAAGTTAATGGCTAAAAAAAACTCTTAGTAGGAAAAAATACTGCTTTTTGTCTGTGGGTTTTGTTTTATAGCATTAGTCTTATTTTTAAAAGATGCTGCCACTGGAAATGTCAGATCTCAAGCTTAATCAGCAATAAGCAACACTTGAAAAGCTTACAAGTTTTGCATATTTTTCATAGATTAGCTTATATGAGAACATACTGTTGAGACCAAGATCATGGGTTAAATAGCTAAACAGGACTGTTAGCTTTAAATTGTACTCTATTTTCATCTAGCCAGCTGGAAAATGTAGACTACAGTCAGATGGGGGCAGACAGAGAAGAGGAATAGATTACTCAAATCCAAATTCCATTCCTGGTAACTCAAAACATATACATATGGATCAGAAATATCAAAATGGAAACATACTGTGGATGCCAAAGCCAAGTCTTAGCTTCTAAAAATGCTCAGGCCAGGATTTGGATGTTTTAAAAACTCTCCTCCTAGGTCATACTAAAGTCTCCTTAGTCTAATATTTGATCTTTGATAGGAGCCCCAAAAGAGCCATTCTGTGGGTCAAGTGGTGTGCCTACCACTTCTAGTCTACCATTAGCTTTTCATCATTTTTTCTCCTCCATTAATTTATCTAAACTTACCAGCTTATCCTAATTGTACAAAACCCCATTTTTAAATTCTGAAATTGAATGCTTCAGAGTATTCTAGGATCCCAAGTATTTTAAACAAGCTGCAACAGTATAATCCAATGTATGATTTAAAACAAAAGCTTGTACTGGCGTTTTTGTTTGTTTTCATTTTTTTCGGGTCAGTATATTCCATATTTATACTTTAAATGGGTTGTACTCTGGCTAATTAGCTTTGTGACATTGAAAACATTTCCTAACCAATTTGAGGTTTGATTTTCTCATAAAAAACATGTTTAGTACCAGTCTTGAGTTGCAAGGTTCAAATGAAAAGTGAATGTAAAAGTGCTTAGAAATACAGTATGACATTTATTATTCCATGTCTAATTTTCATATCTCTATAATAAAAAACTTGTTGTAGATTTCCTGTTAAGTGCCTTCCCACACTTAAAAACCCTCTGAATCCTCATCACCACCACAGTACCTACAAAAGAGCATGATCTATTTAAAGATGTTTTCCTTTAAAAATGTCTTAATTATTTACTTTTAAAGAGCATGGGCTACCAGATTGTTCTTTCTTTTCTTTAAATTTAATTAATTAATTTTGGGCTGCGTTGGGTCTTCGTTGCTGCACGCCGGCTTTTCTTTAGTTGCGACCAGTGGAGGCTACTCTTCGTTGCGGTGCGCAGGCTTCTCACTGCAGTGGCTTCTTTTGTTGTGGAGCATGGGCTCTAGATGTGTGCAGACTTCAGTAGCTATGGCACGTGGGCTCACTAGTTGTGGCGCACGGGCTTAGCTGCTCCACGGCATGTGGGATCTTCCTGGACCAGGGCTTGAATCCGTGTCCCCTGCATTGGCAGGCAGATTCTTAAGCACTGCACCACCAGGGAAATCCCATTTTTCTTAAATATATTAAAGATATGATAATAAAGAAAACTTATTTCCTAATATAATTCAAGGTTGAGAAAATGTGAACAAGTTTTTAATTTGGTGGAAAAGAGTAAAAACCTTTTAAATTGCAATCAAGGAAATAGACACTTGGTATACATAAGAGTCTATCTTTAATTTTTTTTTTTTTTTTGCAGTATGTGGGCCTCTCACTGTTGTGGCCTCTCCTGTTGCAGAGCACAGGCTCCGGACGCGCAGGCTCAGCGGCCATGGCTCACGGGCCCAGCTGCTCCGCAGCATGTGGGATCTTCCCAGATCAGGGCACGAACTTGTGTCCCCTGCATCAGCAGGCGGACTCCCAACCACTGCGCCACCAGGGAAGCCCTATCTTTAATTTTTGATGGAGGCGATAAGTGACTTGTTACCTTACTTAGAGAAGTAAATGCACCTGAAATACGGCAAAAAAGGAAACATTTCTAAAGCATTCTGAAATTTTCAACCAAAGTACCAATTGCGTTTTTATGCAAGAACACAGAGGTCATAAACTCGTAGCCCTTGGTGCTACCCAGTTAAATGTTTTGCTGGCTTGATTAATGTTTAAAAAGTATTCAAACCAATGTTTAAAAGTCAGGAGATTTCAAAACAAAAAAAAAAATTTTAAAAAATCAGGATATTTCACATGAAGTCCACATTTTAGTTCCTCTTGACAAATCTGGTAACACCAGGTCCATATCCCCAGATGGCAAAATTTGGCTGGGGCTGGGAAGTGATGCCCCATTTAGATGAGCATGGGGAGTTCTCCAATCCCCACCACTGCCTATTGTTTCCCTTAACATTACCTGCCCGGCAACTATAGGCACGTGACTTCACAACTTCAGTAAAACAGAGCCACGCCAATATATTACATGCCAAACGATCCTCTTTTATCATTAATGGGCATTAAGAAGCGAAAATACAATCTCTGGGAACCGAGGGAGGCACTGGAAGCAACCTTGTTTATGTAGAATACAGTAAAGGATATTTTTCTTTTGTGACTATTTATTAATTCCTTTTAAGTAAGTTCAATCTCCCTGCTGCAGGTTGTCGATGGGGGTGGCAGGAATGGCAGGAACAAAAATGAAAAAATTTATCTTTTGTCTTATGCAAGACTTGTGTGGTTGACTGACAGATGAATTTTCAAACGCATATTAGATTTCTGAATGTAAACTAACATGAAAAAAGGTGAAAGAGGGAGTCCCAAAAAACGTGTTTTTCAGCAGATACAAATTAGTAATGCTCACTCTCACTCAAGTGGTTGACCACATGCTAGCAAACTGCTTAATTTGGATTGATAATGTTCAACCAGAGATGCCAAATAACATCATATGTCATGTAGTTGGAAACTAGAGTAGATTCTGTTTTGTTTTGCTATCTGGCATCTGCTGGTAGAAAAATGTTGCAACATGTTCAATTTGGCTAATTAATCCAGACTCATGTGAATAATATGTGCAGTGTCTAGCTTCTGAAACATGCCTAGGCCTAAGAACAGGAACTGCTCTTCTTGGGTGAACCTGGATGATGCCATTGGTTCTGTTACATTCCAGTAGCAGACACTACTGTTAAATTAGTAGAAAATGACATATCCTACTCATGCAGAATACCTTTTTCTAATAATTTGTTTTTTCAAAATTCAGTACTAGAAAGTGGTTCTAAAACTGTTAGCTACTAACCTTTAAAGAAGGGTTAAACCTTTTTAAAAAAACGTTATCTGAAGAACTTTTTATATTCTCAGCATCAGAGATATAAACCTACTTGAATAGTATTCAAGGAAGGGGAAATAAAGAATTGTTTGATACTTTACTATTTCTGAAAGCCTGAACCTCAGATCACCTATATCAAAATCCCCTGGACAATTATTAAAAATACAGATTCTTCAGGAGTCTTCCCCAGACTCATGAATCAGAATCTCTAATTTTTAATTAAGTTCCCCACATTAAAGTTGGAGAACCAACTTAAAGTCATTCACTCATTCAATAAGTAAATATTTAATGCCTACAATGTACTCAGATTGGACTGCTTTAGAAGCTACTAAGAATAACTACCATACACTGACCATATACTATACACTATGCTAAAATAAAGCATTTTATGTGTTTGACTCATTCTGTTCAACAATTCTAAGAGGTTTTACGGCTCCATTTAATAGATGATAAACAGAATGAGTAAACTGTCCAAAGTCACCAGCTAATGAATGTGCCTGTTCCTGAAACCCAGGTCTGATTCTAAAATCTGTGGTCTTAATTGGTATATTATTTTGCCTTATTTGAATCTGGAGTAAACTTAAAACTGTTTCATAGTCCCACCATGAGCAAATTTTCTTCTACACAAAAGAAGTAACTGAAGGAGTGCATTACTTAACTTTCAATATGAAGGCTAAAAACATTCTATATCAATCTAAGAATTTTTGCCCTACCAGACCATTTTCTTTTGTCCCCTTAAGTGCATTTTCTTCCTTCTGCTTATCTTTCATGATCAAATATAAGTCTAGGATAGAAGGAATACAAAAGCTTGGCAATCTGGGGAGTTTTCCTCTTGTGATTATGAAGTAAATTCTGCAAACACTTCTCTATCCATTGGACACAGACTGTACCTAATGTACTAAGTGCTAAGTATAATCTTGATTTTGCAATTTTTAATAAGCTCTGATGAATGCTACCAAAAGCCTATCACAGAAATACCAGGACTAATTAGGACTTGCAAGAGTTTCAGGGAGAAAAATAACATTGCCGAAATTGGATGTGGCCAGATGGCCAGCAGTTGCCTCAGTCTCTGCTTTGATAACATCAAGATTCATCTGTATTTGAATTGCAGGGCCCACACATCTTTCATCAACTGTCCCTGGGGTGCCAGGAGTTAAAAACTCATGAAACTATGCTGACATCAGTACACTTTGCTGAAGGTTACATTGCATCAGCTCCAAGTGTACGCAAAGTAGCAGCAACACTTTATTAAAAGGTAGACAGTCTATGTTGTCATTGCAGGGCACTCTCATACTCTACGTAGACAAGAGGATTAAATACCAAACTCTTCTTTGTAGGATATCATAGAAGGGTGGTTATGTTGAGAAGTGGGATGGATTTAACAAGCAGCTCATGGTATGGTAAAAGTAGCTTCATTTGAGAAGACTTAATCATGATTGGAAAAGTATGAATACTGTGAAGTATTCTTGCAAAAAATGTTAAACTGAATCTAATCACACCTCCAGACCAACTTCTGATTTACAAGAAATAAGAAAAAAGGAGATATTCAAAAAGACCCCTGGCCTGAACACTTCAAAATGACAATGTCACAAGGGAAAGAGAGATGGGGGAACTGTTCTAGATTAAGGCCAAAGAGTTATAATACCCAAATACAATACATAAACCATGACTGGATCCTGGTTTTGTTTTTTTTTTGCAAGGAGGAGAAGGTATAAAAGACATTCTTGGGTCAAATGGGAAAATGTACATACATTTGGATTGAATTTCAAAGACTACAGAATCATTAACTTCCTTAGTTGTGATAATGATGTTTTGCAGGAGAACTTTATAATTCTTAGGAAATACATGTTGGGAATTTTAGAGATGTCTGCTTAACAATAGGTGTCTGCAACCTATTTCCAAATGTCTCAGTGACAAAAAGTGTATGAGAAGGAGTGAAATAAATATGGCACGATGTTAACAACTGTTGGATCTAGGTGAAACCTACATGAATGTTTATTGTATTCTTTAAAATTTTTAATCTATGAATATTTCTTTAATAAAATATGGAGGGAAGAAATCATTTTGAAGAGACTTCAGAGTGGAAGCCTAAGAAAAGGTTGAGTAACAGGGACTATGCTGAATTTCTGATAAACTGAAATTCCCTTAAACTTTGCTGGCAACATCTTGGGCATCCAGGAGACACCCAATATATTCCATTTTTCAGTATTTATCAAAATAATATCATGTGCAGGGTAAAGTAACAGGCAGATAAATCTGATACAAACCATTCTATTTAGGAGTAAATATGGTAGTAAAGCTAAGAACACAAGCAGCTGTTATACAAAATAGTGGTTGTCATAAAAGAGGTACAAAAAGTGCTAGGTAAGCTCAGAGAAAATTACTTCCTGCTGGGGAGAATCTGGAAACACACCTCCAATTATAACTAGGACATGGATACAGAATCACAAAAGGTTGGTGCTTCAGTGATAAACCTTGTTAGAGAAAAGAATACATAGTTCATTTTGGCTGGAGCATGAGTACTAAGGATACAAAAAGAAACTAAGCAAAGAAGGTAGTGCACCCTTGTTGTTGACTGGCCTGGATATAAACAATTTTCAGTTTACCTGAAAGTTCTCCTGATCCTTTTTCCCGCAGCTTTAGGCATCCAAACCGATATTACCAAGATGACTCACAGCTGTTGACTCAAAACCTACAGAAGGAACTACATGAGATAATATGTGACAATTCTGGTAAAGAGCCATATAAAACTAATACGATAGTTTTACGAATATTCACATTGTTTAATAAACCGTAGACACGCAGGATTAGGGCAGTATACCTTCATCCAGAGCTGCAGTCAATGCTTACAAACCCCCACCAGAAGAGAAACAAAGAAAAGGGAGAAAATTCAGAATCTGAAGACAGGAAGTGCGAAAATAACACTTAGAGGTGTTGCCGCGGTGGTGGGTAACCATCTTTTTCCTTTATAGCTGGGAATGGAAAATGATTTCCTCAAGCTCCAGAATTCTCCCTCCTCAAAGGTCAGGGGGTGAAAGTACGTAACAGACTTTGCGGGGGCGTCGTCAGGAGCTCCACTTCGCCGGAGTTAGGGGCCACACCCAGGCTCCTCCCGTCCCAGCTTGCAGCAGCGCGCGGCGACGGGAGCCGGTTGAGCCGCCTCACCCCACAGGGAACCTCAAAGGGGAGGAGGGGGGTGGGGTGCGGGCAGCCGCCT
>NW_020174301.1:1890240-1891163 GCF_003031525.2 Neophocaena asiaeorientalis asiaeorientalis
CCTCAAAGGGGCGGAGGGGGGTGGGGGGCGGGGCGCCGCCTGGCCAGCCCGGAAAGAAAACCTTCTTCCAGCGGAAGCGGCTCTGAGTCCGGCTAGCCCCATCTGCGCTTTGTCTCCCAGGGGCCGTTCGGTCGGCTCGGGCCTGACCCACGGTTCGGGACCAAGGGACACTTACCTAACTTCGCCACTCCTGTCAGAATGGGTACTCCCTGGGGCAAGGGGGGCGCAAGCTATTCCCATCCTTCTGCCATGACCCCATTCAGAAGTGTCAAAGGCAACTTCCGGGAAAGACAGGGGATTCCGGAGCCCTAAACTCCTGTCCGCCTAAGTAAGTGACCAGACGTCCCAGCAGAATAAGGGCCAGGAAACCTGCTCCCTCTATCCCCGAACCCGGGCAGGTAGTCCGGAATAGGAATTAACTTGTTTAACATGTGATGTCTGGTCACGTTTGGTTCTCTTTTGGGCCTACTTACAGATGCCTCTCTTCCCAGACGGCTCAACTGTTGCCCAGGGCAACTATGAGATTGGGCGAAGGGAAAACTACGTCACACAGGAGACGGGAGGCCCGGAAACTCCCGATGCCATTATCAGTTATGGCTGCCTTAGCGTCAACAGTAACTTCGGATTGAGAGTTGTCTCTCTACCCAGCTGGAGGCTCTCTCTGTGGCCCAGCTAGCCAGCGGCGCCCTGTGGGCGGGAGAGAGCGCGTTGAGGAGCGGAGGAAAGGAAAAGGGCGGAGAGAGGGAAGCAGGCGCCCATACCTTACTCTGATTGGGTAGCGTCGCTGGCGACAGTGCCTCACTCTGATTGGGCAGCGTCTGTTGCCCTGGCTCCGCCTGTTTTTCTTCCCCAGCGATTGACGGGCCTGCACCGGAGGGGTGGGGCGGGGCGGTAGGAGCGAGAGTGTGTATAGGGGCGGGCGG
>NW_020174301.1:1891173-1891744 GCF_003031525.2 Neophocaena asiaeorientalis asiaeorientalis
CCCCGCGCGTCCTGACAGGCGCGAGCCGGCGGGGCCGGGGCGAGGCCCGAGGGGCCGGGGCCCTGGGAGGCGCTGCCGCCGCCGCTTTCCTGGGTGCTGTCGCCGGGAGGGCCGGGCCCTAGTAGCCGGCTCTCGTGCGGGGCCCACAGCCGAGCACCGAGAGCGAGCCGGCCGGCTGACAGCGTCCGGGGCCGGGCCTGCGGTGGCGGCGGGCGCCCAGGACAGCGCCCGGGCGAGGACTAAACCGGCTCGAGAACCGGGGCCGGGGGCGCCCGGAGGACGGTGCTGCTCCACTGGGCTCCCGGGGTCACCGCGCCCAAGCTGCCGGGCGCCCCGTGGGCGTGTGAATCGTTGGCGGGGGCCCTGGCGCGGCGGTAGTGCTATGGGGTGGAGTCTTTCCTCGCCCCTTCCCCAAAGCCCACCGCGCTCTCCCCGTCTCCTCTCCGTTCCTTGAAGAGTGGTGAGTCGGCTTTGGGTGTGTTGCTTGGTGAAGCGAGTTGTAGGCATCCAAGACTGCTCTGTTGGACATACCTAATGGCAACCTCTTTCCGCGGTAGATTTTAGGGACAGA
>NW_020174301.1:1891943-1921953 GCF_003031525.2 Neophocaena asiaeorientalis asiaeorientalis
ACAAAAAGATTTTTCCTCAGCCCCTCAGTATCCATTGTTTTGTACCATCCCCCTCCCCCCTTTCCTAGGTAGAAGAATAATGACGCCAAGCCATTAATTGCTCCTTTTTTTAAAAAAATCAACAGAGGGTTTGTGTAATTGTGTTAATATGGATGTACAAACAGGTGAAATGAATACCGTTTCGGTAGTTGAAAAGAAGATGCTTTTGAGTGTGTGTGTTTAATTAAGCCTTCAACCCTTGCAGTTGGTGATTTGATTTTCTTGTCTGTTGCTTTGTATTATAATGGGGGTGATGAGAATAAAAGAGGAAGCAATGTTTTGCAACCTACCCAAAAAAATGTTTTCTAAGTCTTTGGGGATGCTGAAGCAAAATTGGGTTGCAGATGTGGACTGTATAGTATTTGCCTCCCTCACGATAAGTACCAACAGTCTACATCTAAGCTTACACCTGTGCAGTTTTGTACACGTCTTCATAAATGTCAGTACTTTCTCGTATCTGCTCAGAATAATGGATAATTGTATCTAAAACTACTTTTTGTTACGTTTTTCAGAATCTTAGGGTACACTTGTGTAACTAAGTATTTTTTATCTAAATGTAGCATCAACACTGAAAGATTGTCTTAATTTAAAAAACCTGTTTATTAGTTGCTAACCTCTACCCTCAGCTTTACATGCCATAGCCCTTGTAACTGTTACTATGTATTTGAAGAGACATAGCTATTGGGTACAATTTGTAACATTCAGTAAGCTTAGTTCATAGTTTGAATCTGTCAAGTGTTGATGTTTTCTATGTGACAGTGACAAGAATTATTAGGAATAAGTATGTAAATGACCATTCCCAACATAAGGATCTTAGACTGAATGTGATAAATTTTTTAAATACTAATTTGGAAATCAGGTACACTGTAAAAGTTTCATTTAATTATGAATATGCATTTAAAAGTAGCAGAGAAATAAAGGCTTTGTCTTAAGTTTTGTGACTTTCAGATGGCTTAAATGTAAGATAAAGCTGACATATAAAACTGTATTCTTGAAATGCCAGTTTGGAGATATGGACTTGGTCTATCTCTAAGGTTACTAATTTTCCCAAAGTGTTCAGTTTTTGAAGAAAACATTTATCTCAGGTTGGCACTTGTTTTCTGGTTTCTGATTGTTAATACAATTTTCAATTGTTTAAGATTTTCTCTTATTTGTTATGAATTGTTGTGGATTAAAGAGTGATATTAAGAAATACATTAATAACTTGCAGATGGATTTTTTTTTTTAGTTTTTAAACTACTGTATTCAGAAAGTTGATCAGAGCTGTGTTTTGATAATTGTAGCAAGTAAGACTCATACAACAACTTGTGAACTAGAAACCAGTCAGAAATGTGAAACATTCCACTTTTCAAAACGAACACTAAAATTATAAATTCTTTTGTTATGCTTGCTGGAATTATACTTTTTAAATATTGTTTATTCAGTGACTTGGGACAGGGCTTGTCCCACGTTCAAGAGAGATATAAACTGGAATTCTGTGTGGAATGCTCATAGATGGCTTCTGAATAGCTGCTGGTATTTTTTTTGCCTTGGCTTACCTATATGGATTTTGAGGGGAAGCGTGAATAAAATTGAAATTCTTTGTTATCCAGACAGTTAAACTGCATTCATATTTGTTTTAAACATATGCTGGATTATCAATATCTGTTGTGTAATTTAGTATTTCTGTAAGACGTCCTTTAAAACAGTTTAAATAGTTTTTAGATTTTATATATAATCTTATGAGAAAAAATATCAAAATCTGTTGTGTTTTTTTACTAAAAAATATACACTAACCCTGACATACAGATATAAGGATGAAGTTTTTTGGAGGTTGAAGATTAAATGAAAGACTATATCTTTATAGGATTCAGTTCACTATATCATTCATGTATCATTCATGAATGGAAAAGCATAGAATTTATGCTTATAGTAATAAAACCCCCAAACAAGGCCAAAAAACCCCCAAAACAATAAAAAAAAACCCAGAAAAACAAGTTGACCCCAAGTCCTTCAGTGAGTTCTGAGGTCTATAGCTTGGGCTTGGTGGAAGTGTTCTTTTTTTTGGGGGTGGTGGTGGTGGTGGTGGTGGTGGTGGAAGTGTTCTTGAACTAGTTTATATCAATTAGGAGAGGAAACTTAGATACAGAAATGTCAAAGTTTTATAAGACTAGTGGGGAATTAGTACATACTTTGTTATAGATGAATTAGAAATTGGCTGTCATTTAGCAGCAGAGTGGTAAAGTACTTTTATGTGGTACTTGAGAAATGAGTACTGCAGATACTAAATTGGTTGCTATTTTTGCTTATTGTTGGACTTACATTTCATGCATTACATGTTATACATTAGGCATATTATAATTAATAATTTAAGGTTAAATCTTTAACCCGCTAAAGAATATATATGTAAAATTTGCTATTCCTGTCTTCTGAATTTTACATTGTATCAAAGTTGTGTGCTGTAGGTCTTTCTGGAAATATTTTTTTCTGTTAATGTAATAAAGTTTGTATTTTCCTAACTATCTACACTGACTTTTAAAATATGAAAAATTTCTGAGTTACAAGGTGACCTATGGTGTGCTTGAACTTGATATATTATAGTGTGTTCTGAAATCTAATTGTCAACCAGTGCAGGTAGAAAAGAGCATGCATAAGTCTAAGAAACTGAGTTATGTTCTAAAATACGTAACTGCATTATTTTAAGGTAAACTAATGTTCCTTCTGTCTTTGGCATTTTCTCCTGATTCCCAGTTTTTCAGCACATCATCTTTAACTCAGCAAATCAAAGTTCTAACATGTGAAAAGAGTATTCTAGTTACAGAGGGCTCTTCAGCTTTTGAGATGTTGGTAACATATGTGCTTTTTGAGAAAGTATGATATTGCCATTATCAAGATTTAAAGAACTAATTAGATTATTTCACACTATATGTCTCATTCCAACTTTTCTAAAGATTAGAACTGATTGCAAAAAGTAGCTCATGCTGTAAAAGGTAAAGTTTTTTTATCGGAAAGAATGAACATATTGCTTGAAGCTAAAACATTACAGGTGATCTTAAAAGAGGGTATAATTGGTCCTTATGTGAAATGAACCTGAAAGACTTTTATGAAGTATTTTGGCATGTCTATCTTCTAATGTTCATAGCACTGTGAACACACAGTTTAAGCATTTTATTTGCCCTCAAACACTATTTATAAATCTTGAAAATATAATTAAGTAATTTCACAGTTGACAGATAAGTCTTTTTTCTTTTAGTTTTTCTGATGTCTTTGAGGTAAAGTGGAATGACTTTTTCTGACACAGATAATGTCTAGAATTTTGAGTTAGTTTCATCAGTTAAATTTGGGCTTTCTCAGTGTCCACTGTTGTGTTGTACAACAGTTCTTCTTGCTTTCAGGACTTTAACAATTTTGCAGATAGTCTTTAAGTTAGCTTTAAAATTTTGTTCTATAAATATTTCTTACTAACTTATTTCTTACTAACTTACTAATTTCATACTCACTAATGTCATAGACCTTCTACTGAGTGCCGTGTGTGTCCCATACTGTGAGGGAACAGGAATAAATATACTATGTTTCCTGCTTTCAGTAAGTTCATGGTTTGTTGCATGAAAGGGACAAACAGTAAATTGTTTTACAATGTGACAAGCGCTTTGATAGTAGTATACACTGAAGAACTCAGATGAGTTAAGATTCAGACTGCCTGTATAACCAGCAATGCTTACTGAAGGTTACAACCTGAACTAACTCTTGAGGAATAAGTTGGATAGGTAGAGGGTAGAAAAAGCATAGAAGTTAGAGATGTTAAGGTCCATTGGAGAACTGCAGGGAATAACAATTTGGAGTCCATGTATGACCTAATCTTTTAAGTGATACAGTAGGCTCTCATTAAAGTTATCATTTTTAGAGATTGTTCTGTCTTGTGTACCTCATTTAATTTGGGCCTTGAACTATGGATCTCCATTAATGTTGGGGAGCTGCTCCAAATTATTATTTAAAACTTTTAACTGTATATTTTCCATTAATATTTTAATTAAATACAAGAACATATCAGCCTAATGTGGAATAATTCTGAGAATTAGAACTTGGATAATGATAAAATGTTTCAAAATCATATTTAAATATATATTTCTCAGCATGTATGCATCACGTTAAGGTAACATTTATGAATTTCCTTCCTTAGAACTCACGGTAAGGTTTTATTATACCAGCATTTAAAATGTACTCTTCTGAGAACATTAAAAACACCTCTTCGGGCTTCCCTGGTGGCGCAGTGGTTGGGAATCTGCCTGCCAATGCAGGGGACACGGGTTCGTGCCCCAGTCCAGGAAGATCCCACATGCCGCGGAGCGGCTAGGCCCGTGAGCCATGGCCGCTGAGCCTGCGCGTCCGGAGCCTGTGCTCTGCAACAGGGAGAGGCCACAACAGTGAGAGGCCCGCATACCGCAAAAAAAAAAGCACAAAAAAACCACAAAACAACAAAAACAACCTCTTCTCATACTTATTTCAAAGTGTCACTGTTTGCTTTAGGTAAGTCAGACTGATCAGCAGTTATATCCTGGTAGAAGTCTTTATATGGCTTTATATGATTTAAAAGTTCTCTGAACTTGAATATTAAGTAATTTTTCATATAGTATGATTTAATATTTATTTGAGGGCACAATGAGGGACCTTATTTGTCATTCCAAGCTTCATTCCCTCCAAAATGCCATAGTTTTCCCATTTAAAATTTCTTGTGTTGCCTTTTTTTTTTTTGGTTTTGATTCTTCCTGTTATTTTCATTATAGAAATCTGAGAAATCCTTTTTAAATGTTCACGTTTTAGCAATTACCTCATAAATATTATAACATTTCACTTATCTCAAGGTTATTTTTTAGGAAACTAAAACGTTTCTGGTATCATCTCTTTGGATACAACCCCATGCTCTCTGCACCTGGCTAACTTCCTATAATTGCCCTTCAGGCCTCCATATCATATCCTTGGGGAGGCCTTTGATCTCTAGTTAGGTTCTCCTGTTTTAAGGTCCCTTACCACACCTGTATTTCCTTTTTATAACACTAAATTATTTTTGTAATGATGTGTTTGTCTGTTTTTTTGCTAGACTGTAAGCTTCATGATGAGCATCAAGTATGTCCGCCGCCTTTACTACCATTTCTCCAGTATACAATGTCTTGACTTTGTAGGCTCTTAATAGAAAATTAGTTTAATAGTCTCGGGCCCCCAAACAAACAGGCCACTGAAAAGAACAAAGAGTTGTCATAGTGCTTTTGCTCTTAAACACATTTCCTGCTCTTAGAATCCCCTAGGTCTTAATTGAGGGCTCTCTAAACTCTTATAATGTACAATTTTAAAAAGTTTGTTAACCAAATGTAAAAAGGACTGGGGTACTCCTCGAGGCCACATGAAAGTTGAAAATAAGAGCAAGGGTAAAATACTTAAAAAGCAGGTATAACACATTTAAAAGAATATAGAAGTTTAAGGCAAATTTATGGGATAAACATTTGAAATCTTTTTAAGATGTCATTTGTTTTATATGGAGAACAGTGTAGCAAAAATGATGTAGGATCATGATGAGATCAATTGCTGTTAGTAAATTTTGTTAAAGATGACGCAGGAGCATGTATTATATTTCAGAAAGATTTCCATCTAAAATGATACAGTTAAGAATTTTAATGTGTTAATCTTTTGTTATTGGGAAGATTCGCTTAATGAGACGAAACGTAATAGGTATTGTAAGTATTTACTGAGTAAAACCAAGTTGAAGCAAATAATTGTCTGAAAGTACTGAATCAGTGCAGTATAATATTACTGCCTTAAAGTTTGTAGGTTTTATACCTACCATGTGTTTCTTTATGTACTGAGGTATGAAATATGTAAAATTGAGTAACAACATGTTTTCATCAGTTTTGAATGAAAACATACCTGTTGCAGTGATATGACAAAATGACATAAATATTTCTGCAACTTTTAAACTGTTAAAGAGAGTAAGTTTTGTTTATTTATTTATTTTTGGTATTTCTTGGTAACCTGGACTAGAAAAATTAGATTGCAGGTCATAATTACTTCTTTGCTTGGGTGACCTGAAATAGATTATATTTAATTCAACTTTGTTTTTTATATCTTCTGGGATAAAGAATTTGATATTTCACTGAAGGGCTTTAGTTCTGGTTCATATAAATTGCATTTTGTCTTAGTTTTGTAACCTGTTGAATTCTCTGAGTATTATAAGGATGGGTAAAAGAGCTAGTTATTTCTTATTTGTTGCTAAAACAAATATTGGTTTATCTACCATGTGTTAATTACAGTTTTAAACTCATAGAAATGGGATGCTTATATACCAGGGAGCTTAAAATAGTTAGGTTTTATGATTTAATCTTGAAAATAGTTACTTCTGTACTTTGGAAGTAGGGATTTGAAATTCTTAATACTAGAAATATGGCCTAGTTTCAGAACACCCACTAAGCAACTGTGGAAACTCAGCATGTTAAATGGTTTGTAGTGCTGCAATATTTTTTAATTTTTCCCACCTCCTGTTATATAATAGCTTATAGTAGTACGCACAGAACATGAGTATTTAGGACAAGAACAAAGTGTATTGAAGTGCCAAAACATGTGAGACTGTCGGGCTTTGGGC
This sequence comes from Neophocaena asiaeorientalis asiaeorientalis, assembly GCF_003031525.2. Classification (NCBI taxonomy): domain Eukaryota; kingdom Metazoa; phylum Chordata; class Mammalia; order Artiodactyla; family Phocoenidae; genus Neophocaena; species Neophocaena asiaeorientalis. The sequence continues at coordinate 1,898,593 of NW_020174301.1, forward strand.
AGTAAGGACCTAAAGGTGATCAAATATAATGATGGTCAGTGAGTGAGTGAGTGAGTGACGTAGATCAGGTAGTAATGTTTTAGGTTGCAAATAAGGCATGAAAAGCAAGAATTGTTTTGGGGCTTGAGAAAAATGACTTTTTAAAAATGGAGTCACTATTTTTGAAGCACAAACATTAAAAAAAATTCTATTAAAATTTAATATTTTTATTTAAAAAGTTTGACAACTGATGTAAACATTTCCATGATGCTTGTGTACAGGACTTAAATATTTCAGTGGAAATAATTTTAAACATTTCCCGTAGAATGTTGTGCAACCCAAACGTTGCAGCATTGTGTCAGACTGTGAGAACCAGATACTGAAACTGATTAGAAACTAAATATAAAGAATGAAATCCACTAGTTTATATCCATTGTTCAGGATAGTATATTGTGAAGGCATTTGATAAAACATACTTTTACCAGCTTATTTTGTTAATTAAAAAAGGGACTGAGTTGATTTACACTAATTATAATATCAAGCAAATGGATATTAGAGTTAAATGTCTCAGTTTAAAGATTTTTGTGATATGAAAAAGGAATGACAATAAATTTGCCTTAAAAGTAAGCTATATAATTTTTATAGAGTCAGCTCTGTCAACAACACTTTGATGCATAACTAATTATCTGCATACAAAAATATAAAAAACTTATCTGACCTTTTTTCAACAGGAGCACACTTATGCCTGACATTTCCATACACACACACACACACACACACACACACACACACACACACACACTGTGATAATTGATATAATAATAATGATCCTGTGGTAAGATCTTGAAGATTTTTGTTTTATCAAAGAAAGTTGAAATTGTTTCATATAATTGAAGTTTTGCTATATTTTATTATATTCAAATTCTTTGAAGATGAATGATCTGCAAATGTAGATTCATGTCTAAAAATACAAATAATTTATTAATTGACACATCTTTTTTCTGACCATACCATTATCCAGTTTTTATAACTAACAATTTGATAATATTTGAGTTGCTTCTGAGAGTAATTGAAATTAAGTAAGGCCAAATAATGTTTTTCGTTTCTGGCACAATTTAAGTACTATATCACTTGCAACCTGCACATTACTAAATGGGATTTACATCTTTGTGGTGTAAGAATTGTTTTACATCACAGCTTCTGTAAAGTAGGTGGGAATCATATTTTGCAATTATAGTCACACAATAGTAGATGGTACATACCAGTTGGGAACTGGTTAGATTTAATGTGTTAAATTACAAAAATAAATGTGTGGGTTTTTTTTTAATGTATATTCAAAACTATAAGCGAGGGATGCCTGTCAATATTTAGAGTAGCTTCTGATGGGAGAAATTCTTTATTAACCCTAAGTTAAATTGGGCCTGGTTGCTCAACGTATTTCTTTTGATCTTGTATGAGGAAGATTTTTTGCTTTGGGATATTTTAAAAAATGTAATACAGAGATAACAAGATTATATTTTTAAGGCCCAAAATGCGCGGTGTAAATCCTATTTTAACAGCTATTAGGACGACTAGATAAATAATTAGTTGAACATACGGTCTTCATCTAAATAATCTCAAAAATGAACTCTGTGAATGTGAGAAAGGCTATTTGTTTTATAATAATGGCAACTTACTAAATACTGATGCTTAAATGTAAGATACCTTCTTTGAGACCACACTTCTAATTTTGCTATGTGTAGTAAATTTTTTTTTGTTTATATTTTTTTCTGACAGTTTCTGAAAAATAGTTTATAGAATGAGTAATGGAAAGGATTTATAATCAGATAAGACCTAGTGAAAGAATGTGTGGGTTTATACATACAAAAACAAAGCAGTTAAATGTAATTAAGTTTTAGCTTAAAAGTACTGAAAATCATTTGTTTAAGTTGAAAATACTTTGTGAATACTGTAGTCACCTTAGTGCCTATAACCTAAGATAGCAATTACATTTTATCTCTTGTGCTTTACACTGATAATTAGGTAACCAGCTTTTTGATTTATTGCCAATTAGCCCATGTTAAATGAAGAGTAAAGTGTATGTTGGGAATACTTAGGTTCTGTGTGACGACTTGAGTTCATTGGAAAGAAAGGCAGTTTAAACAAATATTCACAAGCACATCTTTTTTTGAGATTGTGTGGCATAAGAGTTTTTCAGATAAAGTTTGCTCAAGATATTTGATGTTTATTATTATATCTTAATCATATTGAGACATTTAAATCCCTTCTACCCCACCCCTGCCTTTTCTTTTGCTGGAGAATCTTGCAATTTATATATATATAGTGAGTTGAAGTGTTATACAAGAGGGCTGTAGTCTCAGTTATGGATTGACTTTTAGGTTGAGTAAACAAATTTTCAGTTCTTTGCTTAAAACTTCTGTTTGCTCAGAATCAAAATTACGTAATAAGTCTTATTCCTTCCCATAAGGAAGAACACCAGATTTCTTGAAAAAGTCTCATGTATTTGCTACTATATAAAATTTAGTCCTTGTCCATGTCAGTCCAAACTATTTCATCTTGCCTCTTTACCACAGGGGGAAAAGCTGAATGAATGAATTTAGAGGTGCTATGAGTTGTACACTCTTGGCATGATTCTAATTAACATGGACTAATACAGAGCATTTTATTTCTTTATTTACAGCTATTTCTTTAGCCTCCATGAAAAGTACTCTCACCTCATGTTCACTCATGCTGTTTAAGGATGTGTTTTTCCATTTCTCTCTGAACAATAACATTCCCTTGAACATGTTAATTTTGGATGCTTTCTTGATCTTTGGTCTTCCAGTTTTGAAGATTCCTTTTTTTGACTTTTGAACTACAAAAATATATAGCTTTATGTGATTTGGAGGGGAGAGCAGTTTATTGTCCTTTAAACTACTTAAAAGAGTAAGGAGCATTTCAGATCTTTAAAAACAAAGGAAAATAGTTGAAATCTTGCCATTTTTAGGTATTTATTAAAAAATCGGAGTGATTTAGAGTTAATTTTAAGTAGAGTATAGGGAAACTATGCAATGAGACAAGGTTTTTGTCTTTGCTTATTGTTCAACTGTCTTCAGCAAGTGTTTAATACATGCTTATTGAGTGCTTAATAAAAAGTTAATAGTATCTTTGAAGTTGTAAAGTACTTTAGAGTAGAAATTGTAAGGAGGCTGCTATTTAGTAGGGTAGATAAAGCCAAGTTAACAAATATTTATAATTCTTTCAGTAAATATAACTCCCAGGTATTATTTATAACTATTAGGATACAACTGTGAAAAAGACAAAAGGCTCCCAGTTTTCCCACTACTTTAAATGAGAGAGTCAGACAACTAACCTGACAAGTATGATACAGTGTGAAAAATATTCTAATGGGGGAGTTTTAAATGGGAACACAGAGCGGGGGGAGGCAGTATTCAGAAAGGCTTTTGAGTAGTCAAGAAAGGCTTCCCTGACTTCTGAACTGAGATCTGAAGGATACATGGAGTTAGCTCAATGAAGAACTGTAAACCTGTTTCTGGTCGAATGAAACAGCTCATGCAAAGTCCTGGGGACAAGAGATAGCAGGACTTGCTATGGGATCTGAAAGAAGTTCATGTGACCAGAGGACAAGGTGGGGAATGTTGGAGTTATGGCAGGCGAAGTCAGGGGCCAGATATTGAAAGGCTTGGTAGTTATTGCTAAGAATTTTGGATTTTATCCTGAGGGCTGTGTTTGTGGGGCCACCTACTCTCCCCTCCAAGTGTTCTAAATTGGACAGTTGCTTGATTAGATTTGAATATTTGAATGATCACTCTAATTACAGTGTAGTGGTTAGGTTAGGGACAGGATGGGGAGTGCATGTTGTGAGACCAGTTACAAAGCTGTTAGAGGAGAGTATTCAGTGTACCCTGGAACAGGGTAGTGGCAATGAGAATGAAGAGAAGTTGAAGAGTCAGGAGAAGTTTTATGGGAAGAATGGGTAGGATTTAGTAATTGTTAGGATATGAAAGTTGAAGGAGAGAGAGGAGTCAGGATGATTACAGGATTCCTGACTCCCTCCCACTCTTTTTAGTTGATTCCTTCTTAGATGTTATCTCTTTTAAGAAGAAGCCTGAGTCCCCCAAACTCCAAGGCTGGTTTAAGTGCCTTCTCTTTGTGCTTCAACAGCTCTTACCACACTATGTTTTTTGCCTTTTCCACTTGTTGGTGAGCTTACAGGTAAGGACTTTGCCTTGTTATTGTTGCATACTTAGCATCTTGCACAGTGCATAGCATTTAGTATGTATTAAATAAAATGTTGACTGGATGAAAATATAGTTTTTATATTTATAAAAATTGAAATATTCATAAATGGAGGGAAAGACTGGTTTCTGAACTGCCAATATTCAAAAACTTGGTTTATAACTTCAATGTGAATCAGATCACTCCAGGTACTTTTGAATATCTCTTGTAAAACAATGTACATTACAATTCACATCTGAAGTATTGAATATATTTAGTTCCTCATGAGCTGTTGTAGACTAATTTAAATGGGCTTTGATTATGTTGAGCTCCTCTTGTATTATATATTCAGGTTTTCTTTATAAATACATTTTATTATCCTTTGTCAGGTTAAAAGTGAACATAACCAAACTATCATTTTCTGTTTCAAAATGAACATACCTTCCCCCCCCTCCCTGATTATAAAAGGAGGGAATGCTTATTGTATATATTAAAAAAACACAGAGATAAATAAAAGTGAAAGCCATCCTAATAACCAAGGGTAAACATTGCTATCATTTGATGGGTGTTTTTTAGACTTTAAGATTTTATATATATTTATATATATATAATAGATGAACAATATGATTAAGTTAAAAAAATCGAGAGAAAATATTATATATAATTACATGTATTTATATGTGTATGTATATATATATGCATATATATATATACACACACACATATATATCTCCTTCATTGGAAGAATTCTGATAACTAGTATGTAAACAAATAACTCAATAGTAATGGGGTGCTAAACTTAAATTCCTACAGGAGATCAGGCAGGTAACATAAGTGAACTCAGTAAGGTTAATATATGAGATTGTTGAGTTGGAGAGCACTGGGTGGGCACAACTTCTATTTAGCACCAGTTGCTTTTTGTCATTAAGAAATGTTAACCCAGTGGTGCCCACTTCTTTTGAATTTTTAAAAATGAAAGTAGAGGTCTGAATTTGTATGTGAAGCTCCCATTTATTAAATATTGGCACTGTAAGAAAAATTTAAACCACAATGTGTGTTAAACATAGTGTAGCTATGGTCTGTTTTTTGTCTGAATACCACAAATAGTGAAAGAATGGAAAGATTTGTTCACCCTCACTAATCAAGGAAGTATAGATTACATAATATATCATTTTTCATACATCAGATTGACAAAAACGAGAACAAATAATAATTGGCAATATTGGGAGAGTATAAATTGATGCCATCTCTTTAGAAGAAGACAGTTTGGAACTACCCATAAATATTTAAAATGCACATTAGATTTGGCCAAACAGTCTGCTTTCAGGAATCTGCTTTATGGAAATACTGGTTCCTGTGTATGAAGATTTATGTTGGTTGAAGCATTGTTTGTACTGGCCAAAAACAAAAGGCTAATAGAAGCAACCTAAATGTCAGTTGATATGAGAATGATTAAGTAAATTATGGTGTAGTCATACCACAAATTATAGCAATGAAAAGGAATGAAGTATATCTGTATTCTTGTATAGAAAGAGTCCATAATTTACTGTTTATCATTTGTGAACAAAGTTATAATTTTATACATAAATTTATACTGCATGTATATGCTGTCATTTTAAATGTCTAAATGATACTCCATTGTGTGGCACCATAATTTATTGAGACTACTGATGTACATGTAGGTTATTTCTAATGTTTTGCTATTTATATGCACATTGCTATGAACACTTTTTAACATTTGTATTTGTAGTGTTGTCTCCAAAGATAAATACCCTTTGTATATTATGTAGTAACATATTAAATATCTGAACTTTCATAGGTACTTTGAAGAAATACATTTGTCTCTGAGAGTTTGCTATTTATGACCTTTGATCTGAGTAAACATACCTTAGGCATAGTAGTCAGAGAACTAATCAGAAAAATAGCATTGTGTTCAGTCATCCTAGATTCCTTAACATTTTTAAGGGTACTGATTTTTAAGTACTGATTTTTATCTGATCAGTATATGCTTATGATACAAAGTCCAAAAGATACAGACATGTGAAGCAAATCTCTCTCCCACTCTGAAACCTCTTCTGCCTGGTTTCCCTTCCTAGGAAACCACTATCAGTTTTGTGTGTACCTCTACAGATAATTTATATATATATAAGCATATATTAATATATTAATTTTTTCATAAATGATAGCATACTATGCTGTTCTACAGCTGGGTTTTTCTCACTTAACTATAACTAATCTAATACTTATGCACTGCTTTGTATGTTCTAGGCCCTTTTCTAAAAAGCATTTTGGTATTCATTATTAATCTTCTTCACAACCTTGAGAGTTGTGATAATATTATTTATCCCCTTCTTACAGAGGAAGAAACTGAGGCATAGAAACTTTAAGTAAAATGCTAATAAGTTGTGGAGCTGGAAGTTCAACTCCAGCAGTCTGTCTGCAGAGTCCTTACTATTAGCCAGTATGCTTTACTATCTCAATTGTTTAATACCAGTACATGGTTGTTGCCCCATTCTTTTAAATAATTACATAATATTTCACTGAATAAAAAATAATTTATGTAACCAGGCCCTTGGTGATGGATATTTAGGTTATTTGAATATATTGTTACATATAGTGTTACAGTGAATATCCTTGTGTCTGTATAATACCTATGTCATTTTGAACATATAGAATCTGCCTGTATTTCATTTTCATCCTTTCAAATTTGGGCGAGGTGGGGTGAATCTAGTACGCATAGTTATATTTTGTTTTGTGATCTACTATCAGACTTTTTCCTTTAATGAGTGTATTTAGTTCATCTATATTTATTATACTATCTATATTTATGCTTATTTCCTCATCTTTTTTTTTTTTTTTTTCCTCATCTTTTATAGCTAAGAGATTAAGACATAGATCGAGCTGTAACAATTGAAGTATACTTAAAGGTATAAAGCGTACAGTATAAAGGTGTAAGCACACCTTAGTCCATTTCCTCTCCAGTTTTTGTTGGTTATATAACAGCATTGTTGGGATTGTAATATATACATTATATTCTGTAGCCATAAACATCTCTCTCTTTTTTTTAAAGTCTAAGACCAATAATGAAATGGAATTTATGCTCAAAACTTGTCCTTTTGTCAGTAGTTTTTCTTTTTTTTCTTCCAGTTTTATTAAGATATACTTGATATACAGCCCTGTGTAAGTTTAAGGTTTACAGCATAATGATTTGACTTATGTACATCATAAAATGATTACCATAATAGATTTAGTGAACATCCATCATCTGATATAGATATGAATTAAAGATTTGTACAAATTAAAGAAATAGAAAAACTTTTTTTTCCTGTGATGAGAACTCTTAGGATTTACTCTCTTAACAACTTTCATATGTAACATATAGCAGTGTTAATTATGTTTATCATGCTGTGCATTGCATCCCTAGTACTTGTTTATCTTATAACTGGAAGTTTGTACCTTTTTTTTTTTGCGGTACGCGGGCGTCTCACTGTTGTGGCCTCTCCCGTTGCGGAGCACAGGCTCCGGACGCGCAGGCTCAGCGGCCATGGCTCACGGGCCTAGCCGCTCTGCAGCATGTGGGATCTTCCCGGACCGGGGCACGAACCCGTATCCCCTGCATCGGCAGGCGGACTCTCAACCACTGCGCCACCAGGGAAGCCCGAAGTTTGTACCTTTTGACTGCCTTCATCTAATCTCCCCTCCCCCTATGGTAACCACAGATCTGATCTATTTTTCTTTCAGGTTTTTTTGGTTTGTTTTTGAAGTATAATTGACCTACAGGACTGTGTTAGTTCTGGTGCACAACATAGTGATTTACTATTTCTGTACATTTCAAAATAATCATCATGATAAGGGGAGCTACCATCTGTCACCATACAAAGATATTATGTAATTGTACTGTACATTATAATGTACCTACTGTACATTTCAGACCCGTGACTCATTTAATTTGTAACTGAAAGTTTGTACCTCTTAATCTCCCTCACCTATTTCTCTTCTCCTCCACCCCTGTAAGCAACCACCTGTCCTCTGTATCTATGACTCTTTCTGTTGTGTTATGTTTGTTCATTTGTTTTGTTTCTTAGATTCATATATAAGTGAAATCATATGGTATTTGTCTTTCTCTGACTTATTTCACTTAGCATAATATTCTCTAGGTCCATCCATGTTGTCATAAATGGTAAGATTTCATTCTTTTTTAAGACTGAGTGATATTCCATTGTATATACCACATTCATTCACCTATTTGATGGGCACCTAGGTTGTTTACATATCTTGGCTATTATAAATAATGTTGCAGTGAACATAGGGATGCATATATCTTTTCAAATTAGTTTTCTTTGGGTAAATACCCAGGAGTGGAATTGTTGGATCACATGGTAGTTCTACTTTTAATTTTTTGAGGAACCTCCATACTGTTTTCCATAGTGGCTGTACCAATATACATTCCCTCTGACAGTGCACAAGGATTCCTTTTTCTCCACATCCTCTCCAACACTTGTTATTTGTTGTCTTTTTGATGACAGCCATTCTGACAGGTGTGAGGTGATATCTCATTGTGGTTTTGATTTTCATTTCCCTGATGATTGAAGATGTTGAATATCTTTTCATGTACCTGTTGGCCATCCGTATCTTCTTTGGAAAAATATCTATTCACGTTCTCTTCCCATGTTAATTAGGTTGTTTGTTTTATTGGCATTGAGTTGTATGAGTTCTTTATATATTTTGGATATTAACTCGTTATCAGATATATCATTTGCAAATAGCTAACCTCATTCAGTAGGTGGCCTTTTCATTTTATTGATAGTCTCCTTCACTAATGCAAAAACTTTTAGTTTGATGTAGTCCCATTTGTTTGTTTTTGCTTTTGTTTCCCTTGCCTGAGGAGACATATACAAAAAAATACTTCTAAGACCAGTGTCAAAGAGTGTACTGCTTGTTTTCTTGGAAACGTTTTATGCTTTCAGGGTCTTATATGTAAGTCTTTAATCCATTTTAAATTTATTTTTGTATACGGTCTGAGAAAGTTTGATTCTTTTGCTTGTAGCTGCTTGTAGCTGTCCAGTTTTCCCAACACCGTTTATGGAAGAGGATGTCTTTTCCCCCTCTGTGTATTCTTGCCTCCTTTGTGGTAGATTAATTGACCATAAGTCCATGGGCTTAATTTCTGAGCTCTCCCTTTGTTTCCATTGATTTATGTGTCTGTTTTTATGCCAGTACCATACAGTTTTGATTACTATAGCTTTGTAGTATAGTTTGAAATCAGGTAGCATGATACTTTCAGCTTTGTTCTTCTTTCTTAAGATTGTTTTGGCTTTTTGGGGTCTTTTATGTTTTCATACAAATTTTATTATTCTAATTCTGTGAACAGTGCCATTGGTGTTTTGATAGAAATTGCATTGAATCTGCCTTGGGTAGTATGGAAAAATATTAATTCTTCCAGTCCATGAGCATGGTGTATCTTTCCATCTGTTTGTATCATCTTTAGTTTCTTTCATCAGAGTCATATAGTTTTCTGGGTACAGATCTTTTTTTTTTACCACGTTAATTAGATTTATTCCCAGGTATTTTATTCTTTTTGATGCTGTTGTAAATGGCATTGTTTTCTTAATTTCTCTTTCTGATAGTTTAGTTAGTGTATAGAAACGCAGCAGACTTCTGTCTGTAAATATGGTATCTTGCAGGTTTATGGAATTCATTAATGGGTTCTAGTGGGTTTTTTGATGGTGTCTTTAGGATTTTCTATGTATAATGTCATGTTATCTACAAACAGTGACAGTTTCACCACTTCCTTTCCAATTTGGATTCCTTTTATTTCTTTTTATTTTCTGATTGTTGTGGCTAGGACTTCCTATAATATGTGAGTAAAAGCAGCAAGTCTTGTTCCTGGTCTTAGAAAAACTGATTTCAGCTTTCACCATTGAGTGTAATGTTAGGGTTGTCATAATGGCCTTTATTATGTTAGGATATGTTCCCTCTGTACCCACTTTGTTGAGAGTTTTTATCATAAATGGATGCTGGATTTTGTCAGAAGCTTTTCTGCATCTTATTGAGGTGGTCATATGATTTTTAGTCCCTAATTTCTGAATGTGGTGTATCACACTGATTGATTTGTGGATAATGAACCATCATCGTTGTACCCCTGGAAGAAATCCCGCTTGATCATGGTGTATGATTTTTTTAATATGTTGTTGAATTTGGTCTGCTAATATTTCATTCATTGAGGATTTCTGCTTCTGTTTATCAGTGATATTGGGTGTAATCTTTTTGTTTTTTTTCAGTGTTTTTTGTCTGGTTTTGGTATCAGTGATGGCTGGCTTCATAGAATGAGTTTGGAAACATTCCTTCCTCTGCCATTTTTTGGGGTAGTTTTAGAAGAATATGTATTAACTCTTCTCAAATTGTTTGATAATATTCATCTGTGAAGCTCTTTGGTTCTGGACTTTTGTTTGTTGGGGGTTTTTTGATTAATGATTTGATTTCATTCCTGGTAATTAGTCTGTTCATATTTTCTGTTTCTCCCTGATTCAGTCTTGGGAGATGGTACATTTCTAGGAATTTGTCCTTTTCTTCTGTGTTGTCCATTTTACTGGTGTATGTTTGTTCATAGTAATCTCTTGTGATCCTTTGTATTTTTGTGGTGTCAGTTGTAACTTCTCTTTCATTTCTGATTTTGTTTATTTGGGCCCTCTCTTTGATGAGTCTGGCTAAATGCTTATCAGTTTTGTTTTTCTTTTCAAGAACTTGCTTTTAGTTTCATTGATCTTTTCTATTCTTTAGTCTCTATTTCATTTATTTTTGCTCTGATCTTTATGATTTCTTTTTTTTTTTCTTTTTTGCTAACATTGGGTTTTGTTATTTCTTCTTCTGATTCCTTTAGGTGTAAGGTTAGGTTGTTTATTTGAGATTTTTAATGTTTCCTGAGGTATGCTTGTATCACTGTAAGCTTCCCTCTGAGAACTGCTTTTGCTATGTCCCATAGATTTTGCTTCATTGTATTTTCATTTGTCTCTGGGTATTTATTTTATTTATTTCACTTTATTTCTTCAATGATCCATTGACTGTTTAGTATCATATTGTGTAGCCTCCATGTGTTTGTGCTTTTTGCAGTTTTTTTCCCTTGTTGTTGATTTCTAGTCTCATAGCCTTGTGATTGGAAAACTTGATATGATTTTATTCTTCTTAAATTTACTGTGACTTGTTTTGTAGCCTAGCTTGTGATGTATCCTAGAGAATGTTCCATATGTACTTGAAAAGAGTGTGTATTCTGCTTTTTGCATAGAATGTTCTCTGTGTAGCTATTAAATCCATTTGGTCAAATGTGTCATTTAAGGCCAGTGTTTCCTTATTGATTTTTCTGTCTGGATGATCTTTCCATTGATGTAAGTGGGGTATTCAAGTCCCTTACTATTACTGTGTTACTGTCAGTTTTTTTCTTTATATGTATTAATATTTGCCTTATGTATTTAGCTGCTCTTTTGTTGGGTGCATATATGTATTTACAGTTGCTATAGCTTTTTCTTGGATTCATCCTTTTATCGTCATGTAATGTCCTTTGTCTCTGGTCACAGTCTTTGTTTTAAAGTCTATTTTGTCTGATATAAATATTGCTACCCTGATTTTCCATTTGTATGGTATACCTTTTTCCATTCCCTAGCTTTCAGTCTGTGTGTGTCTTTAGACCTGAAACGAGTCTCTTGTAGGCAGCATATATATGGGTCTTGTTTTTGTATCCATTCAGCTACTCCCTGTCTTTTGTTTGGAGCATTTAGTCCATTTACATTAAAAGTATTTATTGATAGGTATGTATCTGTTGCCATTTTGTTTGTTTTGGGGTTATTTTTGTAGTGCTTTTTGTTCCTTCTTTTGCTCTTTTGCGGTTTGGTGACTATCCTTAGTGTTATGTTTGGATACTTTCCTCTTTTTTGTGTATGTATCTATTATAGATTTTTAGTTTGTAGTTACTATGAGGTTTATATTACAGCAATCTATACCTATGTATGTGAGTATTTTAAGTTTCTGATCTCAAGTTTGAATGCATTTTAACAACCCTCCATTTTTACTCCCCCTCTCTCATTTACTGTTTTGATTGGTGTAAGATATTTTGTATCTTCTTGTTTTACATATCCCTTAATTACTTATTGTGGATATAGATGATTTTACTACTTTTGTCTTTTATCCTTCCTACAAGTTTTATTGATCTACTACCTTTATTGTATATTTCCCTTTACCAATGAGATTTTTCCTTTTGTAATTTTCATATTTCTAGTTGTGGGTTTAACCTTTCTTGTAAAGCTGGTTTTGTGGTGTTGAACTCTTTTAGCTTTTGCTTGTCTGTAAAACTTTTGATCTCTCTTCCAAATCTGAATGAAAGCCTTGTTGGGTTGAGTATTCTTCATTGTAGGTTTTACTCTTTCATCTCTTTAAATATATCAGGCCATCCCCTTTTGGCTTGTGGAATTTCTGCTGAAAAACAGCTGGTAGTCTTATGAGAGTTCCCTGTACATAAATTGTTGCTTTTCCCTTGCTGCTTTTAATATTGTCCCTTTATCTTTAATTTTTGCCATTTTAATTACAGTTGTCTTGGTGTGGTCCTCTTTTGGTTGGTCCTGTTTGGGGCTGTCTGTGCTTTCTGGACCTGGATGTCTGTTTCTTTTCCCGGGTTAGGGAAGTTTCCAACTATTATGTACTCAAATATGTTCTCTGTGCCACCCCCAACCCCCACCCCCTTCCGGGATCCCTATAATGTGAATGTTAGTATGCTTTATGTTGTCCTAGAGGTTTCTTAAACTGTCCTCATTTCTTTTTATTCTTTTTTCTTTTTGGCTTCAGTGATTTCCTCTACTCTGACTTTCGTTTGCTGCTCCATTCCTCTGTATCATCTAATCTACTGTTGATTCCTTCTAATATATTAGTTATTTCAGTTATCGTTTTCATCTGTGGTTGCTCTTCATATTTTCTAACTCTTTGTTAAACTTCTCACTGTGTTTATCGATTCTTCTCTGGAGTTCTTTGAACATCTTTAGGATCATTACCTTGTACTCTTTATTGGGTATATTCCATACCTCCACTTAGTTCTTCTGGGGTTTTAACTTGTTCCTTCATTTGGGATATATTCCTCTGTTCCCCTGATTTTGCTTAATTTGCTACTTTTATTTCTATGTATTAAGTAGATTGGTTATATTTCCTGATCTTGGAATAGTGGCCTTATATAGGAGATGTCTTATGGATCCCAATAGCACACTCCCCTCTGGTCACCAGAGCTGTAAGTCCTAGGAATGTCCTCTTTGTGGGCTCTGTCGGCACTTATGTTGTGGTGGGCTGCCTACTATGGGCACACTCAGGTATGGCTGGCCCCCAGTCTTGTTGGTTGCCAGGCCCTGCCTTTTGTGGAGGCTGCTGGCCGCTGGTGGGTGGGGTTGGGTCCTGGCAAATTTGGCTACTTGGCCAGAGGAGTCCTGGGGTGGTCCTGGCCTGTGGGTGGGTGGGCTGGGTCTTTACATGGCTGGCTGTGGGGCCACAATAGTTCTGGGACTGATGTTGGCCCACTGGCGAGTGGGGCTGAGGCCCAGGGGTTCCAGGGGCTTGTGCCTGCCCAACAGTGGATGAGGCTGAGTCCTGGTGCCAGTGCTGGCCTACTGGTACATGGAGCTGTGTCTTGGGGTCTCTGGCTGTGGGACCTCGGGGTCCCAGACTTGGTGTTAGGCCACTGGTGGGTGGTGCTGAGGCCCAGGAGGTCACAGTTTTTCTATTTGTCTTCTGGATGATTGAACTTTATAAACTAGTGTTTTCTTCAAGAGCAGTTCATAGGAACAATATTCCTTGAGTTCTTACGTATTTAATAATATTTACCTGTTGTTTTTATACTGAACTATATTGTTAGACTCAGTATTAATTCTTGGTCAGATTTTTTGACCTTGAAGACTCTATACATGTTGATCCGCTATTGACTTCCTTCTCCTGTTCATTTTTAGGTAGCAGTGAGTTTGTGTAGATTCTCAAAGAATTCTCTTTGAATCCTTGAAGTACAATAGTCTTTTCCCCACCCCCCGGAAAACATGTACCCTTTTAAACTCTATGATTTCTTGTTCAGTTCTGATTTTCCTGTGTATCAGTGATGCAAAATGAAATCTGTGAAAGCTTCCGATATGCCAAACAAGGGATTGTTGGCCTTACCCTTCTGGCCATGCCAAGTACTTTAGAGAACTGAGGTATGATAATTTTGAGATTTGAAGCTGCAAGCCTTCTCCCTTGCTTGAGACCATCCAGCATCCCTCTTTAACCCATTGCATTCTCACATATGTGGTTAGGGATGTCTCCTGGTGTGCTTAAGGATGAAAGTGTAGTTTGTATTTCTGTTTCTCATTGTTTTCTTAGTTTTGAGATTTTTTCAGGAGGAGAAAGAGGTCACATCATTTTTTACCCTGCCATTTTAAACCAAAAATCATAAGGGCTATAGGTCCAATTTTGTCAGAATTAAGATAATTTTTAAAGTACAAGGAATGGGGGTGGGTGGGATGAATTGGGAGATTGGGATTGCTGTATATACCCTACTAAAATAGATAACTAATGAGAACCTACTGTATAGCACAAGGGACTCTCTCTACTCAGTGCTCGCTGGTGACCTAAATGGGAAGGAAATCCAAAAATGAGGGGTTAAACCACTGCGCCACCAGGGAAGCCCCCTAAATGAGCTTTTTATTCATTAGCTCACATGTTACTCCATTGCATATACAGTATTCTCATTGAGATTCAAGTATACATCTACTTTCTTTTGTTTTGGTTTTGTGATACTTTATGATCTTCGGGAATTATATTTACCATGGTATTTGTAGATAGGAATTCCAAAATTAACATGGCAGGTTTTCCTTGAATGTCAAGGGAGATATATATATATATATATATATATATGTATAGTGTTAGTAGCCTTCATTATGTGGTTAAATCATAGACTTTAGGGCTTCCCTGGTGGCACAGTGGTTGAGAGTCTGCCTGCTGATGCAGGGGACACGGGTTCGTGCCCTGGTCTGGGAAGATCTCACATGCCGCAGAGCGGCTGGTCCCGTGAGCCATGGTCGCTGAGCCTGCGCGTCCGGAGCCTGTGCTCCGCAATGGGAAAGGCCACAACAGTGAGAGGCCTGCGTACTGCAAAAAAAACAAAAACAAAAACAAAAAAACATAAACTTTAGAGTTAAATGTTAACCTTAGAGGTCATTAAAGTTATTTTGTCAGTTGAAAAAAAAAAGTACAAGGAATAAAATATGTGCTGATGTACTTTTCTGAAAGTTGAAAACAGTTCATTTACAGAGGTTCTTTTAGATCATTTTTTTAATTAAAAAAAACACAAACATTTGAGTTTGATTGTATTACTTAATTTATATTTCTGAAGCCTTGTACATTACAAAGCATTAAAAATGAGACTAGAAACTAATGCCTGTAGTTAGGAATTAGAGTACTCTTTAGTCCTTTAGTTTATTTAGATGTTGATTCCTTTTTCAGTTGAATCTGAAAATTGAACTTTTGTACTTTAGTTGCTACCACTAGAATTTTTTATTTTAAGTCTTTTGGCATAATACATGTTAGTTCTGGAATAATCTGGTATTCTGAATGGCATCTTGTTTTTCAAGGGAAATGTCAATTATTTTCTCACTTAATGACTCTATTAAAAGAAATATGTTTGAAAAATCTTGATAGCTTAGTGGGCAAGCTTTCTTCTGTTCTCTGATTTGAACATATATTCATTTGACCCAGTTCTGTTTTACCTACCCTTTGTCTACTAGCAGGAGCAGGGTGACAGCTCAGAGAAGGTAGATATTTTTTCCACCCCATTCCTATATGACTGTGTGACTGAATATATTACTTTGTTAGCCCCAGATACAAAAGCTCATTCTAATATCCTTAAAGAGAATTGTAATGCCTGGTAGATTATTGGAGATTTCAGTTTTAAGTGTTTGTTACTCCAATTATTGATCCAGTGTTTTTTTAAATATCAAATTTTAAAATAATTCTGTAAAGTTCTATCAGTGTTCTAATTTGTCTAACAGTGACCTTTATTTACTGCTAAATATTTGTGCTTTTCACTTGAAACTATGTGATACAGATATTCCTCAGAAAAGGTTTTCTGATGCAAATAAATTGGGAAATCTTGTATATTATATTCGTCATCAAGAGTACATTATTATACTAGGTACTTCCCTAGTGGCACAGAGGTTAAGAATCCGCCTGCCAGTGCAGGGGATATGGGTTTGATTGCTGGTCCAGGAAGATCCCACATGCTGCGGAGCAGCTAAGCCTGCGAGCCACAACTACTGAGCCTGTGCTCTAGAGCCTGTGAGCCGCAACTGCTGGACACATGTGCCACAACTACTGAAGCCCACATGCTCTAGGGCCTGCATGCCACAACTCCTGAGCCCGTGTGCTGCAACTACTGAAGCCCATGCGCCTAGAGCCTGAGCTCCACAGCAAGAGAAGCCACCGCGATGAGAAGCCCATGCACCACAACGAAGAGTAGCCCCTGCTTGCCGCAACTAGAGAAAGCCTGCGCACAGCAACGAAGACACAACTCAGCCAAAAAAAAAAGTACATTATTATATTAAAAGTACTAATAATTTCTGCTGTCAGACAGCAGAAACACATTTTATTCTAAACCTATTTGACCATGGAACTAGATGTTGTAGAAATACGTTTTGGGAAATGCTGAGACTGTATTACAGGACATATTGTGATTAATACATTGTAAGGGTATTTCCAAACATTTGCAGCTATGATTACCTATAGCCATGTGGACCAAGTAAGCTTTTTAATATATATAGATGGTAACTACTGTCCCAGAATGTAAATATAATCAGAACACACTTAATTTTGGAAGTATCTTTTCTGTAATTCTAAGGGTTTGGGTTTTGACCTGGACATTTTGTTAGAATGAATTTTCCAGTCTGAAGGTAATTCTTAAATATCCTACTATGTGTTGAACACCCACAATTGGTCTTTGGAACTACTTTCTGTGAAGACGTAGCAGTAGGAGTTTTAGAGCTTTAAGGTACCTATGAGATCATATAATTCCCCAAACTCATTTTTCAGATAAACTGAGGCCTAGAAATGTAAGGGAAGTAGAAATCACATTGTAATTAATCAAGGGATTTGGAGCCCAAACCCACAGCCCCGGATCTTATGCTTTTTTTTTTTTTTAATTGCAATTGTTTTTCTGTAGTACTTTTAACCAAAATCCTTTAGAGACAGAAGCTAGCTAGGTGATACCTACATTTAACATGAGAATACAGGGTAGAGACTGAATTAGATTATAAGGTGGGTCAAATTTAATATAGCTAGAACTCCTAAAGTCTCTGGACATCCAGTTCCCCCCTCACTTATCTGAATAATTCTCTTTATCCTAGACAAGAGAAAACTAGTTAAAAAATAAGCATGTACTCTTCTAAAAAAATTTATTGGAGTATAGTTGATTTACAATGTTTTGTTAGTTTCTACTGTACAGCAAAGTGAATCAGTTATACATATATCCGCTCTTTTTTAGATTCTTTTCCCATATAGATCATTACAGAGTGTTGAGTAGAGTTCCCTGTGCTGTACAGTAGGTTCTTTTTAGGTATCTATTTTATATATAGTAGTGTGTATATGTCAAATCCCAATCTTCCAATTTACCCCTCCCCCCTTCCCCCTTAGTAACAATAAGTTTGTGTTCTGCATCTGTGACTCTATTTCTGTTTTGTAAATAGGTTCATTTGTACCATTTTTTTAGATTCACATATAAGCAATATCATGATATTTGTCATTGACTTACTCAGTATGACAATCTCTAGGGCCATCCACGTCACTGCAAATGGCATTATTTTGTTCTTTTTTATGGCTGTGTAATATTCCATTGTGTGTGTGTGTGTGTGTGTATGTATATATGTGTGTGTATGTATATATATATATATATACACACACCCCACATTTTCTTTATCCATTCCTCTGTTGATGGACATTTAGGTTGCTTCCATGTCCTGGCTATTGTAAATAGTGCTGCAGTGAACATTGGGGTACATGTATTTTTTGAATTATGGTTTTCTCTGGATATATGCCCAGGAGTGGGATTGCTGGATTATATGACAATATTACTGTAAGGGAATAGTCAGTGCTAGTTTTTAATAATTAGTGCATGGGCCAAGGATGCCTGAGTCAGGTTCTTTTCTAAATTGAGATGCATCATCACTTCCTAGTGGTCAGTTATTGAAACATTTATATATTCTATTAATGGAAAAGTGGGCCTAAATGGTTGTAGAGTTAAACTCTAAGGTACTGAATTCAAATTAATTTATAAAATATATTGCTTTTATCATACTTTTCCAGAAGATACCACTCAGTAAAAAATAATTTTTTTTTAATTAATTTATTTTGGCTGTGTTGGGTCTCTGTTGCTGTGCGCGGGCTTTCTCTGGTTGTGGCGAGCGGGGGCTACGCTGCGTTGCGGTGCGCGGGCTTCTCGTTGCGGTGGCTTCTCTTGTTGCAGACCACAGGCTCTAGGCACACGGGCTTCAGTAGTTGCAGTATGTGGGCTCAGTAGTTGTGGCTTGCGGGCTCTAGAGCGCAGGCTCAGTAGTTGTGGTGCACGGGCTTAGTTGCTTCGTGGCATGTGGGATCTTCCCGGACCAGGGCTCGAACCCGTGTCCCCTGCGTTGGCAGGCGGATTCTTTTTTTTTTTTTGGCAGGCGGATTCTTAACAACTGCGCCACCAGGGAAGCCCAATAGAAGATAGTTGAACTCGTTGAACTTGAGGTTATATGAATTATGCATATAGACATATAATAATATATTATTGGAAAACATTTACCTTTTAAATGCCAGATTGCTAAGTAAACTACTAGTGTGATCTGTATGGGGGGGGGCAATAATTTTTTAAAGACAGATATTTAGATTTTCTGTTTTGGCTTTTTTTATTCAGCATTTCTTCAGACTATAGAAAGCAGTCCTACCTTTTCAAGTCTTGTTTTGTCAGAAATTTTCCTTGGTTCATGTGTCTAATCCTGCTTATTTACATGATTATGTATAACCACTTAATGTATTCTGAAATAGTATATTGGTTAAGACAAGGGTTTTACAGTCAGAACTATGTTACTTGTGACTTGCCAATTATGGTCTGTGTGGTCTTTGACAAGTTGTTTGATTGCTCTTGAGCCTTAGTTTCCTTATCTATAAATGGACTTTAATGTGCTTCAGAATTGTTGCAAGGACTTAACGATATATGAGCTAAAAAGCATTTAGCACTGCTGCTACCTCTAGTGGTGTTATTGTCAGATTCCCACCATGCTATTGGGCAAATGATTTAACTTCCATAAACCTTGGTTAACTCATCTGTTAATGAGAATAACACTCTCGGGGTGCCTACTTCACAGAGGGTTACTTGGGAAATCAAAGGTAATCGTGATAGTAGTTGATAAACTTCTCAACCTATCTAAGCTGAGGTAACAAGTCTTACGCCATTAGGACTGGGCAGGTAAAAGCAGAGGGAGTGGAGATTTGCTTTTTGGGAAAGGGCTTAGCTGAAGTCTTGATGACAGATCTGTCTTCCTTCAGTACTGCTAGACTGTGGCACATGCAGACACATAACTTCCTTTCCAGATAAGTCAGGCTCAGAATGCATAGCTGTTTCATCACTGTCCTCCATGTGCTTGTAAGATCCTAGGTGAAGAATTTGTGATAGAGTCCAAACTCTTTTAGTTCAGTATCCATGGCCCTTTATGATTTGCTCTCAACTTCTCAACATAACTTTACCTCATTCCCTGGCATTTCCTCTTATCTCTCTCTCATAACCTCTAACTCCATTGTCTTTTCCAGAGAGAGGAGCAAGCACTTAAATGAACAGTTTGAGAGTATATTCTTTTATTTTTTTCTGTGTTCCTACACAGATGTGTAACTCTCACATACATTTATATTTTTCTTCAAACAAACAAAAAGTGCCAAGTCAATCATATTATGAAGACGCCACATTTTCAGAAAGTCTTTACTGGATTGTATGCCCATCAGCAGTCTGTGAGGGTGCAAGTTTCTCTGTGTCCTCACCAGCATGGTTCCTTTTTATTTTTTAATCAATTTGATAGATAAAACATTACTTCTCATTGTATTTGTTAAATAAATATTCTTCTAATAACTAGTGAAGATGTCTTTCTAGATCTTTCAAACAGCCAGGAGAGGAACTCAAGGTTCATTTGAGCATTTGCTTCAAAATGAAAACATAACTTTGGACTCTATGAAATCCACTTGTCAAACATTGGGTTAGCGTTCTATCTTACCTTGTCTTTACCCAGAACTACAGCTTAGAAACCACCATCCCAAATTTGATGTTTCTCAATCTTTTGTGTATGTATGTATGTATGTATTCACAGGCCATATGCATTAATTTGTATGTTTTGAAACTTTATACACATGGAACCATTCTTGACCATTCTGCAACTTATATTTTTTTGTCTTTTTTTAAAAAACTTTTAATTTTATATTGGAGTATAGTTGATTAACAATGTTGTGTAAGTTTCACATGTACAGTGAAGTGATTCAGTTATGCATGTACACGTATCTATTCTTTTTCAAATTCTTTTCCCATTTAGGTTATTACATATTGAGCAGAGTTCTCTGTATATAGTAGGTCCTTGTTGGTTATCCATTTAAAATATAACACTGTGTACATGTCAGTCCCAAACTCCCTAACTATCCCTTCTCCCCACCCTTCCCCATTAGTTTGTTCTCTAAGTCTGTGAGTCTGTTTCTGTTCTGTGAATAAGTTCATTTGCATCTGTTTTTTAGATTCCACGTATAAGCAATATCATACGATATTTCACTTTGTCTTTCTGACTTCACTCAGTATGATAATCTCTAGGTCCATCCAGGTTGTTGCAAATGACATTATTTCATTCTTTTTTATGGCTGAGTAATATTCTATTGTATATATATATACTACATTTTCTTTATTGATTCCTCTGTCAGTGAACATTTAGGTTGTTTCCATATCTTGGCTGTTGTAAACAATGCTGTAATGAACATCAGGGTGCATGTATCCTTTTGGACCATGTTTTTCTCTGGATATATGCCCAGTAGTGGGATTGCAGGATCATATAGTAGCTCTGTTTTTAGTTTTTAAGGAACCTCCATACTGTTCTCCATAGTGGCTGTACCAATTGGCATTCCCACCAACGGTGTAGGAGGGTTTCCTTCTCTCCACACCCTCTCCAGCATTTACTGTTTGTGGATTTTTTGGTAATAGCCATTCTGACTGGTGTGAGGTGATATCTCAATGTAGTTTTGACTTGCATTTCTCTGATAATTAGCGATGTTGAACATCTTTTCATGTGCCCCTTGGCCATCTGTATATCTTCTTTGGAGAAATGTCTATTTAGGTCTTCTACCCACTTTTTGATTGGATTCCTTGTTTTGATGATATTAAGCCACACGAGCTGTTTGTAAATATTGGAGACTAATCCATCGTCCGTCACATCATTTGCAAATATTTTCTCGCATTTTGTGAGATGTCTTTTCATTTTATTTATGGTTTCCTTTGCTGTGTAAAAGCTTTTGAGTTTAATTAGGTCCCATTTGTTTCTTTTTGTTTTTATTTCCATTAATCTGGGAGATGGATCGAAAAAGATATTGCTGCAATTTATGTCAGAGAGTGTTCTGCCTGTGTTTTCCTCTAAGAGTTTTATGGTGTTCAGCCTCACATTTAGGTCTTTAATCCATTTTGAGCTTATTTTTGTGTATGGTGTTAAAAATCTTTCTAATTTCATTTTTTTACACATAGCTATCCAGTTTTCCCAGCACATTTGTTGAAGAGATTGTCTTTACACATTGTACGGTCTTGTCTCCTTTGTCATAGATTAATTGACCATAGGCGTGGGTTTATCTGTGGGCTTTCTATCCTGTTCCAGTGATCTATATTTCTATTTTTGTGCCAGTACCATACTGTTTTGATGACTATAGCCCTGTAGTATTGTCTGAAGTCATGGAGCCTGATTCCTCCAGCTCCGTTTTTCATTCTCAAGATTGCTTTGGCTGTTCTGGGTCTTTTGTGTCTCCATACAAATTTTAAGATTTTTTTGTTCTACTTTTATGAAAAATGCTAATGGCATTTGATAGGGATTTCATTGAATCTGCAGATTACCTTCCGTAGTATAGTCATTTTGATAATACTGACTCTTCCAGTCCAAGAACATGGTATATCTTTCCATCTGTGTCATCTTTGATTTCTTACACCAGCATCTTATAGTTTTTGGAGTACAGGTCTTTGGTCTCCTTAGGTAGTTTATTCCTAGGTTTTTTATTGTTTTTGATGTGATGGTAAATGGGAGTGTTTCTTTTTTTTTTTCATCTTTACTGGAGTATAATTGCTTTACAATGGTGTATTAGTTTCTGCTTTATAACAAAGTGAATCAGTTGTACATATACATATATTCCCATATCTCTTCCCTCTTGCGTCTCCCTCCCTCCCACCCTCCCTATCCCACCCCTCCAGGCGGTCACAAAGCACCGAGCTGATCTCCCTGTGCTTTGCGGCTTCTTCCCACTAGGTATCTACCTTACGTTTGGAAGTCTATGTATGTCCGTGCCTCTCTCTCGCTTTGTCCCAGCTTACCCTTCCCCCTCCCCATATCCTCAAGTCCATTCTCTAGTAGGTCTGTGTCTTTATTCCTGTCTTACCCCTAGGTTCTTCATGACATTTTTTTTTTCTTAAATTCCATATTTATGTGTTAGTATACAGTATTTCTCTTTTTCTTTCTGACTTACTTCACTCTGTATGACAGACTCTAGGTCTATCCACCTCATTACAAATAGCTCAGTTTCGTTTCTTTTTATGGCTGAGTATGCTTCCATTGTATATATGTGCCACATCTTCTTTATCCATTCATCCGATGATGGAGCTCAGTGGCCATGGCTCACGGGCCCAGTTGCTCCACAGCATGTGGGATCTTCCCGGACTGGGGCACGAACCCATGTCCCTTGCATCGGCCGGTGGACGCTCAACCACTGTGCCACCAGGGAAGCCCTATTTTTAGTTTTTTAAGGAACCTCCATACTGTTCTCCATAGTGGCTGTACCAATTTACGTTCCCACCAGCAGTGCAGGAGGGTTCCCTTTTCTCCACACCCTCTCCAGCATTTATTGTTTATAGATTTTTTG
>NW_020174301.1:1922181-1922515 GCF_003031525.2 Neophocaena asiaeorientalis asiaeorientalis
TCATTAGCTCCCATTTGTTTATTTTTGTTTTTATTTCCATTTCTCTGGGAGGTGGGTCAAAAAGGATCTTGCTGTGATTTATGTCATACAGTGTTCTATTTTTTTCTGTAAGAGTTTGATAGTTTCTGGCCTTACATTTAGGTCTTTAATCCATTTTGAGCTTATTTTTGTGTATGGTGTTAGAGAGTGATCTAATCTCATACTTTTACATGTACCTTTCCAGGATTCCCAGCACCACTTATTGAAGAGGGTGTTCTTTCTCCACTGTACATTTCTGCCTCCTTTATCAAAGATAAGGTGACCGTATGTGCGTGGGTTTATCTCTGGGCTTTCT
>NW_020174301.1:1922536-1932881 GCF_003031525.2 Neophocaena asiaeorientalis asiaeorientalis
AGGTATTTTTTAATTTCCTCTTTGATTTTTTCAGTGATCACTTCGTTATTAAGTAGTGTACTGTTTAGCCTCCATGTGTTTGTATTTTTTACAGATCTTGTCCTGTAATTAATATCTAGTCTCATAGCATTGTGGTTGGAAAATATATTTGATACAATTTCAGTTTTGTTAAATTTATCAAGGCTTGATTTGTGACCCAAGATACGATCTATCCTGGAGAATGTTCCATGAGCACAATGTTTCTAAGCAAGAAAAATGTGTATTCTGTTGTTTTTGGATGGAGTGTCCTATAAGTATCAATTAAGTCCATCTTGTTTAATGTATCATTTAAAGCTTGTGTTTCTTATAGTCTTGCTAGTTGTTTGGCATAGGGTGTCCAGCACTGTAGCTTGCTGGTCGTTGAGTGAAGCTGGGTGCTGGTGTTGAGATGGAGATCTCTGGGAGATTTTCGCCCTTTGATATTATGTGGAGCTGGGAGGTCTCTTGTGGACCAATGTCCTGAAGTTGGCTCTCCCACCTCAGAGGCACAGCACTGACTCCTGGCTGCAGCACCAAGAGCCTTTCATCCACATGGCTCAGAATAAAAGGGAGAAAAAGTAGAAAGAAAGAATTAGTAGAAAGAAAGAAAGGAAGGAAGGAAAGAAGGAGGGAGGGAGGAAGGAGGAAAGGAAGGAAAGAAAGAAGATAAATAAAATACAGTAAGATAAAATATAATAAAGTCGTTAAAATAAAAAATAATTATTAAGAAAAAAATTAAAAGAAAAAAAAAACGGACGGATAGAACCGTAGGACAAACAGTGGAAGCAAAGCTATACAGACAAAATCTCACACAGAAGTATACACATACATACTCACAAAAAGAGGAAAAGGGGAAAAAAATCTTAAATCTTGCTCTCAAAGTCCACCTCCTTAATTTGGTATGATTTGCTGTCTATTCATGTATTCCACAGATGCAGGGTACATCCAGTTGATTGTGGAGCTTTAATCCGCTGCTTCTGAGGCTGCTGGGAGAGATTTCCCTTTCTCTTCTTTGTTCTCACAGCTCCCAGGGGCTCAGCTTTGGATTTGGCCCCGCCTCTGCGTGTAGGTCGCCGGAGGACGTCTGTTCTTCGCTCAGACAGGACGGGGTTAAAAGAGCAGCTGCTTCGGGCACTCTGGCTCACTCAGGCCAGTGGCGGGGAGGGAGGGGCATGGAGTGCGGGGTGAGCCTGCGGCGGCAGAGGCCAGCGTGACGTTGCACCAGCCTGAGGCGCGCCGTGCGTTCTCCCGGGGAAGTTGTCCCTGGATCCCGGGACCCTGGCAGTGGTGGGCTGCACAGGCTCCCCGGAAGGGGGGTGTGGATAGTGACCTGTGCTTGCACCCAGGCTTCTTGGTGGTGGCAGCAGCAGCAGCTTTAGCGTCTCACGCCTGTATCTGGGGTCTGCGCTGATAGCCGCGGCTCGCGCCCGTCTCTGGAGCTCCTTTAAGCAGCGCTCCCAGTCCCCTCTCACGCACCAGGAAACAGAGGGAAGAAAAAATCTCTTGCCTCTTCGGCAGGTCCAGACCTTTCCCCGGACTCCCTCCTGGCCAGCCACGGTGCACTAATCCCCTGTAGGCTGTGTTCACGCCGCCAACCTCAGTCCTCTCCCTGCGCTCGGACCCTGAAGCCCGAGCCTCAGCTCCCAGCCCCGCCCGCCCCGGCGGGTGAGCAGACAAGCCTCTCGGGCTGGTGAGTGCCGGTCGGCTCCGATCCTCTGTGCGGGAATCTCTCCGCTTTGTCCTCTGCACCCCTGTTGCTGCGTTCTCTTCCGCAGCTCCGAAGCTTTCCCCCTCCACCACCCGCAGTCTCCGCCCGCAAAGGGGCTTCCTAGCGTGTGGAAACCTTTCCTCCTTCACAGCTCCCTCCCACTGGTGCCGGTCCCGTCCCTATCCATTTGTCTCTGTTTATTCTTTCTTCTTTTGCCCTACACAGGCACGTGGGGGAGTTTCTTGCCTTTTGGGAGGTCTGAGGTCTTCTGCCAGCATTCAGTAGGTGTTCTGTAGGAGTTGTTCCACGAGTAGATGTATTTCTGGTGTATTTGTGGGGAGGAAGGTGATCTCTGCGTCTTACTCTTCTGCCATCTTCCCCTCGTCTCTAATGTTCCTTATTAAATATAATTTATATTCACTGCTAGTGTTGGAGGGCCTCCTGCAGAGGCGGGAGGTGGCTCTGTTTCACCATGGGGACAAGGACACTGGCAGCAGAAGTTCTGGGAAGTACTCCTTGGCATGAGCCCTCCCAGAGTCTGAATGGGATTGTTTCTTGAATTACTCTGTCTGATCTTTCATTGTTAGTGTATAGCAATGCAACAGATATCTGTATATTAGTTTTGTAACCTGTAACTTTACCAGATTCATTGATGAGCTCCAGTAGCTTTCTGGTAGCATCTTTAGGATTTTCGATGTGTAGTATCATGTCATCTGCAAACAGTGAGAGTTTTAACTGCTTTTCCAATTTGGATACCTTTTTTTTCCTCTGATTGCTGTAGCTAGGATTTCCTAAACAGTGTTGAATAGAAGTGGTGAGAGTGGACATCCTTGTCTTATTCCTGATCTTAGAGGAAATGCTTTTAGCCTTTCACCGTTGAGTATGATGTTATCTGTAGGTTTGTCATATATGGCCTTTATTATGTTGAGGTATGTTCCCCCTATGCCCACTTTCTGGAGAGTTTTTATCATAAACGGGTGCTAAAGTTTGTCAAAAGCTTTTTCCTGCATCTGTTGAGATGATCATATGGTTTTTATTCTTCAATTTGTTCATGTGGTGTATCACACTGATTGATTTGCAGATGTTGAAAAACCCCTGCATCCCTGGGGTAAATCCCATTTCATCTTGTTGTATGATCCTTTTAATATATTGTTGGATTTGGATTGCTAGTATTTTGTTGAGGATATTTGCATCTGTGTTCATCAGTGATATTGGCCTACAATTTTTTGTTCATGTGATATCTTTGGTTTTGGTATCAGGGTGACGGTGGCATCATAGAATGAATTTGGGAGTTTTCGTTCCTCGGAACAGTTTCAGAAGGATAAGTGTTAGCTCTCCTCTAAGTGTTTGATAGAATTCACCTGTGAAGCTATCAGGTCCTGGACTTCGTTTGTTGGAAGTTTTTAAATCACAGTTTTCAATTTCTATGCTTGTGATTGGTCTGTTCATATTTTTTATTTCTTCCTGGTTCGGTCTTGGGAGATTGTACCTTTCTAAGAAGTTGTCCATTTCTTTCAGGTTGTCCATTTTATTGGCATACAGTTGCTTGTAGTAGTCTCTTATGGTCCTTTGCATTTCTGTGGTGTCAGTTGTAACTTATTATTCATTTTTCAATTTTATTGATTTGAGTCCTTTTCCTTTTTTATTCTTGATGAGTCTGGCTAAAGGTTTATCAATTTTGTTTTTCTTTTCAAAGAACCAGCTTTTAGTTTCATTGATCTTTACTATTGTTTTCTTTGTCTCTATTTCATTTGTTTCTGCTCTGTCTTTATGATTTCTTCTAGTAACTTCAGGTTTTGATGTTCTTTCTCTAGTTGCTTTAGGTATAAGTTTATGTTGTTAATTTGAGATTTTTCATGTTTCCTGAGGTAAGATTTTATTGCTATAAACTCCCCTCTTAGAACTGCTTTTGCTGCATCCCATAGGTTTTGGATTGTTGTGCTTTTGTTTTCATTTGTCTCTAGGTATTTTTTGATTTCTTCAGTGATCCATCGGTTGTTTAGTTGCATGTTGTTTAGCCACCACATGTTTGTGCTTTTTACATATTTTTCTTATAGTTTATTTCTAATCTCATAGCATTGAGGTTGGAAAAGGTGCTTGATATGATTTCAATTTTCTTAAATTTACTGAGGCTTGCTTTTTGTGGCCCAGCATGTGGTCAGTCCTGGAGGATGTTCCATGTGCACAGGAGAAGAACGTGTATTCTGTGGCATTTGGATAGAATGCTCTTCTATAAATATCAATTAAGTCCATGTGGTCTGATGTGTCATTTAAGGCCTGTGTTTCCTTATTTGATTTTCTGCCTGCATGATCTGTCCATTGATGGAAGTGGGTTGTTGAAGTCCCCCACTATTGTTGTGTTACTGTTGGTTTCTCCCTTTTTGGCTGTTAGTATTTGCCTTATTGAGGTGCTCCTATGTTGGGTGCATATATATTTACAATTGTTATATCTTGTTGTTGGACTGATCTCTTGATCATTATGTAGTATCCTTGTTTGTCTCTTTAACAGTCTTTATTTTAAAGTCTATTTTGTCTGAAATGAGTATTGCTATTCCAGCTTTCTTTTGATTTCCATTTGCATATAGTACCTTCTTCCATCCCCTCACTTTCAGTCTGTATGTGTCCCTAGGTCTGAAGTGGATCTCTTGTAGACAGTATATATACAGGTCTTGTTTTTGTATCTATTCTTTGTCTTTTGGGTGGAGCATTTAATTCGTTTACATTAAAGGTAATTATTGATATGTATGTTCCTATTGCCATATTCTTAATTGTTTTGGGTTTGTTTTTGTAGGTCTTTTTTCTTCCTTTCTTCTTTTTTCTGTGGTACACGGGCCCCTCACTGTTGTGGCCCCTCCCGCTGTGGAGCACAGGCTCTGGACGCGCAGGCCCAGCGGCCACGGCCCACGGGCCCAGCCGCTCCGCGGCACGTGAGATCCTCCCAGACCAGGGCGCGAATCCCTGTCCCCTGCATCAGCAGGCGGACTCTCAACCACCACGCCACCAGGGAAACCCCTTCCTTTCCTCTTTTGTTTTCTTCTCTTGTGGTTTGATGACCATCTTTAGTGTTGTGTTTGGGTGGCTTTTTCTCCTTTTGTGTGTGTATCTGTTGTAGTTTTGCGGTTTGCTGTTTCCATGAGGTTTTGATATAGCAGTCTGTATATGTACAAGGTTTGCTAAAGTTGCTGGACTCTTCCTGCCTAGAGAAGTTCCTCTAGCATTTATTGCAAAGCTGGTCTGGTAATGCTGAATTTTCTTAGTTTTTGCTTGTCTATAAAGCTTTTGATTTCTCTGTCAAATCTGAATGAGAGCCTTGCTACATAGAGTATTCTTGGTTGTAGCTTCTTCCCTTTCATCACTTTAAATATATTGTACCACTCCCTTCAGCCCTGCAGAGTTTATGCTGAGAAATCAGCTGATAACCTTATGGGAATTCCCTTGTGTGTTACTTGTTTTTCCCCTGTTGCTTTTAATATATTTTGTCTTTAATTTTTGTCATTTAGATTACTATGTGTCTTGGCATGTTCCTCCTTGGGTTTATCCTGCCTGGTACTGTCTGTGCTTCCTGGACTTGGGTGACTGTTTCCTTCCCCATATTAGAGAGGTTTTCAGCTGTTATGTCTTCAAATATATTTTCAGGTCCTTTCTCTCACTCTTCTCCTTCTGGGACCCCTATAATGTAAATGTTGGTGTGTTTTAATGTTGTCCCAGAGGTCTCTTAGATATTCTTCATTTCTTTTCATTGTTTTTTCTTTATTCTGTTCAGCAGTAGTGAATTCCACCATTTTGTCTTCCAGGTCACTTTTCCGTTCTTCTGCCTCAGTTATTCTGCTATTGATTCCTTCTAGTGTACTTTTCATTAATGTCTTCAAATATATTTTCAGGTCCTTTCTCTCACTCTTCTCCTTCTGGGACCCCTATAATGTAAATGTTGGTGTGTTTTAATGTTGTCCCAGAGGTCTCTTAGATATTCTTCATTTCTTTTCATTGTTTTTTCTTTATTCTGTTCAGCAGTGATTTCTACCATTGTGTCTTCCAGGTCACTTAGCCATTTTTCTGCCTCAGTTATTCTGCTATTGATACCTTCTAGTGTATTTTTCACTTCAGTTACTGTGTTGTTCATCTGTTCTTTTGTTCTTTTAGGTCTTTGTTAAACATTTCTTGCATCTTCTTGATCCTTGCCTTCATTTTTTTCCCAAGCTTCTGGATCATCTTCACTATCATTATTCTGAATTCTTTTTCTGGAAGGTTGCCTGTCTCCACTTCACTTAGTTGTTTTTCTGGGGTTTTATCTTGTTCCTTCAGGTGGGACATATTCCTCTGCTGTTTCATTTTGTCTAATTTTCTATGATTGTGGTTTTTGTTCCCCAGGCTGCAGGATTGTAGTTCTTCTTGCTTCTGCTGTGTGCCCTCTGGTGGATGAAGCTATCTAAGAGGTTTGTGCAAGCTTCCTGACTGGGAGGAAGGGGTGGTGGGTGGAGCTGGGTCTTGTCCCTCTGGTGGGTAGGGCTGTGTTCAGTAAAACTTTAACCCACTTGTCTGCTGATGGGTGTGGCTGGGTTCCCTCCCTGTTGGTTGTTTGGCCTGAGGCGACCCAGCACTGGTGCCTACAGGCTGTTTGGTGGGGCTCATGGTGGCCTCCGGGAGGTGAGGGTCTCAAGCCAATGAGTACTTCCCAGAACTACTGCTGCCAGTGTCTTTGTCCCCACAGTGAGCCACAGCCACCCTCTGCCTCTGCAGGAGATCCTCCAGTACTAGCAGTTAGGTCTGGCCCAGTCTCTTAAGAGGTCACTGCTTTTTTCCCCTGGGTCCTGGTTCACACGAGACTTTGTGTGTGCCCTCCAGGAGTGGAGTTTCTGTTTTCCCCAGTCCTGTGGAAGTCCTGTGATCAAATCCTGCTGGTCTTCAAAGCCAGATTCTCTGACGGGGACTCCTCCTGTTGCCAGACCCCCAGGCAACTGGGAAGCCTGACGTGGGGCTCAGATCTTTCACTCCAGTGGGAGAACTTCTGTAGAATAATTGTTTTCCAGTTTGTGGGTTGCCCACCCATGGGTATGGGATTTGATTTCATCACAGTTGCACCCCTCCTACTGTCTTGTTGTGGCTTACTCTTTGTCTTTGGATGTAGGGTATCTTTTTTGGTAGGTTCTAGCATTTTTTTTGTGGATGGTTGTTCAACAGTTAGTTGTGATTCTGGTGTTCTCATAAAAAAGGGTGAGTGCACATCCTTCTACTCTGCCATCTTGAGCTAATTCTGGAAGGAATTTTCTGTTTTTTGTCTTTTTGTTTTTATTGTTTACCATCTCTTCTGAGATCTGTTTCTGTTGCTTCCTTTAGGTGTAGTGATTTATTTTTCCATTGGGTAGTATAACCTTGCCGCAGTGGCTCCTTGTGCAAATATAGAAGTTTTCATACTGTAAATACCTAGAAGTAGAATTGATAGATCAAATGGGTTTACCTGGACATTTTCTAATTCATCAGATTTTTGCCAAGTTACTCTCCAAAGTTGTTTTGACAATTGATACTTTTACCAGCAGAGTGTGAGTTCTCACAGCTCCACTTTCTCCCATGTTGGTTTTAGCAGACTTTTTCACCTGCTAACCTGATGGCAGTTATAGCTTTTCATATTTCTCTAATTACTAGTGCTATTGAGTATTTAATGGACTTTTAAATATCTCCTGTGAGTTGCCTGCCCACTTCTTAGTGCAGTATTTGCCTTTTCTTAGAAATCTGCTATGTTTTCTAGACTCAAATCCTTTTTTAGAAATGAGTTACAAAGATCTGTTCCTAGTCTGTAGCATGTTCTTTTGTTTCTATTATTTCTAATTAACATTTTAAAAGTTGTTAAGTGTTCACAAACTTAGAAGTTTGGAGTTCAGTAAAATAACCTGTTTTTTCCAAATTAATTGAGAGTAAGGTGTTCATCTGATGCTCCATCATCTCTGAGTATTTTAGCAGCAGTTCTCTATCCTTTTGGCCTAAGAACAACTTTACAGTCTTAAAAAATTATTTGGAACTTCAGAACTTATTTATATAAGGGTTATATTTACTCATATTTACTATATTAGAAATTTAAATTAAGGAATTTAAAAATTAAGACTCCGGACGCGCAGGCCCAGCGGCCATGGCCCACGGACCCAGCCGCTCTGCGGCACGTGGGATCCTCCCACACCGGGGCACGAACCCGCGTCCTCTGCATCAGCAGGCGGACTCCCAACCACTGCACCACCAGGGAAGCCCAAAAAAATTAATTTTTAAAAGACATATTACATGTAATATAAACTTTTATGAAAATTAATTACTTTTCAAAACAGGTGGATTTGTTTCACATTTTTTGCAAATTTCCTTAATGTCTTCTTTAACAGATAATGGCTGAATTCTCATAATTGTTTCAATCAGTTGCAATATGTTATTTTGGCTGAAGAATATGAAGAAAATCAGTCCTCAAACATATATGTAGTTGGAATATTTTAATATCCTTTTCAGATAATTGAAGATATTCAATGATAACTGGTTTAAAATGGCAGTGATAAATAACTTCTTGAAGATTAACTGCAATGTAGAATTTAAACCTATATTAATGAACTTTTCCCCCCTAACTTTTTATTTAGAAATAATGATAGACTCATAGGAAGTTGCAAAAATAACACTTCACTTAGCATCCCTTAATGTTAGCATCTTATATAATTGGAGTACAATATGAAAACCAGGAGATTGACATTGATACTATACGGGACTATAAGACCATATTCGGTTTTTTGCCTTTTTTTTAGGTGTTTTTGTGTGTGTCTATGATTCTGCATGTTTTTATCCCACGTATAGGTTCACAGTTAAGATATGGAATGGTTTTATCACCTCAGAGGAACTCTCCCTCCCTACCTTGTCCTTATCCCCTGAAAATTCCTGTTCCATTCTCCATCTGTATAGTTTCATCAGTTCAAAAAATGTTGCATAAATTGAATTATAAAGTATATAAACTTTTCAGATTGACCTTTTCATTAAACTTAATAGCCTTGAGATCCAGCCAGGTTGTTGCATATATCAGTAGCTCATTCCTTTTTTGGCTGAGTGGTGTTACCTTGTGTGAATGTACCAGAGTTTAACCATTCACTCACCAAAGGACATTTGGATTGATTCCTTTTTTGGGTGGGTGGGGGGATTACAAATAAATGGTATGAACATTGGTGTACAGGGTTTTTAAAAAAATATATTATTTATTTATTTATTTGGCTGTGCAGGGTCTTAGTTGCAGCACGCCGGTTCTTCGTTGCTCTGTGCAGGATCTTCGTTGCTGCGTGCAGGATCTTTAGTTGCGGCACGCAAGATATTTAGTTGCGGCATGTGGAATCTTTAGTTGCAGCACGTGAGATGTTTAGTTGTGGCATGTGGGATCTTTTAGTTGCGGCACGTGGGATCTTTTAGTTGCGGCACGTGGGATCTAGTTCCCTGACCAGAGATTGAACCCAGGCCCCCTGCATTGGGAGCGCGGAGTATTTATTTATATTTTTGGTTGCATTTGGTCTTTGTTGCTGCGTGCGGGCTTTCTCTGGTTGCAGTGAGCTGGGGCTACGCTTCATTGAGGTGCACGGGCTTCTCATTGCGGTGGCTTTTCTTGTTGAGCATGGGCTCTAGGCGCGCGGGCTCAGTAGTTGTGGTGCTTAGGCTTAGTTGCTTCTGCGGCATGTGGGATCTTTCCAGACCAGGGCTCGAACCCATGTCCCCTGCATTGGCAGGCAGATTCTTAAACACTGGGGAGTGCAGAGTCTTAATCACTGGACCGCCAGGGAAGTCCCAGTGTACAGGTTTTTTGTGTGAGCACAAGTTTTCATTTTTCTGAGGTAAATGCCAAAGAGTAAAATGCTGGATTATATGGTAGGTATATGTACCATATACATATTAGTTATAAGTTATAACTAATTAGTTATAAGTAATCACTAAACTATTTTTTCAGAATTTTTGTATTCACCTCTGTTTTACCTTCCCACCAGCAGTATATAAGATATTTGGCTTCTCTGCATTCTTGTCCGCATTTAATTTACTAATTTTTATTTATTTAAGGTGCTCTGACAGAGTGTAGTAATATTTCATTGTGGTTTTAATTTTCATTTCCCTAATAGCTAATGATGTTGAACATCTTACTTGTGCTATTTGCCATATGTATCTGCTCTTTGGTGA
Source organism: Neophocaena asiaeorientalis asiaeorientalis (assembly GCF_003031525.2). Lineage (NCBI taxonomy): Eukaryota > Metazoa > Chordata > Mammalia > Artiodactyla > Phocoenidae > Neophocaena > Neophocaena asiaeorientalis. The sequence goes on from NW_020174301.1 coordinate 1,932,435, forward strand.
AATGTTTACATCTCTCTTTTGCCCATTTTCCAGTTGGGTTGTTTTTTTAATGTTGAGTTTTGAGAGTTCCTTATGTGTTTAGATGTAAGACCTTTGTTGAATATGAGGTTTTCAAATATTTTCTCCCATAGCTTGTCTTTCCATCCTCTTAACAGGGTCTTTTGCAGTGCAAAATTTTTAATTTTTAATGAAGTTCAGTTTATTAATCTTTTTCTTTTATGGGTTGTACTTTTGTTGTCATGCCTGTGAGATCTTCACCTGGCTCTAGGTCCCAAAGATTTTCTCATTTCTTTACTTCTCCAAGTTTTATAGGTTTACATTTTATATCTAAAAAAATCATAATTTTGAGTTCGCTTTTATTTAATTAATTTTAAATTAATTGAATTAATTTTTGTACAGTGTGAGATTTAGATTGAGGTTCTTTTTTTATTTTTCTCCTCCCTCCCT
>NW_020174301.1:1933161-1961260 GCF_003031525.2 Neophocaena asiaeorientalis asiaeorientalis
TCCTCTCCTGTCCTCTCTCTCCTCTCTTCTTTTCGTTTTGGCCTATGGATGTTCAGCTTTTCCAGTGCCAACCTGTGGACTTTTCATTCCATTAAAATATGGCTCATTCATTTGTCTTGTAATGTGAGTGGCTCTGTTACCCATTTGTGATTTTCGAATCATCATAAATTAGTCAACTGGAAAATACTGGTTTATTGAGTTATGTAGATTTCCTAAATGTTGGCACACTTTATAGTGCAATATTTTAAACATCCACATTTGTTAATAATGCCACTGATCTCATCAGAAAAGTCTTCAAAGGGCTTCCCTGGTGGCGCAGTGGTTGAGAGTCCGCCTGCCGATGCAGGGGACATGGGTTCGTGCCCCGGTCCGGGAGGATCCCACATGCCGCGGAGTGGCTGGGCCCGTGAGCCATGGCCACTGAGCCTGTGCGTCTGGAGCCTGTGCTCCGCAGTGGGAGAGGCCACAACAGTGAGAGGCCAGTGTACCGCAAAAAAAAAAAAAAAAAAGTCTTTAAATACTGAGTAGCGTTTCAAGCTCATGATAGAAGATACGTGTTTTCCAAAGTTCTGATTTTTGTTTTAACTCTCATTTTGTCATTGGCAACAAATATTCTCAGTTGTTTTATGTTAAGTGATGGGCTCACTTGCTTCATTTTTAAGAAAATGTCTGCCAAATACCTGGGTCTGCAGAGCTATGTATTCTCCTTACCTGGCTCAGGTTTGATAGTCCACATCAGGCCACTTCTAGTAACACCGTCCTTGGCTTACAGGGGCTCTGACTTCCTTTGCTAGGGAATTGGACACCCTCTTGTGTGGACACTCTTCTCATCTGCTTGGGATTCTAATTCCCTTTGTGGTTTCTTCATAGATTGTTTTAGGAATGTGGTTTTTAATTTCTACATATTTGTGAATTTTTCAGATTTCTTTCTTTTGTTGATTTTTAATTTTATTACTTTGTGGTTGGAGAATGTATTTTCCATTTTACTTACAGAAACTTAAAGTTTTATGTTCCAAAATATAGTTTGTCCTAGAGAATGTTTTCTGTTCACTTAAGAAGAGTGTGAATATTCTGCTGTTGTTTGGTGGAGTATTGATAAATGTCTCTTAGGCCTAGTTGGCTTATAGTGTTGTTCAGGTCTTCTGTTTCCTTGTTGATCTGTCTAGTTGTTCTACCCAGTAGTGAAAGTAGGGTATTGAAGTCACTATTATTGTTGAATCATCTGTTTTTTCCCTTCAATTCTGTGAGTTTTCATTTAATATATTTTGATGCTCTGTTAGGTGCATATGTGTTTGTAATTGTTTTATCTGCTTGATGGATTTACCCTTCTATTGTTATAAAATGTCCCTTGTCTTTAGTAATAATTTTTGTCTTAAAGTCTGTTTTGTCTGGTTAGTATTGGTGTGGTATACCTTTTTTCATCATTTTACTTTCAATCTATTCATGTGTTTTAATCTAAACTGTTATCTCTTGTAGAAAGCATACAGTTGGATCACTTTTTTTTTTAATCCATTCTACGAACTAATGGCTTTTAAGTTGAGGATTTAATATTATCTATTTACATTTAGTTATTGATAAAGTAGAATTTGCACCCTGCTACTTTGTTTTCTGTGTGTCACATGTTTTTTGTTTCTCTTTTCCTCCATCACTGTCTTCTTCTGTGTTAGATATTTTTTAGAGTACTTTAAAAATTCTTTTGTCATTTTTTAGTGGCTGTCCTACAATTAACATATTAAGTCATAAGAATCTAGTTTGGATTAAACCACGTTAATTTCAACAGTCTACTTAAACATTGTGCCTATATAGCTAGCTCCACTCCCCCCACCCCACCTTTTGCTGTTACTGTCATACAGAATTACATCTTCGTACATTGTGTGCCCATCAACACATTTATAATTACTGCTTTGTGCAGTTCTCTTAAATTGGATAGGAGAAAAAAGCTATGGGCAAGAAATACATTTATAGTGTCTTTTATATTTATTTTTGTAGTTACTTTTGCCAGTGCTCTTTCTTTATTTGTATTCGAGTTATTGTCTAGTGCCCTTCCATTTCAGCCTGAAGGACTCACATTAGCACTTCTCGTAGGGCAGGTCTGCAACAAATTCTTTTAGTTTTTGCTTATCTGGGAATGTTTTAATTTTACCTTTATTGAAGGGTAGTTTTGCTGCATATAGAATTCTTGACATTTTTTGTTTATCTGGTTTTCCTTTCAGAACTTTGAATATGTCTTCCCACTGCCTTTGGCCTCCATATTTTCTGAAAAGAAATGACTTGTGGAAGTGACTGTTAATCTTCTTATGTCTCATACATGATGAGTTGCTTCTCTTGCTGCTTTCAAGATTTTCTTTTTTGTCTTTGTCATTTAGCAGTTGGTAAGGATGTGCCTATGTGTAGATCTCTTTAAGTTTATTCTGCTTGGAGTTTGTTCAGCTTCTTGGAGGTGTAGATTAATGTTTTTCTTCAAAACTTGGAAGGAAATTTTTGGCCCTTACTTCTTCCAGTATTTCTGCCACCTTCTCTCGTCTCCTTCCAGGACTCTATTTATGTGTATTGTTATTTAAAATGTTCACTTGATGGTGTGCGCAGATCTCTGATGCTCTGTGTATTTTTCTTCATTCTTTTTTCTTTCTATTCCTTCTGTCTTTTTTCTTTCTATTCCTCAATGGATAATATCAGTTGACCTATTTTGAGTTCATTGTTTCTTCTGCTTGCTTATATCAGCTGTTGAACCTTTCTAGAGAATTTTTCATTTCTAGAGTTCAAAGTTATTGTACTTTGAACTCTAGAATTTTATTTTTTGTTTTTTTGGGTTTTTTTGTGTTTTTTTTTGCGGTACGCAGGCCTCTCACTATTGTGGCCTCTCCTGCTGCGGAGCACAGGTTCCGGACGCGCAGGCTCAGCGGCCATGGCTCACGGGCCCAGCCACTCCTTGGCATGTGGGATCTTCCCGGACCAGGGCACGAACCCATGTCCCCTGCATCGGCAGGCGGACTCTCAACCACTGCACCACCAGGGAAGCCCTAGAATTTAATTTTTTTAGTAACTTTTTTTCTCTTTATTCACATTCTCTGTTTGGTGAGACATTTTTCTCTTGCCTTCTTTTAGTTCTATAGACATGTTTTCTTTTAGCTCATATTTAAAATAGCTGGCTTAAAGTCATTGTCTAGTAAGTCCAACATGTGAATTTCCTTAGGGACAGTTTCTGTTGTTTGCTTTTCTTCCTGTGTTTGGGCTATTCTTTCTTATTTCTTTGCCTATCTTGTAATTTTTTATTGAAAAACTATGGACATTTAAAATACTAAATGTACATTTAAATAACGTGAGCATCTTAGATAGCATAAAAATGTCCAAATAACGGACACTTTAAATAACAAAATGTGGCAATTATGGAAATTAGATTTTGCCCCCTTTCTGGGGGTGTTTATTGTTCCTGCTTATTGTGGTTGCTGTTGGTGTAGTAACTTTGTGAAATAATTGTTTCATGTGGCCACTGAAGTCACTATTTGGTTAGCTTAGTGGTTGGCTAATGATTGGGCAGAGATTTCTTTAAATACCTGCAACCAGTAAATCTCCCAGTCTTTGCCAAAGACCTCTGTGTGTATTAGGGCATACCTTCAGCACTCATCCAGGCAGTTAACTGCCTTAGCTGTTGCTTTCTGCTTGTACACAGCTCCAAAGTTAGTTTGTCAAAAGTGATACCTTGCGGCCTTCTCAGGTCTTTGCTGAGTGTACACACAGCTCTAGCCATGCACATAGCATTAAGTGTGTACATAAGCTTCTAGATTCCCAGGAACGTGGGAGCTTTTCAAAGTTCCTATGATATCTCATTCTGAGATATTCCTTTCAATCTTTTTGATTAGTCTGTTTGCCCCAACTGTTGTTCACTGCCTTAAGCAACTGTGAGGATAAAATACTCGCCTGTAATTGTTTTCAACAAACGTCCTCTTGGGGAAAAGGTCTTTTGCACTGAGTAAGTTCTGAGTTAAGTCAAATACAGATAGTGTTGCAAATGGGGTCTTTCCAGGAGCCACCAAGACAGGTCAAATAGTGATAATTCGGAGGGGTTGTTGGTGAATGAAGCTTTGAATGAGCTCCTGCTTTGTTCTGTTCCGTCTGGTGTCTGCTAAGCTGAGCTGGGAATGTGGACTGTAATTTTTCAAGGCTGTCATGGATTTGGAGAGCAGGGGAAGGGACTAGGGCAAGTTAAAATGTCACAAAGCTTGTTGTTCTTACTGAGATCCTTTCTTCCTTTTTGTAAATGCATCCTGGGTGCAAGCTCTTGGCTAATTTTGAGAGTTCTGATAGAGTTTATTCGAACTGTTTTTGTCATTTTTCTTGCTGTTTTTATGGAGGAGAGAATTTTCAGTTACTTACTGTACTGTTTTCTCTGATGTCACCTCCACTTGGCTTTGACATCCTGTGCTGACAGGCCTCCATGTTTGGAAGTCCTCCCAAACCTCCACCCCCCACCTCACCCAGACTTTGATTTCCCCTGTCAGACCACTCTGCATAGATGACCTCTTCACCTTGCTTGGACTTGTAACTTTCCATGCCATGCCACCTTACCCCTTAACCACCCACCCCTCCATGTAGACATGTTCCTCACCATTCTTAGATTCCAGTATCACACACTAGTTTGTCACCACCTGTGGATGCTCTTCTCGTCCCAATAAGACTCTGATTCTCCATGCTGAGCCATCTCCCTATGAAGATACCCATCCCCACCTCACTTGAACTCTAATACCTCTTGTGTGTTACCAGTACATGTTGATATCCACCCTGTCCTGCTCAGGCTCTGATACCGTTTACTGAACCGTATACTGAGCTGCCGTTTGTGGGATTGTCTTTCTCATCTCACCCAGGCTCTGCAATCCAAGATGCAGTGGGTCTTCTATACTTATACCCTCTTTAATCTGCTTGGGCTATGACTCTTTCTGCTGTGGGACATTTTGATTTGTCACCTCCCACGATCACTCGGGTGGATGCCCAACTTGCTCTGCAACATTCAGTTGCTTTAGTATTGAGTTGTTCAGGATGCAGAATAGATGTGCTTAATTTTTTGACACTCAACAATGTTATTACAGATTTACTAAAGAAATAAGAAAAACACAGATCCTAAAAGGAACAGAGAGAATATATAAAAGACAAGTATACTGCTGTTGTGAAAGTTAACAAGAATTTGAGGTGTAAAGATTTACCTAGGAACTTAAAACCAGTAATTTTTTAAAAATTCATGTTATATAGTGACAGACATTCATAAGAGCTTCTCCCAGGAGGAGGAGGCTAGATACCTAGCCTAATCAGGAGAATATAGGAAAGACTTTCTGGCAAAAGTGATTCCTAGAAGTCTCAAGAGATGTTTATGGGTTCATCTGGAAAGGTGGTACTTGGAAAAGGAACAGATGTGAATGGGGAAGACGTACAAGCAGAGGAGGAAACAGCAAGAGTATAGGTATGGACACAGGAAGCAGTACCTTCTGTTCAGGAAATAGAATACTGATGAGGATAGTGTATACAGGGTATGGCCAGGGAGACTAGGGAGTAAATGTGGAGAGGAGGAAAAGATCATCCCCACAGAAGGAGCAGTCCGAGCAAAGATATGGTTATATGAAAAGCATTTTAAGCCTACTGTGTCAATAGTATGGTAAGACTGGAATGGAGAGTGTATTAAGGGTGCAAAAGGTAAACATGGAAAAGATAGATTGGAGCCTGATTATGGAGAAACCTAATGTGTGTTTATACATATGTGTAGGTATATGTATGTGTACTTATTTGTGTGTGTGTTGAGTAGGGGAGTGGCTTCAAATCAGTGATTTAGCCTGAAGATGCTTAGTCGGGCATCACTGGTTGGGATGGAGAAGGGGTTGCTGTTTAGAATTTAGAGTCAGGGAGATGAATTTGGAATCTTACATAATAGCTTAGTGAAGGTTAAGAATATGGGAAGAGTTGTGGGGATTAGGCACAATAGGAAATAACGTGGAGTTTGAGACACTTGGGAATTGATCATTCGAGGAAGCCAGGGGGAAAAGAAATAGAAAAAGCTAAAACTTGGTGTAGAGATTGGATTACTGTTTAGGATTTAAAATTAAAACTGTGAAGAGGTAATTGGTTTAAGAAATGCTGGAATGGTCAAAGGAGAAATTATCAGCAAGCTTAGCTCCAAAAGTGGGACTTGTGACCCAAGTTGTTAAGATGTTAAGAATTGATTGATTGGCAACTCTGGAGTGTAAGAGTCTTACATTGTGAGGACACATGGGAAAATGACTGAGCCTGAAGACAGTGAACACAAAGGAGAATGCAATACAGAAGTCTAGTGGGTAGAGGGGAGAAGTGTTTGGAACTTTAGTGACTTGAGAATGGCATGAGAAAAGGCTAAGTTTATTTAAACCTTACGCCTCATGTATAATATGAACAGTAGAGATTTGATATAATTAGTGGAAGGTTAAAAACTGAGAGGATAAACCAACATGAAGCCAGTGACTTATGATCAGGGGCTAGTTAACGCCAAAAGACTAAGAGTGTTCCACTTATGAGACTTTGTTCCCCTTACATAAAGGAAACAGCAAGCTATGGATTTCAGTATGTTGCTCCCTTTGTGTGTCAAGCAGGTTTCAGCTAATGTTACTCACTATTTTGTTAGGTTTCCCAGAGATTTCTACTTGCTGTTATAGGATGAAAAAAGTTAAGGAATATATGAATTGGAATGTTTTCATTTTTTAAAAATTGAGCATATCAGTTCATTGTAATTCAGCATTGTTCTTTTTCTCCTTTTGCATTAGTCTGCTTTGCTTACTTATTAGTACAATATGTTGCTAGTTTAATTTTGTCTTTTATGCATGGCATCATTAATTCAGGTGCCCAGTGAGAACTAGATAAAAGTTTATTTAGATGATGATAGTGTCCTTTTTATGTAAAAAACACTCACTGTTTTCTCTTTCCTCACATCTCCCTTGGGGTTTTCTTGGTAGTATTTCCTTTCAGGTCCAAAGTTTGGACAGAAGTTTTTGAATTCGTAATTAGAATGTTTCCTTAATTCTAGGGAATAGTAATAAATGGATTAGAAATGTGAGACAAAAAGTAATCTTTTCAAGTCAGTACTTGCAGGGTATAAAAGATATTTTAGGATAATTGTTTTCAATTATATGAAAAAAATTTATTAAAATTTCCTGCCTTTCTGTTTCCTCTGTTTCTGTTCCCCAAACAAGTTGACAAACAGCTGTGACAGAAGCAATCTTAAAATAAACAAAAGTATCTTAAGTTGAATAGTATATGTCATAATATCACTCAATGAAAACCTTTGTATCTTGTTATTGTAGTGGTAACTCTTGATAGGTGTGGGAAATAACACAATTCTATATTGTGCCTTCTATATTTTTCATTTTAGTTTTTGTTTTATTGAGGTATAAAAGGTATTTTGAAACTGATCATTTATATTTACTAAAGAGGAAGGAATTCTAAAAAATTATTATCTGGGTTTTTTCATTTGTTCTTTCATTTATGTGTTAAATACTTAATGGGCATCTAGTATTGGCCAGGTTCTAGGCTCTTGAATATACAGCTGTAAACCAAACAATCAGAAGTCCTTGCTTTCAGAGAGCTCACATTCTTGGGAGAGAGGGAGACAATAAACAAAATCAATCATTAAGTATATTTTTTGCCAGGTAGTGAGTGCTGCGAAGAAAAATAAAGCAGAGGAAGAAGAATAGGAAAGAGATATTTTTATTTTATATGTTGTAGTCAAGAATGAGATATTTAAGTAGGGAGCAAGCAATGTGGATATTTGGGAGAAAGGACTATATAGAGAGAGAAAGGACTAGAGCATGAAAGGGCTCTTGAAGGTCAGAGTAAGAGCCTGGGAAACCATCAGATTTTTTAAAGTAAAAGATTGACATAATCAGGCTTAACAGTTAAATGGATCACAGTGATTGCTAAGAGAACAGTCTGTTAAGGGGGTAAAGATGGAACATAGGAGGCCAGAAGGCTACAGTCCAGGCAAGAGGTGATGGGGGCTTTTAAATGCGGAGGTAGTAAGAAGTGGTTGGATTCTTGGTAGATAGAGCAATGGTGTTTTCTGATGGATTGGATGTCAGATTGAGTGAAAGAAGAGTCAAGGAAGCCTCCATGGTTTTTGGCCTGAGCATTTGAAAGGATGCACTTGCCATTTATTGAGATGGAGAAGAAGATTGAGAAGATGGAACACATTCAGGAGTTCAACTTAAGTCATTTTAATTTGAGATGCTTGTTACATATCCAAGTAGAGATGCCAAATAGGCAACTGGATATACAGATCTCTGGAGTTAAGGAAAAACATCCAGGTTGGAGATGGTATTTGAGCATTGAGAGCGTGTAGGTAGCATTAAAATAATGGGACTGGGTGAAATCATCGAGTCCCTACTTGAAAGTGAGTACGACAGAGAAGAGATGTGAGTCCTGGGATTTTCTAATGTTTGGAGATTGCGAAGATGAGAAGGAACCAGCACAGGATACTGAGGAGTGCCAGTGAGATACCATGGGAGAGTGGTATCCTGGAAGCCAATTGTAGAGTGTTTCAAGGAGAGAAGGATGATCAGTCTTGTTAGATGCTGTCGATAGTTTTGAGTAAGACAAGGATGAGGAACTGACTGTTAGACTTACCAATGTGGAAATGCTGAAAGTTTTTTATTAATATGTCAAAATATAAACTCTGAAAAATATTGTCTGCTTTTATGTGAAGAGGAAAAGGAATATACTCATGTTTAGAACTAGAATTATTTGGGGCAGGAGTCCTTAGTAGTAAGTTGGTTCAAAACAAATAAAATTTGTGACTTTCTGGTTCTGAGCCTACATGAGAAAAAAAAAAGGCTGCTATAGCCTAAAATATGATCTAGCTAATAACATACAGCATTGACATTGTGTCCAAATCAGTATAACTTTTCTTAAGTTGTGAGCTCCCAGGGAACAAAAGCTCTGTTTCCTCAATTCAGTTAATATAACACTTAACATGGTACCTAACTTTGTGGGAAGATACAAATAAGTGTGATTCTTGTAAATGATTTTAATAAGTTAAATTCTTATGTATTTATATAGGAAAGAATTTGTAATAATTTACTCAAGTAGCTGGGTATGTTATAAGTGGAAATAACTTATCCATTAGATATGTATGTATGGTATAGTAGAATGCGGTAGCAGAAAGATCCCTAGAAAGTAAAGCTTTGGTTCATTCCTGCCTCTGCCACTGATTGACTCTGTGAATAAAGAATCAAAGACTTGGCTATCTAGAATCATCTGTCAGTACCTAGTTAGGTGACAAGAAAATGTTTATGTTGGCATTAAAAGGATAGTAAAGTCATTTTTTGTGCAATGATTTCTTAAAACACTTTTCTCTTTTAAATTAAGTTAAATATCTGATTTCATTCTTTTAATATGTTATATAGTCTTAGTTTGTAAGCTATAAATAAGTTTTAAATTTATCCATACTATCAGGGATACTCTCTCAATTTGACTTAGTCATTTAGCTCATATTTATTCAGCATCTACTATATTCCAGACTGATACAGATGCTAACAGTATACCTGTGAAGAAGACAGACAAGGACTCTATCTTATGGAAGTCTTATGGAGTAAGACTTCTTTCAGGGGACCTCAGGGAAAAATAGAATTTTTTAACCAAGAAACACATTATCTGAGGTAATCTCATTGCTCTGTCTTCTGTAGTTTTTTGTTTCAACCAGTACTTAAGAGCAGATTCGTTCAGCATTGAAAAAGTTCTGCTCTCATTGAACTTACATGCCAGTTGGGGAGAGGGAAGAGTATAAAGGCATATAAGAAACAACGAGTAGGGGGGGACCTTGAAGATGGCGGAAGAGTAAGACGCGGAGATCGCCTTCCAACGAGTAAAATACTTTCATATTTTTCATTTCATTTCATACTTTCATTGTCATAATAATCATAGGATATGACAAGAGTTATAAATAGTGGAAATAGGCTTATTAAGTATGTGGGTAGCATGAAGCTTAGATAAAAATTACTAAATTGAGGGCTTTGTAGAGTCACCTGTGTAGTTTCATTTACTGTCCATATGTGCCTAATTACTTGAAGTGGCTTCTGTGGGCTCAGCAGGTTTTTACAATCCATGACTTTAAAGACCACCCTACTATACCAGTCTAGCCCTGGTCTGTTCACATAGAGAGGCAAGGGTCTGGAGAGAGAGCGCAGAAGCATGCAAGGCCTCTTGCAGTCTAAATTGGTACAAAATTGTTTTTGTTACATTTTGTAGGTTAATGAAAGTTAAAAAGGCCAGCTCAGGTTGAAGGCATGGAGAAACAGGTTCTAGCACCTAAGTTTTGCCTCGGGCCTTATTTTCTGTGAAGCTCAGACTATGAGATTGTCTGTCACGCTACAGTTTTGTTTTGTTTTTTCTTTAGCCAATGTCCTTGAATATGCTTAATTTTTTTTTGGTATAAGTACTATTAAGGTAGGATTAATAAAAATAAAACAATACAACATTGTAAATCAACTATACTCCAATAAAAATTTTTTTAAAATTATATATAGTCCCATTACCTCCACAATAAAACAGTCCATTATTTTCCAATTTTCTTTTCTAATGCTTTTCCATATACATAAAACATTTTGTAGTAATTCCTCCTTGGCTACTTATCATAATATATTCAGCATTTTTCCTTTTTTAACCTCACCCCAACATGATAGTCATTACCACTACTGAATTATCTTCAAAAATTTTCCTAATGGCACAATACTCCAAATTTTGAGAGATCTGACAGATTATTTTCATTTTTGTTCTATTATTGACTCTTTGTGGTTTTACTATTAATGATACTCATAAAAATTTATATATATTTTCTGACCTCTGCTTTTCTAACATGTAGCATGATTGAATAAAAGATCAAAGAACTTGATATGAACAATCAGTATAAAATGTGTTGCAAAATATAGTCACTAACAATAATCTGATTGTTAGCTTTATAATTTTGTGCAGTTTATATAAAAGAGATGAATTGTTTGATTTGTTCACTCAAAAAATATTTGTCATATGCCAGGCATCATTGTAGCCTTCTTAAATACAAATACAAATAAAATATGGAATTGACCTAAAAACAACAAAAACAAAAACACCCTGCTTCTTCGGATACAACTGCTTGCAACTTGTGGTCTGTGGTACTTTTGCTAGTTTTATATCTTTGTATATATATCAAGGACTCCTTGTCCTAAAGTTTCCCTCACTGCATTCCCACTTAAATTTTTTCTTTCTGCTTATAGTCCAGTCAGTTGAAATATGTACTTTCCCAAATCAAGTGATATCTATGAATGGGTATATATTTTTATCTTATACTGAACAAGATTGAGAGAATCTTTTCCCAGCCAATTTGAATTGCTTATTCACTTATTTTAAAAAATTTTGATTTTCAAAATATGCTTTTTTCAAATGTGCCTTTTAAACTTTCACTTATTTAAGAAACGCCAGTATACTTCTTTGTAATCTACATACGGTAGATTTGTATCGTCCATTGTATTTTATTTTTTACATTTTTCTTTTGAAATAATCTTAGACTCATAGAATTTATAAAATTATTAGTACAGAGAGTTCTCCTGTACCCTTTACTTATTTTTCACCAATGATAACATCTTACATAACTGTAGTACAATTATCAAAACCAGGAAGTTGACATTGGCACAATGCTGCTAATGAAACTACAGTTCTTGTTTGAGATTTCACCAGTTTTTCCATGCAGTCTTTTTTTGGAGGGTGGGGGTTCATAGTCCTATGAAATTTGATCACATGTGTAGATTCTTATAACCACCAATAACCACCACCACAAAGTACAGAGCTATTTCATCACTTCAAAGAAGCTCCCACATGCTACTCCTTTATAGTCACACTCCCACCCTAGTCCTAAGCCATGATAACTGCTGACTTGTCCCCATCACTGTACTTTTGTCACTTAAGAATATTATGTGAACAGAATCATGTAGTGTGTAACCTTTTGATACTTTGTCACTAACCCCTAATGCCCCTGAGATTCACCGAAGATTTTGTGTGCAAGGGTAGTTTGTTCCTTTTTATTGTTGAATAGTATTCCATTGTATGGATGTACCACAGTTTATCAGTTCACCCAGTAAAAGGCGTTTGGGTTGTTTTCACTTTGGAGGTATTACAAATAAAGCTGCTGTGAACATTTGTTTACAGATTTTTGTGTGAACACAAGTTTTTATTTCCCTAGGACAAATATCTAGGGGTGCAATTGTTGGGTTGTGTGCTACAAGTGTATGTTTAACTATGAGAAACTGCCGAATTGTTTTCCATAGTGACTCTACCGTTTTACATTTTCATCAGTTTCTCCACATTTTCATCAGCACTCGGTAACATCTGTATTTTTAAATTTAGCTTTCTAGTAAGTGTGTAGTTATATTTGCATTTTTCTAATGGCTAATGATGTCCAACATGTTTACATGTGCTTATTTGTCATTTTTATCTTTGGTGGAGTGTCTCTACAAGTCTTTTGCCCATTTTCTAATTGGATTGATTGTTTTCTTACTGATTAAAGGTGTCCTTTATGTATTCTTGGTACATTTTCTCCCAGGCTGTAGCCTGTCTCTTTGTCCTCTTAACTGAGCGATACACAGTGCAAAAGTTTTTAATTTTGATGAAGTCCAGTTTATCAATTTTTTCCCTTTAATGTTTGTGCTTTTGCTGTCTTATTAATTCCTTGCCTAACCATAGGTTATAAAGAGTTTCTCCTATGTTTTCTTCTAAAAGTTTTATAGTTTTTTTTTTTTTTCACATAGATCTTTGATCCGTTTTGAGTTAACTTTTTTATAAGGTATGAAATTTAGGTCAAAGGTCTTTTTCTTGCTTATAGAGGTCCAGTTATTCCAACAGCATTTGTTGAGAGGCTGTTCTCCTCCATTGGGTTGCTTTTGCATGTTTGTCAAAATCAACTGGACGTTGCCAAATGCTAGCAAAGATGTGGAGCAACAATGCTGGTGGGAATGCAAAATGGTATAGCTACTTTGGAAGGCAGTTTGTTAGTTTCTTACAAGACTAAACATACTCTTATCATTACAACCCAGCAATCACTCTCCTTGGTATTTACCCAAATGAGTTGAAAGTTTATGTCTGAACAAAAACTTACACAAGAATGTTTATAACAGCTTTATTAATAATTGCCAAAACTTGGAGGCAACCAAGATGATCTTCAGTAGGTGAATAGATAAATTATGGGACATCCAGACAATGGAATATTGTGTAGCAGTAAAAAGCTATCCAGACCCAAAAAGAAATGGAGGAAACTTAAATGAAGGTCATTTTTTATTTCTTTCATCATTGTTTTATAGTTTTAAGCATACATATTCCATATTATATATATACCTAAGTATTTAATTTTTTGGAGTGATTGCAAATGGTATTAATTTTGGTTTCCACTTGTTTGTTTCTAACAAAGAGAAATATGATTGATTTTTGTGTGTTGACCTTGTTTCCTTTGACCACACTAAACTCTCTTATTAGTTCTATGAGTTTTTTGAGAATCCCTGTAGTGTTCTACATAGATAATCATTTCATCTCCAAACAGGGACAGTTTTATTTCTTCCTTTGTAATCTGTATGCTGTTTCTTTTTCTTGCCTTATTGCACTGGTTAGGATTTTAAGTACTGTGTTCAATAGGAGTAGTAAAAGCTGTATTGATTTGTTTATATGTCATTGAAGATTTTTGCATCTCTGTTTCTGAGAGCTGTTGGCCTGTAGCTTGCTTGCTTGCTTTTTTTTTCCCTTATTGTTGTTGTATTGTCTTTATCTGGTTTTGGTATCAGGATAATGCTGGCTTCATAAAATGAGTACTTCCTGGAAGAGACTGTGTAGAATTGGTGTTATTTCTTTTTTAAATCTTTGTTAGAATTCTCCAGTGAAATCATTTGTGCCTAGCAATTTCCTTTTTGGAAAGTTTTAAACTATTAATTCAGTTTCTTTAGCCATTATAGATAGGACTATTTAGATGATCTGTTTAATCTTGGGTGAGTTTTGGTAATTTGCAGTTATCAAGGATTTGGTCCACTTTATCTAACTTGTTGAATTTAAATCCAAAGAGTTATTTTTAGTGTTCTCTTATTATTCTTTTAATGTCTGTGGAGTATTTAACTATATTCTCTGTTTCATTCCTGATATTGGTAATTTGTGTTCTCTTTTTTTTTTTCTTTGTCAGAGTTGCCAGATGTTTATCAATTCTGTTGATCTTTTTAAGGAACCAGCTTTTGGTTTTATTGATTTTTCTTTATTGCTTTTCAGTTTTCAATTTCATGGATTTCTGTTCTATATTGTATTTTCCTTCTGCTTGCTTCGTGTTCCTTTTGCCCTTTTCAAGTTTCTTGATGTGGGAACTTAGATTATTGATCTGCAGTTTTTCTTCTTTTCTAATGTAATCTAATATAATCATTCAGTAATATGTATTTCCCTTTAAGCACTACTTAAGCTGCGTCTCATAAATTCTGATATAATTTTATTTTTATTCAGCTCAATGTATAGTTTAATTTTCCTTATTACTGTTTTTGACCCACAGATTATTTGGAAGTATGGTGTTTAATTTTCAGGTGTTTGGAGATTTTTGTTATCTTCCCATTAGTGATTTCTAGTTTAATTCCATCATAGTAAGAGAACATACTTTGTATGATTTCAGTTCTTTAAGATTTTTTATGATCTAAGATACAGTCTATCTTGGTGAATGTTGCATATGCCTTGAAAAGAGTATGTATTCTACTTTATCAAATGGAGTATTCTGCAAATGTCAATTTAAATCCATTTGATTTATGGTATTTGTTTGTTATCTTATATCCTTGCTAACTTTCTGTACTGTAGTTTGTCCGTTACTGAGAAGGGCTTTGAAATCCCCAACTGTAATTGTGGATTTTTCTTAGTTCTATCAGTTTTTACTATGTCTTTTGAAGCTCTGTTCTTTGGTGCATACACAGTTAGGAAATGTTTTATCTTATATCTTATTGGAGAAATGACCATTTTCTTTTTATAGTCTAATCTCCCTCTTTGTCCCAGGTAGTTTTCTTTGCTCTGAATTTTATTTTGCTATTAATACATCCACTCAAACTTTCCTTGATTAGCATTTGCATGGTATAACTTTTTCTATATTTTTAACACTCCCCCTTTGTTATTAAATTTGAATTGAGTTTCTTGTAGACAGTATATAGTTGGGTCATGTTTTTTTTTTTTTTTTTTTTTGGGTCATGTTTTTAAAAACTCATTCTGACAAATTCTTTTAATTGGTGTGTTGAGAATGTTTACATTTAATGTAATTATTGCTACGTTTGGATTTAAATGTGCCAGTTCATAATTTTCTTTTTGTGCCCTCTGTTTTTCTTTTTTCTCTTTCCCTGTCTTACTCTGGGTTACTTGAACAAAGATTTCAATTTATCTGTAGTGTTTTTAAGTATACTTCTTTCTATATTTTTTCTTGTGGTTCTAGGAAATACAACATACATTCTTAAGTTATCATAGTCTACTAGTATCAACATTTTGCCACTTCAAATACAATGTAGTAATCTTAGCATCACTCAGATCCTTTCACTCTCATTCCCTTGTCATATACTTGTCTTAGTACCTCTATATACATTAACAACCACCTCAGAGATACATTCTTTGCTTTCAGCAGTCAAACATAATTTACAAAACTGAAGAGGAAAAGAATTGCCAGTTATATTAATCCATATTATTACTCTTTCCATAGATCTTTCTTCATTCTCTATGTTCTAATTTTCATTCTGTTTGCTTTCTTGTCTGAAGGTCTTCCTTTGACAATTATTTTAGAGCAGATCTGCTGGCATCAAATTCTCTTTGTTTTCCTTCATCTCAAAATGTCATTATATTTCCTTCATTCCTGAAGAAAGCTTATGCTGAATGAAGAAGGCTTGGTTGACTTCTTTTTTTTTTCAACACTTGAAAAATATCACTTCCTTAGGCCTGTTTGATTTCTCATGAGAAATCCACTGTCATTCAAATCATTGTTCCCCTATAGGTTTATGTTGTTTTCTGGCTGCCTTAGTTTTCAGCAATTTTATTATCATATTCTGGGAATGAATTTCTTTGGGTTTTTTCTGTTTGGGATTTGCTCAGCTTTTTGTCTCTGTAAGTCCAACCCCTTCCCTCCAAATTTCAGATGTTTCAGTCATTGTCTCTTTAAATAATTTTTCAGCGCTATATTCATTCTCTTCTTCTGGGATTCTGAAGAAACAAATATTAGACGTTTTGTTTCTGTCCCACAGCTTACTGAGGCTCTTTTGAGTTTTTTTTTTTGCGGTACGTGGGCCTCTCACTGTTGTGGCCTCTCCCGTTGCAGAGCACAGGCTCCGGACGCGCAGGCTCAGCGGCCACGGCTCATGGGCCCAGCCGCTCCGTGGCATGTGGGATCTTCCCGGACCGGAACACGATCCCGTGTCCCCTGCATCAGGAGGCGGACTCTCAACCACTGCACCACCAGGGAAACCCTCTTTTGAGTTTTTAAAATCTATTTTCTTTCTGCTGCTCAGATTGGATCATTTCTACGGATCTTTCTTCAAATTCACTGAATTTTCAATAATCTCCATTATCCTATTGAGCCCCTCCAGTGAGTTTTAAAATTTCATTTATTATATTATTTGGCTCTAAAATTTTCATTTGATTCTCGATTTACCTTTTCTTTGTTGAGACTTTATAGTTATTTGTATGTTTTCAGAGTATATGTAGTTGTTGGAGCATTTTTTTGGTCTTGTTTTTTGAGACCTGCTTTAGAATCCTTGTCAGATAATTCCAACATCTGTCATCTTATTGTTGGTGTCTGTTGATTGTCTTTTCCCGTTCAAGTTGATATTTTCCTAGTTCTTGGTATGATGAGTAATTTTGGATTATATCCTGGACATTTTGAGACTTATAAAATTTTGATTTCTTTTTAAGCCTTCTATTTAGCAGTCAACCTGTTTTGTTTCAGAATACATGCCCTAACCCATTTTTGTGGTTTTTGGTTCCAATATAGTTTTTTTTTTTCTTTTACATCTTTATTGGAGTATAATTGCTTTACAATGGTGTGTTTCTTTTATAACAAAGTGAATCAGTTATACATATACATATGTTCCCATATCTCTTCCCTCTTACGTCTCCCTCCCTCCCACCCTCCCTATCCCACCCCTCCAGGTGGTCACAAAGCACCGAGCTGATCTCCCTGTGCTATGCAGCTGCTTCCCACTAGCTATCTACCTTACGTTTGGTAGTGTATATATGTCCATGCCTCTCTCTCGCTTTGTCACAACTTACCCTTCCCCCTCCCCATATCTTCGTCCATTCTCTGGTAGGTCTGTGTCTTCATTCCTGTCTTACCCCTAGGATCTTCATGACATTTTTTTCCCATAGGGATATTCTGGTTTGCCCTGTTTGTATGCCACCCCAAGGCCAATCTGAAAAATAGGTGATATTCCACACTACTGTTCAGTTCTCAAAGCATTTGTTGTTTTCATTCTGGTTGGTTTCTTGCTGAGCTTCTAAGGAGTGTGATTGGGAATACACACATTGAAAGAATCCCTTTCTCCAGCTCCCTCCTCTCCATAATTTTCTCCTTCCCCCTCTAGTTGTGAAGGAGTGGTGTGCTGTCTCTTTGCTAACATTTGCTTAGTGCACGGCAGGGGATGATCCATAGGATTCTTCCTCATAGTACAGCTTTTGCACCAGTGGGGAGGGAGAGGGCTACCACTTCTTGGCTGACATTTACTAAGTACAGGGTGGGGATGGTCAACAGGGCTCTCCTCCATAGTTTCCATGGCTGCAGTACTGATGCCAAGCGGGATGTGTACTGCTTCTCTTCAAGTTAGTGCAGAGCTGGGTGGTTGGCAGAGTTTTACTCTACAGTCTTTGTGGCCTCAGTGCCAGTTGGGAGGGGTGGGACATGACTTCTTATGTGGTGTTCAAGTGGAATAAGGAGGGGTATAGTCAAAAGGGTTCCATCCTGCAGTGCTATTCTCTTCATAGTCCTTTGACTAGAGACAGCAGACTTTTCTTGGACCTTGTTTTAGTCCATGCTTATTGGTGTTTTGGGTTTATGGGCTTCTCTACTGCCCAGGCCAGGATATATAGGAAATAAAAACAAAGCAAAACAAAAAACCCCTAGAGTACTAACCACCAGGTCATCTGCAAACCAAGGTTTCTAACCAGTCTGCCTTCTTTTCTCTACCTTTCAGAATATTCTGCTAGTTGCTTCATGTATTTTGTCAGGGTTTTAAGTTGTAATTAATGTGAGGAACAAGGTAGAGTGGGCTTATTCCATCTTGTATGGAATCAGAAGTCTTGTTTATTGTAATTCAAGATTCAATATTGTAAAGCTTTCACATCGGCATTTAATGTAAGACTAAGGAATATATTTAGTATATATGGTCTATTGATGTGGTTTTTTAAGTAAATAATTATTAAATGTGATAATCATTATAATCTTATACCAAGAATAGATCTTATTAGGCTAGTGCTGTCTCACTTCCACCTCCCCTCATCTTTTCAATCTCTCTGGATCATTTTGGGTCAGTCATGTTACCAGTGAACCTTTTGTACTTCTAAGAACCTTTAATCCTTCTCACTATCAACTAAAAAAGCTACCTTTGCAGTTCCTAGAATCTGGTAATTAGCTGCAGATAGAGCAGTTTTACCGTAGTGATTAAGAATATAGGCAGTGTACCACCTACATTGGAATCTCAGCTCTGCCACTTTTCCAGGATCCCAAAGCTAATTACTAAAAATATTTCTGTGCCTCAGTTGTCCCTGTGTGTAAAATAGAGATAAGAATTTATCTCATAGAGCGGTTATAATGTTTGTAAATTCAATACAATAGTGCTTGTACATAGAAAGCGCTCAGACATTAGCTGCTGTTGTGATTTCTCCCACTTTTCAGCTCTTAAAAACATTTGCAGTTTGGTGACTTGCATACCTATCTTACCTCTTCCTGTTAGATTGTAAATTCCTTAAAGAGAGAGCCCGCCTTGTTAATTTTTATAATGTTTCAATGGATTTTGCAAAGTAGAAGGTGTTCAATAAATATTTACTGTATCAAATCTTAGGAAAATAGCAAAATTTTCAGTAAGATTGTTTTACAGAGCCCATTTACTTAATATAAATTTATAATCTAAAGTAATATAATACTCTCTCTGTATTATATTTCAGGAATTCTAATGAATCATTGATTGACCAGCACCATTTTACCAGTTGGAATGAGTTATCAGAAATGGGCATAGTGCTTTTAGATCCAACACGTAACAGATGGCAATTACTTCTTCAAGCCAACACCTTTTTTGATTGTGTAGGATTTTTGTCTCTTCATCTTTGAATTCCAGTTTCTGTTGTTGGCAAATAAAAGGAGTTCATGTAGTTTTTGCCTAAGATTGAGTCACCATGAGTAGTAGTTTAGGAAAAGAAAAAGACTCTAAAGAGAAAGATCCCAAAGCACCATCAGCCAAGGAAAGAGAAAAGGAGGCAAAAGCCTCTGGAGGTTTTGGGAAAGAGAGCAAAGAAAAAGAACCTAAGACCAAAGGGAAAGATGCCAAAGATGGAAAGAAGGACTCCAGTGCTGCCCAACCAGGGGTGGCTTTTTCAGTTGATAATACGATCAAACGGCCAAATCCAGCACCTGGGACTAGAAAGAAATCTAGCAATGCAGAGGTGATTAAAGAGCTCAACAAATGCCGGGAAGAGAACTCAATGCGTTTGGACTTATCCAAGAGGTCTATACACATATTGCCATCATCAATCAAAGAGTTGACTCAATTAACAGAACTTTATTTATATAGCAACAAATTACAGTCCCTCCCAGCAGAAGTGGGCTGTCTAGTAAATCTCATGACACTTGCTCTAAGTGAAAATTCACTTACCAGTTTGCCTGACTCTCTTGATAACTTGAAGAAGCTGCGGATGCTTGATTTACGGCATAATAAACTGAGAGAAATTCCTTCAGTGGTGTATAGGCTGGATTCTCTTACCACTCTTTACCTTCGCTTTAATCGAATAACTACTGTGGAAAAAGACATCAAAAACCTGTCAAAACTCAGCATGCTTAGCATTCGAGAGAACAAAATCAAACAACTACCTGCTGAAATTGGTAAGAGGCCTTGGGTTACTATTATTGTTTGTAGTATTTGTTATGCTCAATAATTTTGTCCAGTGCTTTTCCATATCAGAAAATATCTGATACTTGTCTAAAAAACAGCTGGTTTCTAAGTTTTGTCTTCTTTATGGTTTACTTTAATCAGTTATAGCGATATTAATAGTACACGGTTTGAGATTATTTTATAGACCTAGATAATTAGTTAGAATGTAGATGTAATTGGGCCTTTTTCACACAAATCTAATCTGCTTTCATTTTCATTGGAAAAAAGTAAATTTGAAGCAGAAAAAAATTTTTACCTAATTTTTTAATTGTTACCACCTGTTTTTAAAGTATTTACAAGATATGATTATATAAGGTGCTTTAAGGCTGCATTTTCTCATTCTCTGACATCTTTTTTACCTAAAAAGTGTTTGTTTAAATTCATATTACTTTTCTACCTAATTTACCACAAAAGATTGGCATATCAGAGCCTTGTGAAGAAGCAGGGTTGTAAGAAAGTTGAAAAAAAAATTTCATTTTGAAAGTACTTACATGTTCATTAAAAACAATCTAAGGATACAGAAAAGTAGAAAAGTTAGCGATAGTTAATGCCAGCACTGTTAGTATTTTGGTAGATTTCATTCTTGTTTTTATATGTAAAGCTAAATTGTACTGAAAAAAGGGGACTGTTTTTAAAAGAATAGATAGTAGAATAAAAAATAGGAAATACACGTGTGTAAACAAGTCAGTAAAAAGAAGTTGTTTTGATATTTTTGATTAAAAAAAAATTTCAGCAACTTTTGGAATGTAGTCAACCGTTGACTTACCAATTTTGAGAAATTGATAGAAGGTATTATCTTTGTGGGCCCTTTTTATGAGAGTTTGAAAAATTGACATAAAAATTGATTATACAGCTTTTAAAGGGAAGTTTCCCTTTTTGTGTGTGAAAGACAAATTTATTCTGAATAAAACAGGTTAAATATATTGGTTGAGCATTGGTCTTATAGTGGTTGATGAAGGAAACTTTTTTAGGCTGTGCAGCTATGTAGAGATATAATATTCTCTGGGTGTTTTAAAATTTTTATTTAGCTTTGAGAAAGATGCAGTTTAAATTTTAGGTATGGTGTTCTATTATATTTAGCTCTAACCAGACACTTAATTTAATTTTGGTTTAATTAAATGTATTTAGAAAATCCACAGTCATTTTTCTCAAGCAATGTACTTGTATTTATAAAGTGTGACACACTTATGAGATACTAAAATATCCCTAGGAATTCGAATGGATATGTTCCTTTCCATGTCTTCAGATAACAATGTGGTTGTTGAATGACATTTGATTTTTTTACCAGATTCAGTCAAAATTTGACCTGTTTGTATGACTCATTGTAGAATAGAATTATAAGCTGTTGGGGAAAGAAATGCTGAATTTTTATGTAGAAATATAAAATGTTATTTCCAGTCTTTGTACTTATTGTTGTTTTGTGCATGTGTTACACTCCATTCTAAAACGTTGGCTTTCATTCATATGAAAGTCTTTCTTTAAGGATTTTTTTTTTTCTTTAAAAGATGTTGTCAAATTACCTGGGAATTAAGAACATGCATTTCTTAAGCAGGAAATTATTTCATAGGACTTTAAATTTACTTCACTTTGCTCTTGAGCAGATGGTTACAACATTTTTACTAAAAAGTGAATTTATTTTTAAAAATTGGCAAATTATATTTAATTAAATGGTTGATTTTTGTGGCTGCCTAATCTTTGGAACTTTATTCCTAAACTTGTAATTTATAAAATAACCATTGATTTGTTTTTTAATGAGCGGCCTCCCACCATTAGTGACATTGAAGTTTTGTGTTCTTGTAATTTCTGTATTTCTATAAAAATAGTAACTTAATAAATGTCATTTATTTCCGAGCAGAGCATCAGATAGAAAGTAAACTGCTTTAAAAAATAAAACAATATTTCTTATAAGGAGTTAGAATTTATAAGGTTTAACTTACATGCATGGATTTGGGAGAAACATTGCTGAAGTCTGCGTTATCTGTTTCCTTATAGGGAAAAAGAAAATAAAGATCTAGTAAAAATAACGTAATTGTAATAATAAGAGTAGCTGTTGTTTGAGCACAGTATGTCATATAACATACACTATTTTGTACATGTAAATTTACATCTAATATCTCATTAAATTCTTACAGTAATCCAATGAAATAGGTACTTCTCACCTCATTGTACTGAAAAAGGAACTGAAAATTTAGTGAGATTAGATAATTTACTAAAGATCATACAGTTAAGAAGATGGCATAGTCAGAGTTTGAATCTAGGTCTCACTGTACTGCTCCCACTAGTCTAGAAGAGTGGGTCTCATCCCATAGATTATGATTTACTGGTCTGGCAGGTCCAGGGGATCTGTACTTTTAACGAGTAAGTTGGGTTATTCCAAGTGTAGCTGCAGTTGAAAGCTATTACAGTAGATTTTTTTTTTTTTGAGAGGGGACAATGTTAACAGCTTAATTGAGATATAATTCACATACCATATGATTAATGCATTCGAAGTATACAATTCAGTTGGTTTTAGCATGTTCACAGACTTGTTCACTATCACAAACAATTATGGGAGATTTTCATCACCCCAGAAAGAAACTCTGTTCTGTTTGGCAGTTACCCCACCCCACCCATGTTTTCTCCCAACTCCTTAGCCCTAGGCAAACACTAATCTACTTTCTTTTTCTATAAATTTACCTATTCTGGACATTTCATATAAATGGAATCATAAAATATATAGTCTTTGGTGGCTAGCTTCTTTCACTTAGCATAATGTTTTCAAAATTCATCCAGGTCATAGCATCTATCAGTACATCATTCCTTTTTATTGCTGAATGATATTCCACTGTATGATTATACCACATTTTGTTTATCCACTCATCAGTTGTTGAACATTTGGGTTGTTTTCACTTTCTGGCTATTATGAATAAAATTACTATGAACATTTGTGTAAAAGTTTTTGTGTAGACATTTGTTTTCATTTCTCTTCGGTGTATACCTAGAAGTAGATTTACTGAGTCATATGGTAACTCTATGTTTAATCTTTTGAGGAAATACTGGACTATTTTCTTAAGTGGCTACACCATTTTACCTTCCCATTAGCAGTGTATGAGGGTTCCAATTCCTCTATATTGTCAACATTCTTGTGATTATCTGTCTTTTTTTATTATAGCCATTCCATGAGTGTGAAGTGGTATCTCATTATGTTTTTTATTTATAGTTTCCTGATTATTACTGATTTGTTTTTAACTCTTGAAGGCTATCTTTTATTATAAAGGAAAGACAGAAATAGTTATTTTCTGTGATGCAGATCTTGCTTTACTGCTTTTTTAATTACAAAAAACCCCCCAAAATCCTGAGCTCCTTTGAGAATGCTTACAAAATAAGACTCATGCACCCAGATCAAATAAAATGGAATTTGACATTTCTAAAAGTTATACGTCTTTAACGCAATTTGACTTACTGCTGAAACTCATAACAAGAGAATTTACAATTCAAAATATATGCTAATTATCATTTTGTTAAACTTTCATTTGTACGTATTAGATCCACATTATTATAGATATATATATATTAGATTTATATTATGCATATTAAGTGCTTATTCTTCTCTGTTGTTTTTATGAGTATACCACTTTCAATCATGCCATCCAGTTTGTGTTCAGCAGTATATTTGAGGAATGTGAGAAATTAGAAGTTTGTGAAACATAGCCTAGTATTTAGTTTAAATAATGTATTTGGAATTTAGCAGCTGTGCTGTTGCCTTTATAGGGAAATTATATTAAAATCTGAATACCTGTTTAAGCATTAATAGTATCTTTATTAATGCCATGTGATTTGATACTAATGATGCATATTCACGTGGGTGAATACTGGCAGAAAGCAGTAAAAGGATACTGAAAGACATACGAAGAGCCAGACATAATACATTAGAGAGCAGCCAAGAAAACTCTTCACTTGGTAATATTGATTTACTTTTTTCCTTTTGTATGGTAAGTCATGGACAAATAAAGTAAATGTCCTATCTTTTTGTGTTAAATAAGATAGATGGAAACCTTAGTCATTGCTTTTTTAGATTAGTGTTTCATTCTTCCTGCCCATACCTCCTTTCACCATTTTTAATCTTGAAAGAGACTGTTCACTGAACACCAAGGCACTCAAGAAATCATGTTTTCAGAGGGAAAACAGTAAATAACCACTCCCATACCCCATCCTTCCCTGCATCGCCCCCCCTCCCCCCGCAACTGGCCCGGTTCCTTTGAGTTTCATGTTAGAGATGTGCTTTTGTAAATTTTTTTGGGTGGGCCTGAATAGATTAGAGTGAGGGTCATCAGGTTGTCAGTTTGAATAATTAATCACTTTACTTAAGGAAACTCTGATTAGTGAAGTTTTAAATGATTTTGTTTTTCTAGAAAGAAAATGATTACTCTTTGAAACCAGAAATAAACTCCATCTTTGTCTCTTACTAATATTCCTACAACTTTTCCTTCATTGAATTAAAGGCTGGTTTAAGATTGCTTCTCCTTAAAGTTTCCTCCTATTATTATTTATAAAAATGGCTAAGTTAGAGGGAATCTTAAAAAAATCTGTCCTATATTGTATGTTCAATAAAATGCTACATCATTTATATTGTATACAATTTTGTGTAAATTTGTCTTAGGAGAATGATCTGCTATGTTATGTATGCTTTTTGAGAACCCAGATCATTTTTACTCATTAAAAAAAAAAACTCACAGCATTCAGATATATGAGAAATTAGAAACAGCAATTTTTTAACCCATATGACTCATTAACATTTATTGAAAACAGTCAGTTTTCTACTATATATACTATAGTACTGCAGTTATATTTTATGTCAAGTAATATATAATAAATGTGTATGTATAATCAATATATATAAAAATACTAAGAACAGAATCAGCAATTTTTCTAAATTGAAGGACCTTAGAGATCTTACTTAATTCCCTATTATGTAATTTTCTATGAATTTTTGCAGGTAATAAATGGTGGGTTTTCAGTAAATGTGGCTTGAAGTGAATTTAGTGAAGCCAAATACTATTACCCAATTTTTAATATTAACCCAAATTGTAACCCTTAGTTCCTAAAATTCTTGAAGTTCTCCTAGGACTGCCAGAGGTGCTGCAATTGCTTTCATGGTCCAGGTAACATTATTTAATGATCTCATTTGAGTGTTTTGTACAAGTGCTAATGAGTAACTTAGTTTGGCAGGAAAACGAAATCAGGAAAGGGAGTTCATAGTTGTTAATAAATAACTTCTTTTCACTGGAAATCAGTAAGAAACCTTAGAGGCCTAGAAATGAACTGTTAACTTAGTTGATTGTTATCAAATTGTCAGGTGTTTCACTAAACAACAGAAACCTGGAAAAGTTACTCTTATTGCTAAAGGAGGATGTAAGAGAACAGAGAAAAAAACAACACTTCAACCATCTTAGAAGGATCTGATAGAACCAGAGGATACATTTGACTTCCCACACTGCTAAGGTGTAGGGAGGAGGGCAATCATTGTACTCTAATGATAGCATGCTATCCATTCAAAGAATATAGACACTGTTGTCCATGTTGCTTAGTTACAGAAGCGCTTGCTCAGAAGAACTACTAAAGTTTTCTTTGCAATGAAAGGGAGAATTAAGCTTTCAAGACAAATTTATGCAAATATAATAGTGTATATTCTGACCTAAGTCCCTAAATCTATTCAAGCTTGTGTAATAAGTATTTCCAGCCCTTGTTAATTATGTAGTTTTACAAATGTATTTTAGTAAGATTTGATGTGATTTTTATAGAGCTAAGCTCTGAATGTTTGAAAAGTAACCCTATAAGCTCAGGAACAAGAGTTACTTTAAAAGTGTAAGCATCCTTATTAACGTGAGTCAAATGATAATATACAGAAGGCCACAACTTACGAAAGAAACCTAAATTATTTATTTACCAGTATTTGAGTGCCTGTTGATATGTTTTAATAGGGCCTTTCTGTATGTTGCTAGGTTTAATTTACTAAAATTTAAAGATTTTTTGCATTTATATTCATCATGGATATTGATCTGTAATTTCTTTTTTTTCTTCTCTTTTTTTGTAATGGTTTTCTGTCGGGGCAATGCTGGCTTCATATTGTGGAATGAGTTGGAAAGTGTTCCTCTTATGTTCTGGAAGAGTTTGTGAAGAACTAGTATTATGTCTTCAAATGTTTAGAAGAATTTATCAGCCTTGTAATCTGGGACTGGGGTTTTCTTGGTAGGAAGGTTTTAAATGACTAACTTAATTAATAGGAAGTTATTTGGGTTTTCTGTTTCTTCTCAGTTGAACTATGATAGTTTGAATCTGTCAAAGCATTTGTCTATTTTATTTGATCTGTTGAATTTTTTGGCATAAAGTTCATAATGGTTCTTTATTCTTCTAAAGTTTGTAATATATATATTATCACATCCCTCTTTCATTCAGTCCTGATATTGGCTTTATTGGTCCTTTCAAAAAAACTGCTTTTGATTTTATTATTTTTTAAATTATCTTCCATTTTTTTTGTTTTCTGCTCTAAATTATCTAGTTCCTTATTACTTTATGTTTAATATGTCCTTTGTCTTCTGTCTTAAGTTGTTAGATTGGTTTTGTATCTTTCTTCTTTGCATTATGTAAGGGCATTGATAGCTATAAACCTCCAAGTACTATTTTAGCAGCAGCACATACATTTTGATATGTTCTGTTTTCATTATTATTTAGTTCAAAGTATTTTCTAAATATCTCTTGTTATTCTCTAATCCATGGATTATTTAACAGTGCATTGTTCAATTTCCAAGTATTTCAGAGATGTTTTCATATTTTTTTTCCCGTTTTTTAACTTTTTGGCTGCACCATGCGGCTTGTGGGATCCTAGTTCCCTGACCAGGGTTCGAACCTGAACCCTCAGCAATGAAAGTGTGGAGTCCTAACCATTGGGACTGCCAGGGAATTCCCTATTTTTTGTTACTGATTTATAAAATACAGTCTGTCTTGGTAAATGTTCTATATGCAGTTGAAAAGAAGGTGCATTTTGCTGTTATTTTTGGAGCAAGGTCAAATTAGTTGATGATGTTATTAATTTCTTGTATACCCTTATCGATTTTCTGTCTACTTTTTTCTTCAATTAGTAAGAAATGAGTGTTGAAATACCCAACTATAGTAGTAGATTTGTCTTTCTCCCACTAGTGCTATTATTTTTGCTTCTTACATTTTGAAATTCTGTTATTAGTTGTATATATATACTTAGGATTTTTTTTTTCTGATGAGGCAGTTTATATCATTATGAACCATCTGTCTTTATAGTAATATTTCTGGTAGTATCTCTTTTTCTAAATTCTGATTTTATTTGATATAGCCATATCTTTTTCTGTCTTTTTCTTTTTGTGTCTTTATATGTATTTAAAATTGTTTCTTGTAGACATCACATGGTTAGGTCTCTTGTTTTAGCGTGACAGTTTTTGCCTTAATTGGAGGGTTTAGACCATTTACATTTAATATAGTTATCAATATGATTGGTTTAAATCTGTCAGCTGGCTAGCTATTTTCTATTTGTGCCATTTGTTACTTTTCCTTTTACCCTTCATTTCATGCCTTCTTTTGGATTTTTTTATAGATTCCACTTATCTCAACTGCTGCATATTAGTTGTACATCTCTGATACCTTTTTTAAGTGTCTGCTCTAATATTTACAGTACATATCATAGCAATACAGTCTACATTTATATAATATTATACCACTTTACATGTATCCTAAGAACCTTACAATAGAACACTTCTGTTTCTCCTGTTTTTTGTGCCATTATTGTCATACAATATATGACAATATACGTTATATATATTATGTTATTCATATATCATAAATCCCATAATAATATATTGCCATCATTTTTACTTTAAACTTTATCTTTTTTTTTTTTTTTTTTTTTTTTTTTTTTTTGGCACCCAGCACCCCTCCTT
>NW_020174301.1:1961862-1979518 GCF_003031525.2 Neophocaena asiaeorientalis asiaeorientalis
TTTTTTTGCGGCACGCGGGCCTCTCACTGTTGTGGCCTCTCCCGTTGCGGAGCACAGGCTCAGCGGCCATGGCTCACGGGCTCAGCTGCTCCGCGGCATGTGGGATCCTCCCGGACCGGGGCATGAACCCACGTACCCTGCATCGGCAGACGGACTCTCAACCACTGCGCCACCAGGGAAGCCCTAAACTTTATCTTTTTTAAGCTTTCCATTTTGGACAAATTTTAGAGTTAAAGAAAAGTTGCAAAACAAATACTGAGAGTTCCTTGGTGGTTCTTCCCCAAAACAATTATTACTATATTCTAATGATGATTTTTTAAAATTTCCCTTGTTCCTTTTGCATTTATTAATTGAAATTCTTCTATAAGGAAGAGCTGTCCTTCACATTATTCATCATATTGGTGTATATAGTTAGAGAATATTCCTTCTCATTACTGCATAATATTTCATAGTGTGAATATACCATGATTTTATTTATTCATTCTATTGTTGTTGGTTGAACAATACCAAATGCTGGTGCAAACTCTCATTCATTACTGTGGGAATGCAAAGTGGTACAGACACTTTGGAAGACGAAGACAGTGGCAGTTTCTTCCAAAGCTAAACATAGTCTTACCATACAGTCTTATCAGTCATGCTCCTATTTACTCAGATGAGTTGAAAACTTATGTCTATGCAAAAAACTGTACACAAAATGTTTTTAGGTGTCCTATTCATAATTGTTAAAAATTGGAAGTAACCAAGATGTCCTTCAATAAATGAGTGAATAGTAAACTAGTACACCCATACAATGGAATATTTGTTCAGTGGTAAAAAAGAAATGAACTATCAAGCTACAAAAAGACATGGAGGAACCTTAAATGCATATTGCTAAATGAAAGAAGTCAATCTGGAAAAGCTGCATATTATATGATTGCAACTATACAACATTCTGGAAAAGGCAAAATAAAAGATCGATGGTTGCCAAGGGCCCCAGGAGAGAGATGGATCAATGAGTAGTGAAGCACAGGGGATTTTTATTTTTTTATTATTATTTTTTTTATATGTAAGTACAACTTTTTTTTTTTTTTTTTAAACATCTTTATTGGGGTATAATTGCTTTACAATGGTGTGTTAGTTTCTGCTTTATAACAAAGTGAATCAGCTATACATATACATATGTTCCCATATGTCTTCCCTCTTGCGTCTCCCTCCCTCCCACTCTCCCCATCCCACCCTTCCAGGCTGTCACAAAGCACCGAGTACACAGGGGATTTTTAGAGCAGTGAAACTTCTGTATGATACTGTGATGATGGATACATGATATTATGCACTTATCAAAACCTGTAGAACTGGACAACACAAAGAGTGGGTGGCGATGTAAAATATGGACTTCTAGTTAATAATAATAATGTATAAATGTTGGTTCATCAACTGTAACAAATGCACCAAATGCAGGATGTTAATAATAGTGGAAACTGTGGGGAGGTGGGGTATGTGGGAACTCTGTACTTTATGTGCAGTTTTTCTGTAGACCTGAAACTGCTCTAAAAACAAACAAAAAAACTACTCTTACTACCCTCACCACTACCTCCTTAGTCAAAGCTGAAGTCCTTACCTTAGCCCACAAGACCCTGACTCCGGGCTGCTTCATCTCCTATCACTTTCTTCCTTACTCATTATTCCAGCCACACTGTTTCTGTTGTGTTTCAAACTACTGTCTTGCCTCAGAGTCTTTGTGTTTGCTGTTCACTCAGCTTCCCCCAGATATTTCCATTGTTTCTTCTCCCATTATTCAGGTGTATACTCAAATGCTACTCCATCGGGGTTACTTTCCCCTTCTACTTACTATCAATATCTCTAATCTCCCCTTCCCCCCATCACACTCTTTTATCCTGCTTTATTTTCTTTTATAGCTTTTATACGTCCTCACCTTGGTTATATATTATTTATTTTTTCCATATTAAAATATAAGTTCCATTAAGGCAGGAATTTTTTTTTGTTTTGTTTGTTTGTTTGCGGTACGCGGGCCTCTCACTGTTGTGGCCTCTCCCGTTGCGGAGCACGGGCTCCGGACGCACAGGCTCAGTGGCCATGGCTCACGGGCCCAGCGGCTCTGCGGCATGTGGGATCTTCCCGGACCGGGGCACGAACCCATGTCCCCTGCATCGGCAGGCGGACTCTCAACCACTGCACCACCAGGGAAGCCCAAAGGCAGGAATTTTATCTCTTTTTTCCCTATTGTATCTTCAGTCCCTAGAATAGTGCCTAGTACATGGTAGGTGCTTAATAAGTATTTGTAGAATGGATCAGTGAATGAAGTCTGTGTTCTCTCTGTAGGCAAATCTATGTAGGAAGTCAAACTTAAAAGATTGCTTACTAAATATGGAATATGAGTCATAAGATGCATCGTATTAATGGCTTGTGTCATCAATATGATAACATGATGTGTTCATTTTCACTAAAAGATACATCTGCTCCACAGACAGGAAACTTCTATTTAAGAGTCAAAAAATGCTCTTCCATGTACAGTGTAGGAGAGACTGCTAGTATTTACCTCCTGAATCTCCCTTTTTTTTTCTCTTTGGATTAAAAAATGTGTAAAAACAAGGAAAAATCACAAAATACAAATATATAAAGTAGAAAATAAAAACCACTCTTCAACCCAGCTAGAGACAAGTCACTGTTAAGATCTTGATTATTGTCCTTTAGAACCATCTGAGATGAACTTATATTTTGTTAATAATATTTGGATCATATAGTAAAATGTTTAAAGTACTAACTGAACAGAGTATAGAAATAATAAATAGTGTGAAAGTAGTTTATGAACTCCTTAAATATTTAATATTCTGTCTTTTGTGATTTGTAACACAAGCTCTTATCCTGGCACAGTATTGTCTAGTGCAGAATTTATCATATATTCAGAATTTTCAAATGGTTTTGATTATTTGAATATGAACAAGAAAAGCTTGGGCAGTTAGGAGTGTTGCTCTAAATAAGAGAGATCTTAAACTCCTTTTTTTTCCTCCTCACACTAAAAATGTTTTGTTAATTGCATTTAATAGGACATTTTGGATTAGTTCCAAAAATATTTTAGATTTTCCTGGAAACTATCTTTTATTAATTATAAACTTTCCTGAAGTTTTTAAGATCTTTTTCATTAGACTGAAGAAAATTCAAAGTTCCTAAGAGAAAATGTTTTGCGTGAGTCCTTTAAAATGTATACGTGGATTTTGGGGAAAATCTAAAGTTTCAAATTTAACTCAATAATATATATAATTTACTTGTGAGTTTATTGTATTTCATGGACTAAAATAAAATTTAAAAATCATGTTACTTTTGTGTGCTGATGCTGTTAAAAACTTAAATCACATTTCCTGAGTTTTAAGCATTTTCAAAACTTTTCGTCATTACTAGATTGTGAGAAAGAAGTATTAGTGTTATTAGATGACACTCTTAATGTATCAGTGTTAACATGATTTCCTGACTTTTCAGAGTGTTGTATTGCTGGAGGATAATTTTCTGGAGAGAATATATACTCAAAATAATTCAGTTATTATATGGTGACTTATATAAATCAAAAAAGGATTTAGGGTTTAACTTAATTTGAGTCTAGATAATTATATTCCCTGCTTCTTAAAAACACTTATTTTTTAGTTTAATATTAGATAGTCATATGTAAGTTCCTGTCCTAAGATATTGGTAATTCATCTGCTTCTGTGTTCAGAGGTGTCAAACTGACATCCTGAACATTGAAAAAAGCCCACAGATACGTTCGATAACACAGTGTTTTGTTCTGTTTCAACCTAAAAATTAGTTGTTAGTATTTGAACATTAGAAGATTTTATATGAAAATATAAATTTCCAGCTTCTTTTGACAAGCATGAGAATTGGACAATATTGAGCTTTCTCGTCCCAACATTGCTGTGATTCTCAACCAGGGGCAATTTTGGCAGTGTTACAAAAAAGGACATTTGTCAATGTCTAGAGATAGTTTTGATTGTCATGACTTGGTGGGGAGGTGCTATTGGCATCTTATGGGTAAAGGCCAGGGGTGCTGCGTATGCACAGGACAGCCTCCTACAGCAAAGAATTATCTGGTCCAAAGTACTTCAGTATTGAGGTTGAGAAGTCCTGTAGTGTAGCAATAATTGACCTGAGTTGAATCATATCTGTTCCGAATAGGCTAAAGTTAGCGACAGTCTCCTCCCGACTTGCTTTATTTACTTGCTGGGACTCTATACACTTTTGAATTTGTGCATATTCCTTTAAAGTAGTGGGATTTACTTTCATGGGAACTGAAACAACTTCAAGTATTATTAGAAAGGTTGCGGCAAATACAAAAAATATTTATTACTTCTGGCCTGAAGAGTATTAGAATCCAAGTTTTATTTTCCCCAGTTATCATCATTTATTCTTTCAGTTGAACATGGTTCTGTGTACTAAGCACTATACTAGATATGGAAGAGATGAGCAGCTGCTTACACTTTAAGGATTATTATGTCTTGGAGATATGTTCTGTTTATCATTATGTAATGCTTTCTATATCTCTGATAATTTTCCTTGCTTTGAAGTTGACTTTGTCTGAAATCTATGTAGCTACTTCAGCTTTCTTTTGATTAACATTAGCATTGTGTTTCTTTCTCCATCCCTTTATTTTTAATCCACCTGTGTCTGTTTTTCGAAGACAGTACTATTTAGTTGGGTCTCGTTTTTTAATCCACTTTGATAGTCTCTGTCTTTTATTTGGTGCATTCACATTCACATTTGAAGTGTTTATTGATTTAGTTGGCTTTTTTAAAATTAATTTTTATTGAAGTATAGTTGCTTTATAATATCAACTGTATTTGGAACTGTTTTCTATTAGTTGAACTTGTTCTTTTTTTTTTTTTTTTGTCTTTCACCATTTTTCTGCATTATCTGGGTTTAATTGAGCATTTTGTATTATTTCATTTTCTCTCTCCTTAACATATCATTTATACTTGTTTTAATTTTTTTTGTGTGTGTATGTATGTATGTATGTGTGTGATTGCCCTGGAGTTTGCAATATGGATTTACAGCTAACATAAGTCCACCTTCAAATAACACTGTACCATTCAGGGGTAGTGTGGGTACCTTAAAACAGAATATTCCCAGTTCCTCCCTCCTGTCCCTTGTAACACTGCTGTCATTCATTTCATTTATCCTTAATCTATAATCACCTGCTATATTGTTGCTGTTAATACTTCTAACAAACTGTTATCTGTTAGATTAAGAATAAGAAAATAAAAGATTTTATTTTGTCTTTATTTATTACTTCTCTAAAGTTCTTCCTTTCTTTATATAGATCTGAGCTTCTGACCTATATCATTTTCCTTCTTTCTGAAGAACTTATTTTAATATTTCTTGCAAGACAGGTCTGCTGGCAACAAATTCCCTCAATATCTGTTTGTCTGAGAAAGTCTTTATTTCTTCTTTACTTTGAAGGATAATTTCATTGGATATAGACTTTTAGGTTGGTGATTTCTTTTTTTCTCTCAACACTTTAAATATTTCATTCCGTTCTCTTCTTGCTTGCATGGTTACTGAAGAGAAGTCCAATGTGTTCTTATCCTTATTCCTATATAGGTAAGGTGTTTTTTTTTCCCCCTCTATCTTCTTTCAGAAATTTCTCTTTGTCTTTGATTATCTGTATATGATTTTGAATATGATATGCCTAAGTGAAAATAGGAGGGGACTTTTATATTCACCCTGAGAACCTGGGGTGGGCCTCCTGGAGGTAAAGCACAAGGATTCCAATTTCTCCACATCCTTGCCAACATTTGTTTTGTTTGTTTGTTTTCTTTGTTTTTTTGTTTGTTTGTTTTGATTGTAGCCATCTTCATGGGTATGAAGTGGTATCTCATCGTATTGATTTGCATTTTTTAATGATTAGTGATGTTGAGCATCTTTTCATGTGTTTATTGGCCATTTGCGTATCTTTGGAGGAATGTCTGTTCCACTTCTTTGTCCACTTATAAATTGGGTGGTTTGTTTTTTTGTTGTTGAATTATGGGAGTTCTTTATACATTCTGGATAATTAATCCCTTAGCAGATATGTGATTTGTAAATATTTCCTCCTATTCTGTGGGTTGTCTTTTCATTCTCTTGATAGTGTCCTTTGATACAGGTAAGTTTTAAATTTTGATGAAATCCAATTTACTTTCTCTTTTGTTGCTTATGTTTGTAATATGTGGCTTAATAATATGCCCTACACCCATTTTTCAGTTTTATGCACTTCATTTGCTTATCTTCCTTTTCCAGTATTTCCAACCTCTGCCAAAAAAAAAAAAGGAAAATCATGAGAGAGCCAATATAACTTCTATAAATAAGTTTTTGAAGACAGAAAAACACTAAGAATAATCTGAATTGCCAAATACAGTCCTTTCAACCAGAATGAGGAGAAAAATACCTTATTTTCTATCCTTTTGGAGTACTATTAAATTGAGAAGCAGTTTTAATTTATAAATCTCAGTTTACATATTTATATAACATCAGAACATATGCTTATTTGAAAGCATACATATTTTGAGGTAAAGGTGACCCTCAAGTTAAACTCAAGATGTATCTGATATTATTGTGTTTAATTTGGTTTAAAAAATTAGTAAGCTGTTTTTGAAGTAATGGAATATACAAATGTAAATGTGGTTAAATTGGTTACTTTAAGTTAAAAAAATATATAATATTGGTTGGTACTGATTTACAACCAACATTTTAACATTATCAGATGTCATTTTCCTTTTTTTCTTTAGGTATAATTGACATATAACCTTATATTAGCTTCATAATTCAATATTTGCAAAATGTCATTTTCAAATAACAGCTTCAAATTTTGTGTTTGACTTTTACTTTTTCAGAAAAAGTATAGTTATGATATAGAAAATGTTTTTTCTTTCATTATTTAATATATTCTTTAAAAATTCTTATTAAATTTTTATGTTGGTCGATTTACAGGTGAATTATGTAACCTCATTACGCTGGATGTAGCTCACAATCAACTTGAACACCTTCCAAAGGAGATTGGAAACTGCACACAGATAACCAACCTTGACTTGCAGCACAATGAATTGCTAGACCTCCCAGATACTATAGGTATGAGAGGAGAAAGAAGATACTGTTCATCATTTATAGCTACTTGGACATTAAAATCCATTTTGATAATAAAAAATTAAAATTCAGTGTTGTCAAAGTGGTAAAACTTCTAAAAGACAGTATTTTAAAATCATTTTTTAATTTTCCAGGCAAAGAAAATAACTCAATTTTAGGAAATGGTCTCAATTAAATTGTAAAGGAGATAGAATATTGAGTAATATGTATATGTTCTATAAATCTGCTTAAATTGCAGAATGGGTGCATTTTCTGTTTTTGCTTATTTCAGAATGTTGCATGCTCTTGTATAGGGTGCGGTCCCTTCTTTGCTAAAATAGACCACACTGAAAAAATTAAATCATTGCTGTTTAGTTTTTAAAACATGGCCAGTATATTTTAAAGTTTGTTCATCTTAATATTGAGGGACTAAAAGATGTCTCAGAGTGCAAAATGTGTTTTGAAAGTGCATAGCCAAAGAACAGAAAGTTGGATTGCACTTACTCTGATGTGTTCCATATTTATATATTCTTGTTTCTTTTTCTAAATGACCCCAAATTTATACAAACAGTAGAGGGAATTTTTACATTAGAAAAAATTACTCTGTACTATAATTTTGGTAATGAATATTTACAAGGTTCTCTTACTAAATCATTTGAGGCCTATGATAATGTTATCTTTCTCCAGAAGGATTTTTGTTTTTTTGTTTGCTTCTCTCAGGTACCTAGGGTGACCACTTTATTCCATCTGTGTTCTAAGGTTTGTGATTTTTCTGGTCCCCCCAAGTGATTCAGAGACAAGCGGCAGACTAATTGGAGGGTTGTTTTAATTCCGGTTTACCCCTTGTACTAGGGTGCAGCCCTGTAGGGTACCAGTTGATATTGATTACTAGACTCCCCACCCTTGGCAGGCTCTAGATTTTGACTTTTGGTGGAAACATGCCTTAGCCTTTCAGCTGCATCTTCTAGCTAGGAAAGCACTCTCGGGACAAAATCTTCTCCAGTGTTTTGCTTGTTTCTGGGTTCCCAGCTGGTTTCCAGCCTGGTTACTAGTCATTATCTTGTTAGCTTTCTGATTTTTGTTTTAGAAGTGTTTTTAGTTTTCTTCAGTGGGAGGGTTGCTTGAATTATCTAGTCTACCACTACTTGAAACAGAAGCAATTGTTATGGAATTTTTTAATAAGTTACAATAGACTGTCTTTGGTTAGATGACACCTGTTCACAGAAGAGTAATCTGAGACTTCTTCAGGATATAATAGCTAGCCATTAGAACCTATATCTTTCTGATTCTTGTCCCCTAGAGTCTAGAACAGACAGAAAAATACCAAATAAATACAAAATAAATGAAAAAAAAAGTCATGGGAGACAGGACTAGAAGTTCTAGAAAGAGAATAGAGTAAGACAATGAAGAAGCTATAAAATATAATTTAATATTTCCCTGAACTTGACAAAAACCCAGATAATAAGATTGAAATTGCTTACCAAGAAGAAATAATGAAAAAACATACATTCTGGTAGATGTTTTAAAAATTAGATTTACTTAATTAATTTTAACAATATATTCATACATAATGTTATAAAACCTGTTTTTGTCTAGTTTCAGTTTCAGGGTAATCCTGGCCATATATAATAAGTTGGGAAGTACTCCCTTCTCTTCAATTTTTGCAACAGTTTGTATAAAATTGACATATTTTTTCCTTTAATATTTGATAAAATTAATTGGTAAAGCCACCTGGGTCAGGATTTTTCTTTGTTGGAATGTTTTTGAAAACAATTTCAATTTCTTTGATAGACATAGGGCTATTTAGGTTATCACTTTCTTTTTGAGAAAACTTGGTCATTTGTGTCTTTCAAAGAATGTGTCCATTTCGTTTAAGTTGTCACATTTAATGGGCATAAAATTGTTCATAATATTCCATTATTATTTCAATATCTATAGAATCTGTGGTAATGCCATTTCTCTCATTCCTGATATTGGTAATTTATATCTTCTCTCTCTTTTTTTTTCCCCCTAATCAGTCTGGTTAGAGGTTTATCAATGTTACCAGTTTTATTGATTGTCTCAAAGTATTGATTTTTCTCTGTTCTTTCCTTGGTTTTTGTTTCATTGATTTCCACTTTGACCTTTCTTCTTCCCTTTCATCTGCTTACTTTGAATTTTATTCTTTTTCTAGTTTCTTATGGCGGAAGATTGAGATTATTGATTTGAGACCTTTCTTCTCATACAGGCATTTAGTGCTATAAATTTTGCCTTACATACTGCTTTAACAACATCCCACAAATGCTGACATCTTGTGTTTTCTTTTTTGTTTTGTTCAAAATACTTTCTAATTTACCCTTTTGTTTTCTGTGATCTGTGTGTTATTTAAAAGTATGTTATTTAGTTCCCAACATCTGACAGTTTTCCAAGGGTTTTTCTGTTATTGATTTCTAGGTTAATTCCGTTGTGGTCAAGAACATACTTTGTGTGACTTGAATTATTTAAATGTATTGAGACTTATTTTATGGCTCATTGTATGGTCTATCTTGATAAGTGTTCCATGTGCAATTGAATGTGTATCCTATTTTTGTTGAGTAGAGTAATGTAGATGAGGCAATCAGTGAATTTATTCTACTACTTGCCCTTTTTGGTCTCTTTTCCTCCCAATTTTTATTAGCTTTATTATTAGGACATGCAACATTTATGTTATGTCTTGTTATGCCAGTCTGTATTTTTATTTTAGTCATAATGTTCATCATCAATGCTGTTGCCATAATTGCCCAAGTCATTTCTTGGTTGGCTGAAGTCAATCTTGTAGTAGTTTTCTCAGAAATGGTTCATGAACAGTAGTTCCCTAGTTCTTGTATGTTTGTAACCTTTATACTTAAAAAACAGTTTGATGGATGTAAAAATCACTGGGTTCAACTACTTTTCCTTGAGCATTTTAGGAGAACTAGGAGGTAGCTCTGTTGTCTTCTGGAATTGAATATAAAGTATGAGGCCAGTCTAATTTTTTTTCCATTATAAGTGACTTAATCTTTGTGCCTGGCCACCCAAAGTGTTCTTTATTTCTAAAGTTCAAGAACTGTATTATATCCCAGGGCCCATTTCCCTAGGATACTCTGAGCCAGTTCAACATATAGGTTTAATCTTTATTTCAGTATAGTTTTCTTAAATTACATATTGACATATTTACTTTGTGTTGTATGTTCTTACATTGAAATATGTCTAAATTTGCTTATTTTGAACAACCAACTAATTTTAATAGTAAAGGAGGAAAGAAAGAATAATGCATTTTAACATGATCACTTTTCGGTGGAATGAAACATGAAAGCACTTTAGAAAAGAAACTTATAAAATTAAAGGCTTGCTCAGTCTTAGAAAAAAGTAAAGGTTGTTTACTCTAACAAATCAGACAGGGGAACTGAAATTAAAGATGCTTGAAATGTTATAAAGTTACGTCCTTATCACTCTCATTGAGGGATAATTATTGTATATTTCTTAGGATATTATAGATGCATATACTTTATTGTTCCTTGAGCATATCAGCCAAGTTCTAGCCTCAGGGTCTTTATACTTCTCAGTTTCTCTGCTTAGAACTCTTTTCTCCTAAATATACACATAATTTCCTCTACTCTTTCAACTGATCATATGGATATATAGAGTTCTATAATGGGCATGATCATCAATCAGCCCTGTTCTTACTCTCAAATTATCTAACAATATTTTGTTATTTAGTATTTTATGCATGTGTCTGTTTTCCTGTCTTGTTAAATAACAATCAAAGAGGGATGCAATTAAAGTACTAAAATGAATAGTCTTGGCAAACAGAGATAGCATAGGTAGTGGAGGATGGTAAAATCATCCAGTTAGTAAGACTAGGGTCCTATGGATTCACTTCCTCTGACAAAGGGTAACTTCTCCATGTATCCTTCTTTCTCCTGGCTTTCTTAATTTTACATTTCTTTTCTCTCTTCTATCAGAAGTAATTCTTCTGTATTTCAAGTGTGTTTATTAATATGAAAACATTTGACTTCATTATTAATCTCTACTAGTTGACATGTTATCTCAGAATAACACAGGTGCCTCACTTCTAGCACATTCTACATGGTCAGATTACAAATATGTATTGTAAATCAGTGAGAACTGAAACATTAACAGTAATAAAAATTTAAATATCTCATTTATTTTTATATGCTTTGATAGTTGTCAGCAAACTAATACAGCTGTTATTCCAAGTAGTAGCAAAGTGAATAAGTATTGTTTATTGAAAGTTTTTATAATATTGTAGTCATTTATCATATACCATGTTTATTAAAATAATTCTTTTGCCTTTCTCCATCCCTCTCATTCCCCATATTTTGATTGTATAGCGGAAGGTTGAGATTTGGTGAGAAATCAGAACATTTTGGTCTTGGTCTGTTACAAATCTCAGCAGTCATAATTGACCTTTGAGATCCTCCCTCTCATCTACTGGAGAAGAGCAATTCACCCCAAACCGTCAGTGGCAGACTTTTAGAATATAGTTTTCCTGATACTTTTCTTCTCTTTTCTGGTCTGCTTCTTGAAAAGTATAACTTAAAATGAAAAACAACAACAAAAAATAACACCTATCCTGCAGAGTTGATGCTAGTCCCACAGAAGTTGCCCTGCTCTTTTCCCTGGTCTAAAGAAACTAGCCCTAAACTCACAATTGAAAAATTAAATCTTCTATCGCCTTAAAATCACTTTTCCAAAAATCACTTTAATTCTTTGCCTTTTCTTTTTCTTGTAAGTAGACCCAGATATTTTAAACCCTCTCTTTATTTAACACAAATACTCCTAGAGTAGTTACCATTCTTTGGCAGCACGCACTGCCATTTACTTCCAGGCTGAGCAGTGCCAGGATCACTGACAACTCAGGATGTGAAGAAGAGGCAGAAGGAAATGGGGAGAGGGGCAGCTGGTTGCTGTTAAGTGAAAGAGCGCTTAAAAACATATTTAGAGTTTCTCTGATTTAACCATTAATCTGCCCTGTTGAAGAGTATAAAGTATATTCTTTTCATGTGAATATTTTCTAATTCAAGAATCAGCTATAAACTAAAGAAAATGTTAAGATTCATTACAGAAGTCGTTTTGTTTCAAGCTATGAACCTGATATCTTGAAGCCTTCTGAGGTCTCAGGTGGTTTTATGAAATCAGGGAGAGGAGGGTCTGAAGTAGGAAAAAATATTTTCTATTTCTTTTCAGAATGAGAGAAATAAGCAACAAGTCCTTGCCTTCAAGGCTGGAGCACAGAACAATTCACAGAGGTCTTTTTGTTGCAGTGGTCTCTGAAGAAGCGTTACAGTAATTATGGTTATATCAGCAAGCAGAGTTTTAGTGATTCAATTTTAGGTAATTACAGTGCTGCTTACATGTAACAACTTGTTTGTTTGTTTTTTAATGGTGGCATTCTTTTGAGTTTTTAACTTTTAAGAATTTTTGTATAACTTTTCAGTTTATTTTCAGTTTCTCAGTTTAATGTTTCTGGAAAAAATTGTACCTTTGACATTATTTCATCGTTATAACTTGTGTGCCTTTTCTACTGATTTTTTGCTACTTTGTTAAAATAAGATAAAGACTATTTGAGGTAGAGTCTTACTCAAAAGACTAAATTAACCTAAAAATGCTGATTATATTTGCTGAAATTGAAAGCATCTAATTTTAACTCATAGCCATTTGATGTTTCCATATTTTAAAAATCTGACAGCATAAGAAAGCAAGCTGTCAGAGCAGAACACAGAGCAACTTACAGTCAAAGTTAAGCACAACTGAATGCCAGTGATTGGCAGTGATCAGCCTACATTTATACACAGAAGCTCAGCAACATTGATTTTATTTCTTAGTCACAATGGATCAATATTAAAGCAAGCTATGGCTTGATTTCTAGGTTGCAGTTTAGTTTGTGGTTAAAACCACTTATTGAAAGAGGTTAGAGTTGAAACCACTGCAGGGGGTGAATCATGGTAAATGCCAGACTTCTGATGTCAGGTTTTCTTCTGGCATAAGAAAGCGTTGATATTTTATCCTTACTTTTTTTCACCTCTTTTGTTTTGCTGGGAGTAACGGACTTTGACAAAATGTGGATGACTCCTTGAACATGCCATGCTCTCAAGAAAGTGACAAGTGCTTTGCAAATGTTAGTTTCTTCATCAGAATAGCATATTCTCATAGGTTACAATTTTTAAAGTTCAGGCTCTTCTACACCACCCTCCACCCCCCAAAAAAAAGGAGAAAAGAAAAAAAAAATGTTTAGGAAAGTAGGAGGTATCATTTTTGTTTAAATAACCACTAGTTTTGGTACTAGATAATTTCATGTGGCATTTTCACTACTTCGTTTTCATTTTATAATTTTTATTTATTTTTTAATTAAAATTTTTTTTTATTTTTTAGTTTTTTTGGCTGTGCCGCACGGCATGAGGGATCTTAGTTCCCTGACCAGGGATCAAACCTGTGCCCCCTGCAGTGGAAGCACCAAGTCCTAACCACTGGACCACCAGGGAATTCCCCATTTTGTAATTTTTAACTTCTAGAAACCTATTCTGACTTTAAAACTGAGAAGCAAAAAAAAAAAAAAACTGAGAAGCTTATTTTGCTTTTGGAAGAGAAATTTCAGGAATGTGGTTCTATTTACTGGGTTTGTGAGTTGATAAGCATTTAGAATTTGGTTACCATACTAATCTTTGTTACCAGAGAAAGTTTTTGGGTTTCATTGAGAATAAAAATTGGTTAAAATATTGTATTCACCTACTTT
The DNA here is from genome assembly GCF_003031525.2 of Neophocaena asiaeorientalis asiaeorientalis. Taxonomy (NCBI): domain Eukaryota; kingdom Metazoa; phylum Chordata; class Mammalia; order Artiodactyla; family Phocoenidae; genus Neophocaena; species Neophocaena asiaeorientalis. Next base: position 1,975,700 of record NW_020174301.1, read on the forward strand.
TCTACTGTAAACAATTATTGAGGCATGTCAGTTGGTGGAGCAAAATTATGGGGACTTTCTGCTATTAATAAGCCCTTTCCTCTTCTGGCAGATTTCATAGACCCTTTGGTAAATGCTTCTGCCATTTTATTACGATGGAACAACTTTCTTTCATAGGGAAAGCAGTGGTATGAAGGAGAGAAAGGGATGAGCTTCTTTACTTCCAGTTCTTTTTTAAGATTGAGCCTCTTTTATCTTCAACTTTGTATAGCAAATTAAAATTTTATCAGAAGATTTTGACATTCTTTGTAGTCAGACATTATCACTGCTTGCAAGAAAATTTCCACCTTTACCAGCCTTGTAGCTATAGTGGCCGTGGGCACGGGATAGACAAGGGATAAAATATTGATACCTTCCCTCCCTCCCCATTTTGAAAGGATATGAGTAAATGGCCGCTGTCCTTCAATTTTGGTGGGAATGAAATCGATATAGCCTAGTGGCACTGTCTTATCAAGATTTAAAATATCTATATCAGGGCTCCCCTGGTGGCGCAGTGGTTGAGAGTCCACCTGCCGATGCAGGGGACGCGGGTTTGTACCCTGGTCTGGGAGAATCCCACATGCCGCGGAGTGTCTGGGCCCGTGAGCCATGGCCACCGAGCCTGCGCATCCGGAGCCTGTGTTCCGCAACGGGAGAGGCCACAACAGTGAGAGGCCCGCGTACCGCAAAAAAAAAAAAATCTATATCTTTTGATACATCAGAAATATTTTCACATGTACGCACAGGTATGTATTAGAACGTCCATTATAGAATTCCTTTTAAAAAATTAGAAACAAATGCTGTCAATTGGGGAATGTTTAGATAATGGTGCACATCGTAGAATACAATGGTTAAATAAAATGAAGTATATCTGAATTTACTCACCAGAAAATATTTCTGTGACCTGTTATATAGGGGGAAAAGTACGTAAAATGATCCCATTTATGGAAAAATAAACACGGAAACATTAAAAAAAATCCTGTATTTGTATATGTGTAAGTAAATGCTTACAGAAAGATCTCAATAGGTACATATTAGACTACAAACCATTGTTCTCTGGGGAAGAGAGTAAGTTGCATGTATATATTTTGTAATTAAAAAATGATTTGGTGGGATGGAAGGAGTGCAAAGAGTTGGAAATGATTAGTTCGTTCTCTGATATTTAAAAATGGGCTGCGTAGACATTGGGTGTCTCAGAAAAAATTATTGCAGATATTTGTAGAAGAACTAATTTGTACTCAGACCAGAGAAATCTGATATGTATTTTAAAACCATGTCCAGTTAACATCTGTGTTTCATAGACAGGCTATTTTATAAGATGAGAATGGGTCAAAGAAAAAATCTTTTTATGAACCTTTCATATAATTTTAAGTTTTTGCATCTTGTTCCTAATGGAAAGGAGGACAAAGTGAAATATTTTAGCTTCTATAATTATTAAGAAAGTATGAATGAATGCCTGCTGTGTGCTTAGCACTGAATTCTGTATGGAGACAGAAGTACATAGCAACCTCCCTTACTTAAAGGATTTTCAGTCTTTTGGGGGAGGTAACTAATCCATGAAACAGCTAACAACATAAGACCAAATATAAGTAAATGCCAACGTATGATGAAAACACTGTGTGGCCATGAGTCCAGTTTATAGGGAGATCAATAAGGTCTTCATAGAATGGCCAGAGAAAGCTTCATGAACAAATATGCTGGACTCAGTATGGAATAGAAATGCATTCCATGAGCACAACAAGGACAGTCAAACAGCGTGGAGGCAAGAATGAACATATCATCCTTCTGTGTCAGGAGGAAACAAGCTCATTGGAGCAGAGTCGATGAAATTCACAAAAAATGATTACTTGATAAGGAGCCAACTGAGTTTGAGTCTAGCTCTGCCATTAATTCACTTTGCATATCTTATGCTAAAGTCCGTGCTGAGTACTCTCAGATGGCTCTTACAGCTACTTCTTGGGTATCTTTCTTATCTCTTGTCTTTTTTATCAGAATGGCTATCTAAAACTTCAAACTACCGTGCTCTGTTTTTCCACAACTTAGCTCATATCCTCACTGTATGGAGAAAATGAGCCTCACAATGTAAAATGTCCAAACATCTTGGTCTACATTAGTATAAAACTTCTTCAAAATGTAAAATATTCATTGAATAAAAGGCTGGTATAAAGATATCACAGTTTTTAAAAGTAAAATGACTTTAGAATTACAGACTTTTTCTTTATCAAAAGGGTGTTTTAAAATTACAAAATTATAGAAAATTAAGGAAATTATAGACAAGTTTACAGAAAAAAATTTAATCTTCCATAATTCTATCATGCAGAGATAACTGTTAGGGTTTTTTTGGTTGTTTTTTTTTTTTTTTTCTTTTGCGGTACGTGGGCCTCTCACTGCTGGGGCCTCTCACTGCTGTGGCCTCTCCCGTTGTGGAGCACAGGCTCCGGACGCGCAGGCTCAGCAGCTATGGCTCACGGGCGTAGCCGCTCTGCGGCATGTGGGATCTTCCCGGACTGGGGCACGAACCCGTGTCCCCTGCACCAGCAGGCGGACTTTCAACCATTGCGCCACCAGGGAAGCCCTAACTGTTAGTTTTGATGTGTTTTTCCCCACTCTTTTTGCATGCATGTGTTTTTTACAATGTTGAGGTAATAAAAAGCATGTGATTTTGTTATCTGGCTTTTTTCATTTAATATCATAACTTAGTCTTTCACATCTTAAAGATTTTTGTAACATAATTTTAATAGATACAGACTGTAACAGAATATAGAAATACCGTAGAATAAAATCATGTTTTGAAGATCTGTTAGGTATCAGTCATTGTGCTAAGTATCTTACACACATTGTGTGAGTGACCCTGTCGGATAGGTGGCATTATCCCCACTTTATGAGTGAGGAGATAGACTCTTGTTAAATAACTTGCCCAGGGTCACATAGATAATATAATATCCTTTGTTTTTTCTATTACACTGTGGTGCCTTCAATTTAAATAATTATTCATCTATTCTTGAACATATAGGTTGTCCCCATTTTTTGCTATTAGAAATATGACTATAATTAACATACTTCATCATAAAGCAGATTATTTTTTGCCATCCCAACTTCTAAGTAACATTTGTATCAAATTCAATGTCACAGTGCAGTGACAACAATAGTAAATATTATTCTTGCCCTTATTTCTGATCTCTAAATTCTCTGGAGCTTTGAAAAGTGACCCAGCCCTCTGCTTGTTTGTTTTTTCTCCCCTTCCAAAATTGACACATCTCACTGGAGTGTCATCAGAAAGATACTAGTGAAGCATCCTTAGTTAATTTAGAAAACAATTTAAAGGCAAATTTAACTTGTCTTTGCTAAGTGGTAGTTTTTATTGTTGCTTTTAAATTCAGTTTTCTGCCTGTTGGAATCTTAATTAATCATAAATAGCAAACTCTGGGCCCAGTTTCCAAGCACTGTTATAAGAAAGTAATATAAATGAGCATAGCATACCTCTGTAATAGTTCTAATTGCAGGAATTGAAATGGTTGCTAAGGTTTTTTTCACATTATAGTTGGCTAGACTTATGGTATAGAATTATCATAGTATTTTTAAAAAATATTTATTTGGCTGCACCCGGTCTTCGTTGGGGCATGTGGGATCTTTAGTTGTGGCATGTGGGATCTTTAGTTGTGGCATGCAGGATCTAGTTCCCTGGCCAGGGATTGAACATGGACCCCCTGCACTGGGAGCACAGAGTCTTAACCACTGGACCACCAGCGAAATCCCCAGAGTATTTTTTTTTTTTTTTTTTTTTTTTTTTGTTTTGCGGGG
>NW_020174301.1:1979655-2024086 GCF_003031525.2 Neophocaena asiaeorientalis asiaeorientalis
TTTATTTTTATTATTTTTTTTGGCTGTACGTGGGCCTCTCGCTGTTGTGGCCTCTCCCGTTGTGGGGCACAGGCTCCGGACGCGCAGGCTCAGCGGCCATGACTCACGGGACCAGCTGCTCCACTGCATGTGGGATCTTCCCGGACCGGGGCACGAACCCGCGTCCCCTGCATCGGCAGGCAGACTCTCAACCACTGCGCCACCAGGGAAGCCCTCCCCAGAGTATTTTTGATAGCAATACTAGCTCTTGAAAATGTAAAGGGTAAAAATTAGCTCCATTTAGTCATTTCTTAGAATCTTGATCACTGTTTTCTTCAGCAAAAGGGAAGGATGCAAATGAGTATAACAGGATAAGGAATATGGGGCATGGTGACTGCCCTCCTAGGTTTAAGGCTTAACTTATTCTATAGGCTAATATATATTTTCTGTAAATATTGGAGTAATGTTAGACATATCTAAGAAAGAAAATTATTCGTACAGCAACTTTTTGAAAAATGGTCAAAGCAAAAAGAAAGAAATGGACAAACATCAGAAAGTTGCTGAAAGTTGAAAGGCATAAAAATATTTATCTCCAAAAAGTTAAGTGTGACACAGGCATCCACTTCTATACAGGCATACCTTGGAGACATTACAGATTCCATCTCAGACCAGCACAACAAAGCGAATATCACAATAAAGCATCACACAAATTTTTTGTTTCCCAGTGTATATAAAAGTTATGTTCATACAGTACTGTAGTCTGTTAAGTGTGCAATAGCATTATGTCTAAAAAAATGTACAAATCTTAATTTAAAATAGTTTATTGATAAAAAGTACTAACCATAATCTGAGCCTTAAGGGTCTTGCCTTGGTCCTCATGGCTGCTGACTGATCAGGGTGGTGGCTGCTGAAACTTGGGTGGATGTGGCAGTTTCTTAAATCAAACCACATAAAGTTTGCTGCATTGACTGACTTTTCCTTTCATGCAGCATGTAATGGTATGTAATACCATTTTACCCACAATAGAGCTTCTTTCAGAATTGGAGTCAGTTCTCTCAAACCCCTGCCGCTGCTTTATCAATGAAAGCTTATGTAATATTCTAAATACTTCGTTGTCATTTCAACAGTCTTCACAGCATCTTTACCAGTAGAGTAGGTTCCACCTCCAGAAACCACTTTCTTTGTTCATCTATAAGAAGCAGTGCCTCATCTGTTAAAAGTCTTATCATAAGATTGCAGCAATTCAGTCACATCTTCAGGCTCCACTTCTAATTCTAGAAGTCTAGAGAGTCAGCCTGTCTGAAGCTTTGAAGCCAAGCATTGACTTCTCCTCTATAGCTGTGAAAGTTCTAAATGGCATCTTCAGTATAAGGCTGTTTTGTCTACATTGAAAACCTTGTTTAGTGTAGCCGCCTTCATTAGTTATCTTAGCTGCATCTTCTGGATGACTTGCTACAGCTTCTACATTAGCACTTGCTGGTTCACCTTGTACTTTTTTTTTTTTTGCGGTATGTGGGTCTGTCACTGTTGTGGCCTCTCCCGTTGCGGAGCACAGGCTCCGGATGCGCAGGCTCAGCGGCAATGGCTCATGGGCCCAGCCGCTTCGTGGCACGTGGGATCTTCCAGGACCGGGGCACGAACCTCCGTCCCCTGCATCGGCAGGCGGACCCTCAACCACTGCGCCACCAGGGAAGCCCACCATGTACTTTTATGTATGGAGAGCCATCTCTTTTCTTAAACCTCATGAACCAACCTCAGTTAGCTTCTAACTTTTCTTCTGCAGCTTTATCACCTCTCTCAGCCTTCATAGAATTGAACAGAGTTAGGGCCTTGCTCTGAATTAGGCTTTGGCTTAAGGGAATGTAGTGGCTGGTTTGATCTTCTATCTAGACCACTAAAACATTCTTTACTTCAGCAATAAGGCTGTTTTCCTTTTCTATCATTCACGTGTTCACTACAGTAGCTCTTTTAATCTCCTTCAAGAACTTTTCCTTTGCATTTGCAACTTGGCTGACTGGCGCAAGAGGCCTAGCTTTCAACCTAGCTGTCCACATGCCTTTCTCACTAAGCTTAATCATTTCTAGCTTTTTATTTAAAGTGAAAAACATGCGACTCTAACTTTCACTTGGTTAGAGGTCACTGTAGGGTTATTATTGGCCAAATTTCAATATTGTTGTATCTTAGGGGAGAGGGAGAGAGACAGGGAAGCAGCTGGTAAGTGGAGCAGACAGAATACACACAGCATTTATCAATTTAAGTTCACTGTCTTAAATGGGTGCAGTTTGTGGCACCCCAAAGCAATTATACTAGTAACATCAAAGACCACTGGTCAGGCTTCCCTGGTGGCGCAGTGGTTGAAAGTCCGCCTGCTGATGCAGGGGACACGGGTTCGTGCCCCGGTCCAGGAGGATCCCACATGCCACGGAGTGGCTGGGCCCGTGAGCCATGGCCGCTGGGCTTGCGCGTCCGGAGCCTGTGCTCCACAATGGGAGAGGCCACGGCAGTGAGAGGCCCGCGTACCGCAAAAACAAAAACAAAAACAAAGATCACTGGTCATAGATCACCATAACAAGTATAATAATAATGGAAAAGTTTGAAATATAGCAAGAATTACTAAAATGGGACACAGAGACATTAAGTGAGCAAATGATATTGGAAAATGGCACCAACAGACTTGTTCAATGCACGGTTGCCACAGACCTTCAATACATAAAGTTGCAGTATCTGTGAAGCACAATAAAGCAAAGTACAGTAAAATGAAGTATGCCTATCATTTCTAATACTGGTGATACTGTTTAATTTAAAACTAGAGGCTACATTTAACATTTTAACCTAGCCCAACTAAAAACGTTATAGCAACAATTGCAATGTGGAATCAGAAAAGAAATTAACCAGTCATGGCAAAGAAATACATTGAACTAAATTCTCATTACTCTTATCTTTTTTGCTATCAAAATGAACTTATTTTCTGATGTATATTTGGGAAATTAAATTTGATTTAAACCTTCTATGATAGCAGATATCATCATATTCATCCATGTAGTTTACATGTAGCTTGCCATGGGTCTTAGCAATAAAAGTAGAAAATGTCTATTTTTATGCTTTGCTTATTTTAGTTATTCAATAGTGGCTAATATGCTCAAGCTGGATATGTTTAGATAATAAGAGAGACTATAACTTTCACTTCTGTTTGTAAAAAATTACTTAGAGAAATTTTTTTACCATCAGGTCAACTTTTTAGAGAAATTTTGGAATGTTTATATTTAAATTCATGGAAAATATCGAACCTTTCTGATCTCACAAAATAGTTGTGCATCTTATATTTTAAATAATACCATTTTAGAAATTTGAAAATTTTTTCTTCAAAATTACATGTACATTTTTATATATAGCCACTTGTTCTATATTGGATCACTATCGCATAGATACAAATGGGATTAACTATTATAAATTTAAAATATTTACTACTTGATGTTTTACTAATTGATGTTATTCAATTAGGCCTTATCTAAAGGTTATTTTTTTATTAAAGTATGACAATACTTTACAATAATTGATTTTTAAAATTGACTTATAGCTGTGTATTTCATTATTTCTCTAAGAGGGCACGAAAGTGGTTTCAGTTTCATCCTAATTGATAGAGTGTAGTGTGCAGTTTCTTGGTACAAAAAGTTAAGGATCTTGCTAAAATAGTGCTTCAAAGTAATTCATAAATACTGGTTGATAGCCTGGGACAGTGACAGGCTCATCGGATTAAAAGAAATTCCCTTTTTTTGTGTGTTCACAGGAAACCTGTCCAGTTTAAGTCGTCTTGGTCTGAGATATAACAGACTGTCAGCAATACCCAGGTCATTGGCAAAATGCAGTGCACTTGAAGAATTAAATTTAGAGAACAATAACATTTCTACTTTACCAGAGGTAAGAAGTGGATTACGGTAAACTCTTGAAACAAGCCTGCAAGATAATGAAGGGAAAACTAGTCAATCTTTACAGCTGGGTAAATAATATGATGATTGAAATTGCTTAAATAATGGGTATGCTGTGGACATATAGCCCACCACTAAGATAAAAATTCCAAAAAAGAAAGAGTAGATATGATTATAGGAACAGAAAGGAAGGTGGAAAATCAGTGTTCTACTTTCCGCTTTAGTACCATGTAAATCTTTCTCATGTCATTTGGGACTTGACAATAAAAGCCATTGAGGAGAGGTTGTATAGCTGGTTTTAAAACTCAGCTACCCCACCCAGTTCAGTAATAAAAGAAAAAAGATATTGTAGAAAGATGATAAAAGAATGACTATATAGAATATACTACTTATTATCCAGATTAACACGAGCTGCAACATGCCTGTGACTCAAATTATTGCCCTGCTTATACAATAACATTAAAGCCTGTTTAGCAATACCAGTCACCAGAATCTGCTATTTTTTTTAACACATTATTTTAAATTTGGGTTTTGTTGGTTCTGTTAGAAAAATATTTTCACTTTTGCATAGAGATTAATTGGGCAAGATGCAATATTCTTTTTTAAATTGTTTTTCTCAACTTTATTATTTTTTACTCTTGCCATTTCTTCTTTTGCTACCTGCTGTTTTAGCGTACCCAACAACTAGTAAGTTTGCTTGTAGTTATTCAAGCATAATATCTTACTGTAGTATTCTAACAAGCAAAAGAATGGAATTGTGGAGTTATGGATTGATTGAACTTTGCAAAGTCTTTTTTCTCTAATAATTAAAACTATATAAGTAGCCCTATTATGTTTAGATTATTACTAATTTTCCCATCTCTGTGTGTGTGTGTGTGTGTGTGTGTGTGTGTGTGTATTTGAATTAAGAATAAAGGTGCTTTGGATGAATGTTTTTCAGATGTATGCTTTGATTTATAATGAACAATTTGAGTAGGTGAGGCTCTAGGTTTGTAGCAATTAGTTTATCAAATAAATTTATTTAATTAATTTGTTTCTTAGGCATACAGAAATAAAGTAGCACCTATTAATTTGGTTCCTATTAATCTAGATGCTTGCGTTTTCAGAAAAAACTTAGAGTACAAAAATGAGTTTCCCAGGATTGTAGTTTCTAGTCTGGACCAGTTCACTAAAACTACTATGACAGTATATCACCTGTGGCAAAAGAGTACTATTGTTAGTAGTAGTTTAAGTGGGATAAGGATTAGACTCCACAGATTGTAGATATCGCCCTGACAGCTAGACTGTTTGGATTTTTAAATTTCTGTGATGGTGGTAATTTACAGTGATCAGAATGGATGAGGTTCTACTGTTTAATGTCATCCTCTTTTTAACAGTAATTCATATCCATAATAAGGGAAATAATTAGCATATTAATTAGACCTTGTTGGGATTTTTTTAAGATGTGATTTGTGAGCTTAAGTAAGACTGACTGCTTTTACAATGTCAGTATGCCTAAATATAAAGACTGGGTGTATATCAAGTTTCACCAAGTGAGAAATTTTAATATTTATTTATATATCCAGTCTTATTGTTACTGAAGGGAAACATAATTATTGGAAACCTCTTAGGATAAAGACACGTGCTAAGTATATAATATTTTGTTACTGAAATAAGTTAGGATTTATTTTTGATAAGAGAATTATAAAGAAGACAGCTCTCTTCAGATTGGCTGTGGAAGAAAGGGTGTATGTGTATTTAAACAGGCCTGTTTTCAGATAGAGAAGCTATGGGAGAAATCCTTGATTGGCCTTGTTCAAATATTGGAAAATATTGTTTTATTTAAAAGTAGTCTATGTGCTTTGGAAGTAGTGTATTCTTAATGCAAATGTGTAATTATCTGCGTTTATAATCACAATAAGAAAAATAATAAAATCCATTAAACAGCACTTAGACGTTCAAGCTGGCAAGAAAAATCAGGAAAGTGGTTTTCACTGGGGGCGCATTATATTGCTGAAATCAGAGCTGGCAAAATGACTACTTCTCCATTTGAAGACTGTCTGAAAATGGACTAGTTTTAATGTAGACATAAACACAAAAGGAGAAAGAACTTAATGAATTTAAGCACATATACTCAAGGCATAAAGCTAGGAGCTCTACATGTATTATTCCATTTACATCTTCACTATAATCCTACTAGTTATTGGGGTAGTCGCATCAAATAGGGAAATAAGACTTAAGAGAAGTCATGTTTTTGGCCAAATTTGTCACGCTTAAATATTTTTTCTGGAAATATGGTGAGAGATATATTATCTAATTAATTCACCAAAGATCACAAGGCTGGTAAGTAGAAGATGTGAGATGGGAACCCAGATGTGCCTGACTCTAAAGCAATGATAAGCAACCCCAAAGCTTCATAGCATGACCTAAGAATGGAAAGGTTGGAGAGCTGCATTCTTGTTGCCCCTTTTCAAATATCCTCAGGTGTTAACATTTTTTCATAAAAGAATATCAATTCAATAAAGTAAGTCAGCTCTAAGAATAATAAAAATAACATTTTTGCCATGAGACTCAATAGAACTCCTTTATTTACAGTGAAGTAGGATGTAGACATTTTCCCTGAATTGACTGCCGTGAAAGTTTTCTCTTTCTCTATTCTTTCTTTTTTCTGTGTATAGCAATTGACAAATGTTGAGTAGCTTATTCATGTTCATCATAAAGGACAAGTTTCAGTTCACTTCACTAATTATAACTTCAATTATATAGTTATTTTTTTCCTTCAGTGGGCCTTGTAAATCACAGCTGACACTTCAGGTACTAAGTCTTCAGTTTCCTCATGGTGGATAGCCAAAATTAGAACATTATTTAAAACACACACCTCACAATGTTTGTTTTCTCCTTGCTTGGGCTTTTACATCAATCCAGAATATTTTCTTCTGCTTCTCTGAGTATTTAAAATTTTTTTTCATCCTTTAAGATCTGGCACACTCTCAGACTCTCAGCCTTCTTCTTGCTTTTCTGGTTATTCCAGTATTCTTTTCTTTGAATTTAAATAAAGAAGTGACTTAAAATTTGAGCACTTATTATAATGCGAGGTATTGTAAAGCTGTTTATATATTTTTATTGCTTTAAAAAAACTCTATTATAGCCTATAAAATAAGGCATCATCATTTTACAAATGAATAAAACTAGTGTTCAGAGAAATAACTTGCCCAAAGTCACAAGCTACTAAAAGATAGGGCCAGGATATAAAACTACTTTATAGCCTGCACCAGTGTTTCTCAGACATTAATGAACATACAGATTACCTGGGAATCTTAAGACTCATATTATGATTCTATAGGAGTGGGGCCTAAGAGTCCTCATTTCTAGCATGCTCTCAGGGGATTCTGATGCTGCTCTTCCTTGAGCCAGACTTTGAATAGCAAGAGCCTATTCTGTATACTTTATTACTGATTACATACAGTTATATATTATTTTCTTTTTCCTATCTGTGTGCTTTATTTCTCTAAGTGGGATTTAGTCTTCTTAATGGCAGAGACTCTTATAACACCTAGCACTGTGGTTACATGGTGGGAGACTGAAGTAAGAGGGAATATGGGGTTATATGCTAAGTAAATACTTGTTTGGTAGATGTATATTCCCTCAGAAATTTACTGTATGGAAAAGCAATATATAATATGAGGAAGTATATTATCTTCTGAATTTAATATCCCTAAAAGGAACATTTAAATTACTGAATGACACATTACTCTGTGCTAAGCATTATATTAACCTTAGTAATAATTTAGAGATAGGTACTTAACTAAGACCTGGATAGGACTGATCACATAGCAGGTGGCAGAGTCAGGACTCAGACCCAGGACTGTCTGATACCAATGTTTCCGCTTTTATAGAAGTCTAAAACTAGCCACTCATGAAACACCTCTTACCCACAGATATATTTTCTTTACCCTGTAGACTGTTTTAAATAAATTAAAGCCAAAGAATAAAAATCAAGAGATTTAATATAAGTAAATGAATTTCCTGTTTCTTTGTAAAGTCTGGAAATCTGACTACATTGGCTCCACATTCCTGCAAGGCAACAGTTAGCTAGAGCTGAGTAGTGAGTGACTTTTCTCAAGGTGAGGCATCACAGAACCGGTCCAACCGGTCTCTGTCATTTGTTACCTGCAAGGCCCTTTGAGGCATTTGTTTGGGACTGCTGCTCTGTACTCTACAGAATAAGTCTTGTTACAGTTCTAATTCTTATGTTTATTTCATTTTTTTTTTTTTACAGAGTCTTTTATCAAGTCTTGTGAAACTGAATAGTTTGACCTTAGCTAGAAACTGCTTCCAGTTATATCCAGTAGGTGGTCCATCTCAGTTTTCCACCATCTATTCCCTCAACATGGAACACAATCGAATCAACAAAATCCCATTTGGAATTTTCTCCAGAGCAAAAGTATTAAGTAAGCTGAATATGAAGGTAAGCCTCTATTTGTATTAGGGGAAAATAACTACTATGACTAGTACTTCTAATATTTATGGTTTATCAGAATGGGTACTTGTTTCTTGCTGATGGGAATCTAAACTGATAATAAGGATACTTCAGGACAATTTGTGCTAGACAACAAATAGCTTAGAACCATGCAATATCCTTAGCAGTTTGAATAATCATGAATATCCATAAAGCATAGTTGTAGGGATATTTATTGCAGAGCTTTCCATTTAACTGGTACCAACTTACTGAAATTAATAGGGATTTCATTTCTTAAAAGTACTATATCTTCAGTGAAATAATATGAAGCAATTACAAATACTCTAGTTTAGAGGAATATTAAATACCAGTTGAAATACTCTCAATTTATTAAGTAGGAAAAAGTTAAGCATGTAAAGATTCTCTTTGTACACATTGTTTTGAAAAGCTGTTTTTAATGTGTTCAATTATATATTAAATATCTATAAATTTATATGCATACATATAGCCAGTGTTTACTAAAATATAATGTTTATCTTTGAATATCAGAATTATTTATGGGTGATCTCTTTTTTTTTTATCTTTTTTATTGAGGTATAATTGACCTCTTACATTATATTAGTTTCAGATGTACAACATAATGATTCGGTATTTGTATATATTGTTAAATGATCACCGCAGTAGGCCTAGTTAAAATCCATCACCATACATAGTTACAGAATTTTTTTTTCTGTGATGAGAACTTTTAAGATTTACTCTCTCATCAACTTTCAAATATGCAATACAATATTAACTATAATCACCATGCTGTACTTTTGACTCTCTTCATCCATTTCATCTACCCTCTACCCCCTGCCTCTTGCAACCACCAATATGTTCTTTTTCTCTCTGAGCTTGGTTTTTGTTATTGCTGTTGCTTGTTTGTTTTTTTTGGATTCCACATATAAGTGAGATCATATGGTATTTTTCTTTCTTTGTCTGACTTATTTCATTTAGCGTAATGCCTTCAAAGTCCATCCATGTCCTCACAAATAACAAGGTTTTTATACTTTTTTATGACTGGATAGTATTCCATTGAATATATATACCACATCTTCTTTATCCATTGATTCATTGGTGGACACTTAGGTTGTTTCTGTATCTTGGCTGTTGTAAATAATGTTGCAATGAACATAAAGGTGCATATTTCTTTTTGAGTTAGTGTTTTTGTTTTCTTTGGGTAAATACATTGGAGTAGAAATGCTGGATCATATGGTAATTCTCTTTTTAATTTTTTGAGGAACCTCCATACTGTTTTCCATTGGGACTGCACCGATTTACATTCCCACGAACAGTGCAGAAGGATTCCTTTTTCTCCACATTCTCACCAACACTTGTTATTTCTTGTCTTTTTGATGATAGCCATTCTGACAGCAGTGAAGTGATATCTCATTATGGTTTTGATTTGCATTTCCCTGATAATTAGTGATATTGAGTACATTTTCATGTATCTGTTGGCCATCTGTATGTCTTCTTTGGAAAAATATCCAGATCCTGTGCTCATTTTTTAATTGGATTGTTTGGGGGTTTTTTTGCTGTTGAGTTGTATGAGTTCTTTATATATTTTGGATATTAATCCCTTGTCAGATAGATGATTTGCAAATATTTTTTCCTAACGGGTGATTTTTAGTTTCTTTTTACTTGTCTGTATTCTCTACAGTGAATGAATTTCACATTTGTAATAAGAAAAAGGAATTTTATTGCAAAAGGAGGAAAGAAATGAAAAATGATTTCTCCAGTGATTTAATTTGTAGTGAACAAACTTTAGGCCCACAGGTAATAATAATTGGCCACATAAGTAATTCATGGCTGAGGTAGGAATCCAGGAAGCACAGATTTCCTGCTTTCAGGTTTAGTGTTGTTTATATTGTATCATACTACATCCTTTTGTCTTTGAACCATTTCAGAATAATTGTGGTTCTTTAAACTACAGTCTAATTTTTAATTCTGTGTATACTTCTTCATAAGTATATGTATCTTTTATAATTGTTTGGAAGTATATAATAAGTGAACCAGTGGAAGTTCAAAATAGTCTTATAATCTTAAACAAGTAAAATGTACTGTTAACTAGTCTGGTTATATATATGAGGTTTACCAGTGGTAATGGCATTAGTTCTGAATGTTTAATTTGTAATACGAGGCTTAGACAGCAGTCCATGTATTCATTTGGTTAAACATTTTCTTTAAAATAAATTTATTCATTTATCTGTTTTTGGCTGCACTGGGTCTTCGTTGCTGCACACGGACTTTCTCTAGTTGCGGCGAGCAGGGGCTACTCTTTGATATTGTGCACAGGCTTCTCACTGCGGTGGCTTCTCTTGTTGTGGAGCACGGGCTCTAGGCACACGGGCTTCAGTAGTTGTGGTTCACAGGCTTTAGAGCACAGGCTCAGTAGTTGTGGCACATGGGCTTAGTTGCTCCATGGCATGTGGGATCTTCCCGGACCAGGGCTCGAACCCTTGTCCACTGCATTGGCAGGCGGATTCTTAACCACTGCGCCACCAGGGAAGTCCCATTTGGTTAAACATTTTTATGGATATTATGTTATTGTAATATGTTAGCTTGGAAAAGCTTGCTGTTTTCAGTGAAATGATTAAAAAAAATTTGCATAGAGCTTTGAAATTAATTTTTCTTCAAAATCGAGACAAATGGTTAACAGAACTTTTTCTTGAAAGAAGTCAAAATGATGCCTGACATTCTCCTCCTCACATAAACATCAGTAGTAAATTTTTTTAATGAAAATGCTTTATCGTGCTAATAACTATCAGTAGTTTGGGCATAGGTAGATAAGAAGTTTAAATAGGTAATAAGTTTAAATATTATAATAAAAGAAAAACTTGGCTTTCCAATGGATGTTTGCTACTTGGGATTTCTCTTATGGATGATTTTGTGTAAAATGAGATCAGTAATTAATGTACATTGCAGAAAAAATTTTAAATACAGATGAACAAAAAGGACATAAAATTTTAAAATTCCACTGCTGTTAATAAATTGGCATATATCATTGATACCCAACTGGGACAGGGAATACTGATGGTCCCATCTCAGTACCAAAATACCCTGAGCACACAACAGTGTGGTAATATAAGTGAATATGAGGAAGCGGGGAAAAAAAACTAATGAATCACTGGCATGTATTTCACTATATTTTCTGTGTATAGCTATATCTAATTTTTAAATAAAATTAGAATCACAGTGTTTCATCATTTGTTTTTATTATTTAATGATAAGTATGTTTTTACCATCTTTTCGTATGGATTCTTAAAGTAAAATCATGGAGACTTAGTGTTTTAATGATTTAATTTGCTTTCTTATTACAACTTTTTTCCTCTCCTACTTTATTGTTCAGCATCTCTAGAATTGCTGAGCTTATCTGGATTCCTTGTGGGCTATAGTTAGATATGTCTTCTTCCATTGTGCTCATGAACATTCAGATTTTATTCAGTGATTTCTATACATTACTGTGAAGTGAGAAAAACATTATATTTATCACTGGGACCTTTGAAATCTTAAGTGTTCATCTGTATAGTGTATTCTTCCATATCCAACACAGATAATCGCATAGGGAACAAACTTCTAGTTTAGACTTAAAAATAAAAACCTAATTACTGTTTGAAAAACTTCGGAGGCTTAGAGTTTTTGTTCCTTTTCTTTTCTTTCTATTGGGTGGGCCAGAAGGTTCGTTCGGTTTTTTCCGTAAGATGGCTCTAGTAGCACTTAGTTGTCTTTAACTTCATTCAAAACAATTTTGTTAGATTGTATGTGACAGCTGTCATGTCATTGTGCGTTTAAAAAAAGACTTACCAAAATTGGTGAATTTTTGTGTAGCCATTTTAATATTGAAGAATAAGAAGAATATTGAAAAAAGCAACATTTTTGGCATATTATGCTTTATTATTTCAAGAAAGGTAAAAATGCAACTGAAATACAAAAAGAAGATTTGTTCAGTGTATGGAGAAGGTGCTGTGACTGATCGAACGTGTCAAAAGTGGTTTGCGAAGTTTCATGCTGGAGATTTCTCGCTGGACGATGCTCCACGGTCAGGTAGACCAGTTGAAGTTGATAACGATCAAATTGAAACAATAATTGAGAACAATGAACATTATATTATGCGGGAGATAGCCGACATACTCAGAATATCCAAATCAAGCATTGAAAATAATTTACACCAGCTTGGTTATGTTAATCGCTTTGATGTTTGGGTTCCACATAAATTAGGCGAAAAAACCTTCTTGACCATATTTCCACATGCGATTCTCTACTGAAATGTAATGAAAATGTTCCCTTTTTAAAACAAATTGTGATGGGTGATGAAAAGTGGATAGTGTACAATAATGTGGAATGGAAGAGATCATGGGGCAAACAGAATGAACCACCACCAACCACACCAAAGGCTGGTCTTCATCCAAAGAAGATGATGTTGTGTATATGGTGGGATTGGAAGGGAGTCCTCTATTATGAGCTCCTTCTGGAAAACCAAATGATTAATTCCAACAAGTACTGCTTGCAGTTAGACCCACTGAAAGCGGCACCTGACGAAAAGCGTCTAGAATTAGTCAACAGAAAACGCATAATCTTCCATCAGGATAACGCAGGACTGCGTGTTTCTTTGATGACCAGGCAAAAGCTGTTACAGCTTGGCTGGGAAGTTCTGATTAATCTGCTGTATTCACCAGACATTGCACCTTTGGGTTTCCATTTATTTTGGTCTTTACAGAATTCTCTTAATGGGAAAATTTTCAATTCCCTGGAAGACTGTAAAAGGCACCTGGACCAGTTCTTTGCTCAAAAACATAAAAAGTTTTGGGAAGATGGAATTATGAAGTTGCCTGAAAAATGGCAGAACGTAGTGGAACAAAAGGGTGAATACGTTGTTCAATAAAGTTCTTGGTGAAAATGAAAAAATGTGTCCTTTATTTTTACTTAGAAAACCAAAGGTGCTTTGTGGCCCATCCAATATATTTAGACATCAAAAAAGGGAATGACTTTTTCTGTTTAAGAATTCTCTTTCTATAGGGAGGTACATATGGCGCTTTGATTTTGTGGTTTTACCTTGAATGCTTCTTTTTGTCTTTGTCAGGACAATCAGTTGACATCACTTCCCTTGGATTTTGGAACTTGGACCAGTATGGTAGAATTGAATTTAGCTACAAATCAGCTCACAAAGATCCCTGAGGATGTGTCTGGTCTTGTTTCTCTTGAGGTGAGTATAAAGAGCATCTAGAACTCCTTAGACTCTTCCACAGTTTTCTCACTTGTGAAGTTTCCAGTTAAACAATTTCTAAGTGGGTGAAGATCATAATTACCGGGATTGGCCAAAAAGTTCGTTCGGGTTTTTCTGTACGATGGTACGGAAAAACCCGAACGAACCTTTTGGCCAACCCAATAGAAATGTTAGTGCTCTCGGGACTTCCCTGGCAGTCCAGTGGTTACAACCATGTGCTTCCAATGCAGGGGGCATGGGTTCCATCCCTGGTCTGGAACTAAGATCCCACATGCCATGCAGCATGGCCATAAATAAATAGATAAAGTCCAGATTTAATCAGTTAAGAAAAAGAAAAGAAAAAAAAAGAAATGTTAGTGCTCTCTTAAACATGCAGCCCTATTAGGATGATGAAATATTGACTTAATCTGGGCTCAGTGCTTTTGAATTACTCTTGCCCACTGAAAGTTGGTAGGTTTGAATGCTATAAAGTATCTTTGAAAGAAAGGGTCTCTAAAACTTAGCATCTTTTAGAACATATTTTTTTCTTAGCTCTATTTAAGAATGTTGCACCATTGCCCTCTAAAATAATTATGGGGTCCTCAGATGGGAATTCAGAACCCTTCATGTAATTGTGACCTACTTTTCCGTCCTGAATACCCACCTCCTCTTTTATTTACTAAGTTGATTATTTTCTTTGTTGGCAGTGTGTGCATATTTCTAGCTCTGTACCTTTAGTCTTATTGTTCCCAATATCTAGTATGCTCTCTTCTCATCCCCATAAATTTTTCTTCTAAAATTATTTCTCATAATTAAAAGATCCATCTTCCTGTCACCTCCTCAGTCAAGGATGATTTCTCCTGCCTCTAAGTTACTAACATTTTCACCCTTTGATGAAAAAGTTTACTAATAGTAAATAAGCATTTCTAAAAATGTCCTCTGTATTCATGTTTTTAAAAAATCTAATTTCTCTATTATTACTGTATTTAGTAAGGTGAAATAGTACGGTGTAGGGGTTAATAGCAGGAGCTTTGAAGCCGAACAGATCTGGGTACAGTTCCACTTTAACTCTCTCTATTTATGGATTTAACATGCCCAAGCTTCAGTTTCCTCAGCTGTGAAATGGGGATGATAGTATTCTCCTCATAAAGTTTTAGTTAGGATTAAATGCAATAATGCACATTTCTCATTTAGTACAGTGCAATGCAAATAGTAGTACACTCAGCAAATGATAGCTCAATAAATGATATCATTTCTTGGTCTTACTGAATATGTTTACTTCATTATGTGTAGTATAACTTTGGGAGAAATAAGTGGGCATAAAAAATTAGCCAGAACTTTATATAGATCTTTTCATTTAGTGCTCTTTTCACTATCCCTATACCCAGTATTGTTTCCCCACCTAACCCTCCCCCATTGTAACTTCTCTGAGAATAAGGATTGTTATCTTCTTCAACCTTTTTTTTCCCTTCTTCAGGATATTTCAGGATGCCTTGCAATGTAATAAATTTTCTACAAATAATAACTGTAGTGGATTGATATGGGCAGTTTAGAAGTCAATTGTCTCCCTTAAATGATGGTTAGTAAGGAGTTTTGAATAAATAATTGGTTTCCTATTAGATACATATTTGTAACTATTCAGTATCAAAATACCATTAACTGTATGAATCTTAGTGCAAGTAGTTAATAATTTTATATTTTTTGTAATTTAGTTAAAATTAAATTCTTTCCTTTTGCTTTTATTAGTTTTGTCTTAAACTATTTTGTTTCCAATAACTATGGTGATTTTTTTTTTAGAATAGTAAGTTTAATGTCTTGTTATATAATTAAACATTACCCTTAATATTCACTGTTTAGAAAATTAGCATTGCTTAATAAATTTTAAGCCACACAATAATACATAATTCTGTTTTGTGAGCTGTCAAACATTATCAAAAATTTCTCTTTAGGTTCTGATACTATCAAACAATCTTCTAAAGAAGCTTCCCCATGGTCTTGGAAACCTTAGGAAGTTAAGAGAGTTGGATTTAGAGGAGAACAAATTAGAATCCTTGCCAAATGAAATTGCTTATCTTAAGGATTTACAGGTAAAACATTATCCTGATGATTTTATAGGTATATAATTAAGGTTTTTGTAATGCATTCCAAATTGCATGTTATTCTTGGACCAAACAGATTTTCCTGTTATATAGCATTAGGGCTGAATTTTATGTTCATGTAACCTATCTGCTTTTGTCTTCCTAACAAATGATGTTTTTTGAAAGAAAAGCTTATTTAGTGATTCTTATATTATCCAATCTAATTTCTATGTTTATTTTATTGGTTTAGTAGTTTAGATGTAGTTTTTAAAAATTTACATGTTATAGGAAATATATATGTAACCGTCTTTTATTTTGTTAATCTTTTAGAAATTAGTCTTGACAAACAACCAATTAACCACTCTTCCGAGAGGCATTGGTCACCTTACCAATCTTACACATCTAGGCCTTGGAGAGAACCTACTTACTCATCTTCCTGAGGAAATTGGTATGAACCCTTTGGATACTTGACTTTGTAGTAATAATTTGCTTTTGTGTGTTCAAGCAGTATTTCAGATAAATATAACAAATCTACTATTTTTTTCATCTTAATCAGGTTACATCAGGCTCATAATTTTTTTATAGAGCACCAGTAGTGGTTGGTTGGTTGGTTGGTTTTGATTAGGTTTCCTCATGGGGTTTTAGGGTTAATGTTATATTTGACAATGTTTTAGCATACTTACATTTCAGTAGATTTAACCTCAATTTAGAAGAGTTATTTTTCTTCCAAATTTAAAAATTACACAAGCTTGAATTAAATTAGTAGTGTCTTATGCCAAAAGAACCTTCCCTTGTGAGGTTTTAGGATTGATATTAATATTTGATTAATATTAATATTTGAGAGTACTTCAGAATTTTCTAAGTGTTTTCATATCCATTATTTCATACTATCAATGTAAACACCTTAAATTTTAGGCAGTGTAAATTGCCTCATTTTACAGAGAGTTAATTGATTAAGGTCACATAGTAATTCTAAAATTAGTAATCCCATGTATTATATTCTCCCATCTATATACCATGCTGTTTCAGAGGCACTATAGATTAGTGGTTAAGAATGGTTTTGGAGTACAATAGACAATTCAAAATCTGGCTCTGCTGCTTATTGGTTTTGTGGCTTGGATAAGGTACAAGAAACTCGCTAAGCTTCAAGTTTCCTACCTGTAAAATAAGGATAGTAGTAACTTCTCATAGAGTTGCTCTGAATAATAAATAAAATCTTAAATGTGAACAAATCCATTACCTAGTAACTGTTGTTTTTTTTATTTTCTACATACCACTATCAAATAATTATAAATTTTGAAGTTTAAAAATTGGAAACAGTAAGGCAACTATACACTTTTATTTCTAGTATGTTTATCCATCTGGCCTCATGCAATTGCTAGAAACATTTGCCTAGAAAGTATGAGTATCCTAAGACAGTCTAAGAAAAAATTTTAAAAGATTACATAAATTGATTTTTGGCTTACTGTCAAATATGTAATAACTCTCTTAGTGAAAGATTTATACAAAGTAACAAAAACCTTTCACATGAGAAATTTATTACTGAGAGAGATTATCACATTTTCTCCAAGAGGAAAGTGATTTATAGGCACTGACTGTATAATAAACTTACCTCTGGAATTTTGAAAATATACACATGAATGCCAAGCTATCCCAAACAGAGTCTCTGGAGTTGTAGTATATGTTTTTTCAAAAAAACTCCAAGCTTGAAAACTAACCATAAAGGAAGAGATTCTGATTTAATTAGTATAGAGCATGATCTGGACATCAGTTTATGTGAATATGCGGGAACGTTTGAGATCCACAGTTGTAGAGAGTTTTAAAACTAAGAGAGTAAAAGGAAATGTGTGTTCAGTATTCATAATACCCAGGATAAGGATCATGCCCAGTTGAACTTTTTAAATAGTAATTAATTTTCTTAAAAAATAATTTTGTTTTTTAAAACAGGTACACTGGAGAATCTAGAAGAGCTGTATTTGAATGACAACCCCAACCTGCATAGCCTTCCCTTTGAGCTGGCTCTTTGCAGCAAGCTTTCAATCATGAGTATTGAGAACTGTCCACTCAGCCATCTTCCACCTCAGATTGTTGCTGGGGGTCCTTCTTTCATCATTCAGTTCCTAAAGATGCAGGGTCCATATCGTGCCATGGTCTGATACAAATCTGCTGGTCCCACACACTGTTCTTAAATAGACTGCCATTAATGTTTCATATCTATATCTGTATCTATTTATGTAGATATTGATATATTTGGCAGATTTATAAAGACTGCGTTATGTGTTTCTGCTAATAGAGGAATCATAGCCATTTAGATTTTTTTAAATTCTGTACAAAAGGCTTATATAAGTTTTCTTTGCTGAACTTGATGGATGTTTTCTGTTGTGTAAAATGATATGCCAGTTTGCTTAAAACATTTGCCAACAAATTATGAAGTTATTAAATTTAAGGGCCAGAGGTAGTATAGTTAGATATACTTTCTCTTAGCAAAAATACTGGGCAAACAATTTTGTTGCAACTTTTCATATATATTTTCCCCTTACCAATTGTCAGATCTTTATAGTATATAGGCCCTGAAGGTATAATTTTTCTTTAACTTATTTTGAAATTTGAGATTTGAATTTTATATATTGTTTACAGTCAGAGTAAATCACTGGATTTTTTTTTTTTTTGGTTTTGATTTGCTCTGTTTTGATCAGTGAAATCTAGAGTTTATATCCTCTGCTAAAGAATTTGCATCAGCTGATTTAAATATTAAAAGATATTTGCTTGTTAAAACAACTGGCAAAGTGAAAAGATACAGTCAGAAATTCTAGAATTCCTTTAATTATGTTTCTCTGATCAATTGTGAAGCAGAATATCTGAAGTGAGTCTTTGGGTTTGGGGGGAGGGTATTGAGACCTTTTCTAGTATAAATATCTTTTCTTAAGTTTGGGGGAACAGAAACTTGTAGTGTAAAGGAGTTTTCATTCCTGAAAGTTGCAGATCCACAAAAACTAACAGAATAATTTGGCAAAAAAAAAGACAAAGATACACGTAAACACACATTCTATATATGTATATACAATGCTATATAGATATGTATTTATTATATCATAAACTACGATAGGTAACTTTAAGGATTTCTCCCTAGCCTTGTACAATGAAATTGAATGTTTTTCTTTGAACACTGCAATATATGTATGTTTCAAGGTTATTTAACAGTGTACTATGGTTTTATATCTTGACTTGCCTTGTACATCTTTCAGTTCTGGAATATCTGCGTCTAAGCACAATATCTTCACACTGTGCTATATTGCTGCTGAACTAAATGCACTTTTCCCCACATGTGGAGTACTGGCTTCAGACAATTCAGTTCAGTACCTTTGATTTCAATCTCATCTTTCCTTTTTTGGTAGTTAATACAGTTATGGAAAAGAGCACATTGCATAGAAGCCATTGATAGTTCAATGGAAGTTCTGTAAGATATGCATGTGCTGTTTGGTATATTTTCTTTTGCTTTACTGCTTTGAAGGCTAGCAGTATTGTGTGTGCCCCTTATTACAGTATGCTTACTTTTGATAGTGTCAGTCTAGTCGATTTAAGTTTTGAAGAGACTCACAGAGCAAGTGCATTCTAGATATCATCCTAAAAAACACTTCCCATATAATGAATAACTATTATGTATAATTACATATTGCTGCTTGGTTTTCTTTTCTTTTTTTTTCCATTTAGATGGGCATTGTAGTTTAAATAAAACCATTTTTGAAGTAAGGTTATAACATTAAGATAGAAATTTGGAGTGTTGTTTTGCTTTTCCTGGCACTCAAAATCAGGACTAAGTTTGAGGTTCAACCTGTAGACGTAATTGGCAATTTTTAAAGGAGCAACTAAGAAATGGAAGGCAGGTAAAGATATAAAACCGTAGAATGCTTAAATGTGCTGTAAAACTATTGTAGATGTCACTGGATTTTACCAAGTAATATCCTTTCTTCTTTTTTTCCATCTACTGTGGCTTTTCAGTTAAAGTTGTGTTTATAAAAGGAATTTGTTTATTACAGCTCTACCTAGAGCTTGTGTGTATGTGTGGTTTTTAAAAATCTCATATCCAGATGTGTTTATATCTTAAGATAATGGAACTTGAACTTTAAAGGCAGTAACCTAATGTCTTTTTTTTTTTTGAAAAAAATATGGGTATTGTTTCTTAAAAATGAATATAGATATGGTTTTTAAAACATTTTGGTCCCCCTACTCTCATTTATGTTAGTTTGCAGGAGAAATGCAAAGTGATCACAGTCCTACATGTAGAAGTGATATAACAGGCAAACCATCTATAGCTGAGGAATTATATATATATTTTTAAGATGCATAAAATGTGTCACATGTATGGCTGCCGCCTTGCAAGAACTCATGAATTTCATTACTTCTAACACAAAACTAAAATGGACTCTAATTTCCCAATTATCCTGTGTGATCATATTTAATATTTAAGTAGTTTGAGTATAGTAAGGGATATTGTTGAATGACTACATATGAACTAATATTTTCCTAAAACTGCAGTGGGACGAATTGCCATGTCCATCAATTGTCCTTTTTTTTTTAAAAGAAATTAAGTTTGGTTTCTCTGTGAGGCTCAGTAAATAGAAAATGTCATAGAATGTTACACTGTAAAAACATAGCTCTAAACTTTGCTTTTTGTTAATATATATAGTAGCAAACTGACAATGTCAAACAATCCTTTTGTGGTAGTTTAATACTTTTAAAATCCCAAATGATTATTTCATACAGAAAGAATCGGGAGATGCTAAGTAATTTATGGATTTGACGGATACATATGAAAACAATAGAAGATAGAAACTCTTGCAGGAGAAAATACACATAAAATATTTATTTGTACTTTTAGTAAAAGGTGGATAATACAATTGAAATGAGCTCTATAAATGTAATTGCGTATTTCTAATTTATCTCACTGTAAAAGCCTGAATCATTTAAAATAGATAAACTGTTATACATCACAATTTAGTCTTTCTCTGATAACTTTTGTTGTAACTTTTGCTTTTCATCTCAGTTATTGCTAAGCCATGTATAAATAGTGAGTCCAAATTTCAGCTTGCAGAATTTGTAATTGTTCATCAGTAAGAAAGGGTCGTGGTTAAAGTGTATAAAGTGGTACACTTTGAAATGGAAAGGGGGCTATAAATTGTTGTGTTGGGCCAGTAGCCATACATCAGAACTGTCTGGAAAACCAGGATATATGGTTATTCTTGCATGATTAAAACTTAGATGAAAGCAAATGACACAACCCAAAATAAGAAAAAGAATACATTCCTGAAATTTTCAAATTTAACTAAAATACGTAACTTGTGAAGAAAGATTTCCTTCTGCCTATACCAGAAGAAGATGGTATACCACATATCTTTAGCTAGAACTTTTCTCTTGCCTTATTCTTTTGGTTGGTTTAGCCTTTAAGAGCCAATTTGGGGAACTGGAATACACATGACAATCTTTGGTTAATTATCAAATCTCAGAATTTAAATATGCAAGAGTTGTAATACTGATTTGGTATCTAAGGGAGTATCTTGAATGCTGTTGTATTACAAAAATATTATGAGAATGTTTTATAAAACATATCAGTACTTTGTTATTGAATAGAATGTCGTCTTAAACCTGACAACACTAATTCTAAGGAAACATTTGTGGGTTTAATTTTTAATTTTGAAATTTAAGTTAAAGTATAAATAAGGTTTGAATTTTTTTTTTTAACTTTTAAAACTGAAGTTGGTCCTCAGTACCTTTCGAAAAACTTTCTCTTTACACACTTATTTTCCTGTTGATAGCATACATTCTAAATGTAAACTGTTTTGAATATAAATACCTGTTAGTGATTAAGACTTCAACTGGATAGTAGTTTATAGTATTTCAGACTGGGGACTTTTTAAAGTTTGGTAGGAGGAACAGTGTCCACTATTGAAAGTAGCATGGGCAGGGCTATCAGGTACGGGTGTTGCAGGTTGTGCAGCATACAACACTACATGTTGGGGGGATTTAGTCACATCATAGATTTGCATATTTATTATGACAGTTTTTCAGCAGATGGCAGTAAAGTGCCTTGTTCTAACAAAATCATGATATTATGTCAAATTTCTGATACATGGAAGTAAAGAGTCTTGAGGAAGGAGCATTTTCCCTCCTCATTTGCACAAATGGCACTAGGTGGAATAGTGGAGAGAATTTGATCTTCATGCAAATTATTAGAGCTCCATCCTAACAATCCTAATAACAAATAATATTTAAATGACATTAAAATCAGTTTATTTGTTATAGGTACTACTAAAAAGGATCTTACTCTAAAAGTCTAATTAGAGCCTGTAGGTGCTTTATCAGTGACCATTATTATTTAGATTCCATATGTTATCTAATTTACCTTTTATCATTACTGGTATTATTTATATGCTGAATTTAACCTTCCACTGGTCTGATGAGGCTTAATATACAAATAACATTTGCATTAGTCATCTATACCACTTTTATCATGATTTTGTAGAAATTATTTTTCAATATGTCTAGCTAGCTAGCTAGCACATAAAACCTCATTCCACTACCAAAGGGAATGTTTCATATATGGCTCAAAACATTTAATATTAGTCTTTAATAGAAAAGTATACTGATGTGTATTTTTTCCTCATTTCTCACCTCGAAACTCATTTTTAACAGAGTTCAGAAAGTTATCTTGTAATTAAGAAAGAAACAAAGTATTTTATATGATGATGGTGTCTTTTGATTATATTTCAATCTGCACACCAGAACTTGTTTTTAATTAGATACATGATAATTTACATAGTACACAGTTTACAAGGAATAGACAGAACACTACAAAAATGATACCTGAGAACAATATTTAACAGTTTTGACTTTTCTCCTAGTAAAAATCAGCCTTCCACTGATGTTTAACGTGGTTTGTGCTATTCTGAGTTATGACTCAAGGCTAAAAGGTATAAACAGCCTTCAGAAAATGTACTTTTAACCTGATTTATACTGTTGATTATTTTGACTACATAAAAATTACCTTTTTTAGTCAGTCATTAGTAGTAAGGTATTCAGTATAAATAATGTATTTTTTAATGTTTTGCCATTGAATCTTTTAAGAAAGCTCCAATCCTATGTGTAACTGAAGTTGGACATGAAATCAGTCTTTGCAATGTCATTGAACCACAAGAATGTGGAACTAAGAGAAATGACTCTTCACTACCATTTAATCTTCTGGAAAACTTTAAAAAAGCAAATGGCATGCATAAGATATACAAAAGCAGATGCACAAAAAAAGTGCAACAAAGTATTTTGTGTGGTGAATAGTGACCTTCAGCATAATTATTATATTGTTCATATTTACTATTTACAAAATTCCAAACTTACAGGATTTTGGGGGGATTTTTTAAAAACAGTATATAATGAATATATCCTGTAATGAAGACTGTCCTATAATGGAGACATTGAATTATTAGAGGTAATTCGCCATTCTCTGAGCCTTCATTGAAGAAAATGCTTTCTGTTTTGTTTGTAACCTTTCATAAGAAAGTCTGCCGTTTAAGATGTCTTGGTAACTAAAGGTGGAAATTGAGTACAGGATTCCTAGAAAAAGAAAGTTTTAATATTGGCTAATAAAGACCATTAAGTTGTGTTTTCAAATGTTAATGAGAACAAAAGCTATAAGGGTAAAAGAGACCTTACCCAGTGGGAACTATTTAATTGGCTGAAGAAAACTTATCAGGGCAGGTAACAAATATTTGTCCTGTTCACAATGTGATTAACTGTCATCTTTCCTCTTAACATTCTATGACATGTGTTGAATATTTTTAAAACTTCACTCTGGCCATCTTGAGAAGAATGGATTGGAGGGAATCAAAACTAGGAGCCAAGTGGCCACATGGGAGGCTGTTGGTGTGATCCAGGTGAGAGATGACAGTGGCTTTGATTGGGATTGTAGCATTGGGGATGGAAAGCAATAAACATTTAAGGGAGTCTTAGGAAGAAAGTTTAGTAAGACTTGATGACTGGTTGGAAAAAGTGAGTTAGAGAATCAAAGGTTACTTCCAGGATTATGGCTTAAGCACCTGCATGTATTTGTTAAACTATGGTACTTTGCAGGAGGACCAGGTTCTTTTAGTTGTCTGGGTGTGAGGGGAAGATGCGTTCTAGTACCTGTGGGACATTAAGTGGAGATGTCAAGTAAGCAATTAGATACTTAGATCTGGTGCTTAGAAGTTAGGCCTGGAAACTGATGATCCAGCAAATAGATGGTAATTGAAGCAAGAATTTCCTAGGGAGAACATGGAGAATGGGAAGAGGGTGGAATACTGATGAACTCCAACATTTAGCTTTTGCAGAGAAAGGGAAGAATCTGCAGAAATTGAGAAGTAGCTGTAGTAAAACTGTGAAGGAGACAAGGAATATGGTATTTTGGAAATAGAGTAGTCAATTTCATTCAGAGTTTAGTTTTTCTAACCTCTCAATGTATTCTTCAATATCATTTTACTTTCTATGCCCATTTTTCTAGGACTCTGCACTGTCTGAAATAGTTGCCACTAGCCACATGTGGCTAGTTAGATTAATTAAAATTAATTTCTCAGTCACACTAGTCACGTGTATGTGAGTACATGTATATGAATATGAGAAAGAGCACAATGGTGAAAACATAAATGAAGTGAACTTTATGTGTTTTAACTCAGGCAGGTGACTGATTTGTAAAGAAGTTCTCTGGGTTTTCTTGATTTGGAGGGTTGTTATGTGTTGCTCAGTTTTATTATAGGTTCCATACTTTTAACTAGCACTATTACTTGGTGCAAAGCAATGTTTATCATATATCTTGTCAAACACACACTACGGACACAAAATTTTGCCTTTGAGGAGATTACAATCTAATGTATTTCACACCTATTTGAGTAATCTGCTTAAAAAAAATTAAGAATAGCTGATTTCATTGAGAGTTCAGTTTTTCTAACCTCCAGAGCAACTCCTGTTACTGTTTAATAAAGGCCACCCCAAGGCAATTGAGGACACTAATTGAGTTATTAAAAGTACTGATAGACTGGTTTAGAGAATAAAATATTAACATAATGAGTTATGAAGGAGCCTGGGTTTGGAGTGATAACCATTTTTCCACCAAATGTTTGGTGATTTCTTTTTCCTTCCTTGAACATCAGCGTAGATGCAAGTAATCTACACATTTTGACCTTTGATGTCAACTTGAAAAGAACCCTGTACAGTCAAGAATTCTTCTAAGTAACTCCTAATTCAGATTGCAGAAGCAAAATTTTTCTAGTTTTATGCTTTTGTATAGTCATAACTTATTCTGTTACTTTTCCCAAGACAATTAGTCTTACCACATTGATTAGATGCTATCACAGATGAGATATCCGAGTATTAGGATTTACTTTTTTCGTTTTATATGCATACACACGCATACACACACCACTCACTCTTTGTCGAGATTACGTTTCTCCAGTTTGAATACCATGTAGTAAATGCCAGCTTTTTAAAATATTCTAAAATATACAAATAATTCTTTCAAGGGAAGTCTTTAAAACAAGTTCTAAGGTCAAAAAGGGTTTGCTTATACCAAGTTGCCTTGGCAGTTATTTTATAACTTTCCACTCTATTATTATTTCTCCAACAGTGAATTTTAAAATAATTTGAATTACTACAATTCCATGGCCTATGAATTTTATTGAGGATTCAATTTTATTAAGGATTCGGTTTACTTCTGTATCTTAAAAAACAACATTGATAATTTTTCCTACTTTCTTGGTTTGGGTTATGTTTAGCTTTAAGGATCAATTGTGTATTACTCTAAGTAACTAAGCTAGTTTCATTATTCCCTTGCTGTTCTTTTAGTTTTTATGTAAATCTGACTCCATTATCTTTATTTTCAAGATGAGAGAATATCCAGGGTAATTAAATGAGTTACACACTGGTGAGTATCATGTCAACATTGAAATTAGAGCCTGCGTCTTCTGACTCCTTAGTCGGTATTCTTCCTACTCCACTCCCAATAAACCACGTCATCTGCACGGCCCCAGTTGAAATAGGTCACTCAAGTGAAAGCTGATGAAGTGAGGCCTGATTTAAACAGGTTAACCAGGTGAAAGCCAAATCAAATTTTCCTCCGTTAAGAATCTGCTAATTTGAAAAATCATACATTGTAACAGCCATAATTTTGAACAATTTAGATTGAGTTCCCCACTTCTTTCCTTCTCATCCTTTTAAACCAAGTGCAAGATACAGAGTGTCAGACTTAAGTCTATAATGTGTAATTTATATACTTAACTGCTACTGTTTTTGTGTGGGTAGTCTTTCATCTTGATTATAGGTGAAATATTACTAATGAAATATTTGTTTTGGACAAAGGATCAATGATTTTAGAATTGGGGATTCAAAGACATCACATGGACCATTCCCTTTCAGGTAGATATTACCTATTTTAAAGATAAACCAAACCAAAGAGCTTGTTAAGTCAACTAATAAGTAGTGCAGTGGACCTGGGGACTACCTCTACTAGTGCAGTGTTCTTTTGACTCTATCATGTTGACTTTGTGATGTTGTATGCTTAGCTGTGAACACATTCTCCTTACTAAAAATTCAGCTTTGGGAGAGAGATGTTTGGAGCTTTGTGAGTAGTAATTAAGAAAGGTGGCTTCCTGGCTAGCCATCCTGATCAGTTTAAATTAATCCAAGGGAACAATGGAGTGACAGGTGCTGTAACTAGATTTCATTTGCTTCCAAGACCATTGAATCCAGGTGGCCTGCCGGGTATAAATCCAAAGTAAAGTTATCACAGTTATCTTTTGTGGTATGGCTGATAGAGGATTCTGCATTGAAGTTCATTTGTTTTTCTATACCCTAGACTTGGATATGAAGAAATGGTGGGCATCCATTCAGCAAATATTTGAGCACTCTCTGACATGCCAGGCACTGAGCTAGGTGCAGGATATATTAGTGAGCAAAACACCAGAATAAATGAAACTTACATTCTAGTGGAGTAAGGCAAGTGATGAACATAATAAAACTTCCAGTCTATTAGAGGCTGATAAATGCTATAAAAAACAACAACAACAACAAAAACAAAATTCGAGTTTCTAGTCCTGCATGTAAGGAGCTTGGGAGTTGTCACTATGTCCTAACAACAAATGGAAAGCTAAACAAACTGAAAACAACTCTTATTAGATTTGTCAGAGAATTGAGGTCACAGGGAAAATTGCTGCCCCCCAGATTGGAGAGGTGAGTGGATACAGATAATCACAATTACCAGAGCAGAAATCGATGAGCATAAGTTTCCATGGAAACCAGTGCTGGGGTAGGAAACCTAAACTGTAATAATTGCTGATGGTTCAGCATGGACAAGTCTTGAGAATTAAAAACTTGCTGTGGCCCAGTCTAAAGGGGTCCCCACACTTATTTTGAGTTTCTATCTCCAGAAGCTCTAACAGGTTCTCACAGTGAAGATTGGAGAAGAATCTCTTCATACTTCTAGCATGGGGAGGTAAAAAGTAGCCATTTTGAAATATACGGAGAGCATTTCTGTTCTTAAAAAGCCCTGCCCTCAAGAGAAATTATTTTACCAGAGCCTAACCTTTGGGGTTTTATCAGGGCCTGACTGTTCTTGGGGAAGAGAAATATCCAACTATAGGTCCCTCCAGCTCTCCACGTGTGGGAATGGAAATATCTAACTCTAGCCTTCCTGTCCCACTGAAGGTGGGGCAGGGGGGAGTAGAACTAAGTATTTCTTGGTCACAGCCTAGGAGCAAAAGCACAAAGATGTGGCTATGCATAAGGCTATGGAGCACTTCCCTTTCCCCCACCCTCTTAGCACCACATCACTGAAGCCGTATCTACATCAGCTCCTTTTACCCAATATGTCATGTCTAGCTTTCAACAAAATGTTATAAGGCATACTAAAAGAGATACTTGAAGAGACAATCATCAGAACCAGATTCAGATATCACGGGGATGCTGGAATCATCAGACCAGGAATTTAAAATAATGACTAACATGCTAAAGACTCTAATGGAAAAAGTACACGATGTGCCAGAAAGAAGGGGTAATATAAGCATAGATGGAAATTTTAAGAATTTTAAAATGGTAGAAATGGAAAGCCATAACAGAAAAGAAGACTGCCTTTGATGGGTTCAGTAGATGACACTGCTGAGGAAAGAATTAGCTTGAAGATATGTCAGTAGAAATATTTCAAATGAAAAGCAAAGAGTAATAAGATCAGACAAAAAAAAAAAAACCAAGAACTATGGGACAGGGACATCCCTGGTGGTCCAGTGGTGAAGAATCCACCTTACAACGCAGGGGATGCAGGTTCGATCCCTGGTTGGGGAACTAGGATCCCACATGCCGTGGGGCAACTAGGTCCTCATGCCACAGCTACTGAGCTTATGCACCTCAACTAGCACTTGCGTGCCACAAACTACAGAGCTCACACCCTCTGGAACCCGTGCGCCACAACTACAGAGCCCACGTGTCCTGGAACCTGCGCACCACAGCTAGAGAAAACCTGCAAGCCACAACTAGAGAGAAGCCCTCGTGCCACAATGAAGAGCCCATGCACCACAATGAAAGATCCCGCATGCCTCAATGAAGACCCTGTGCCATAACTAAGGCCCGCTGCAGCCAAAAATAAATCAAATAAATAAATCTTAAAAAAAAGAACTATGGGACATCTACAAAAAGTTTGATGTACATGTAATGGGAATACCAGAAGGAGAAGAAAGAGAGGAACAATGTTTGAGCAATAATGACTGAGAATTTCCCAAATTTAATGTCAGATGCCAAAGTACAGATCCAGGGAGCTGAGAGAATACCAAACAGGATAAATACCCTCAAATATATACCTAGGCATAGCACATTCAAATGACAGAAAAATTAAAAGTAAAGGAAAAAAATTTGAAAGAAGCCAGAGGGAAAAAAAACCTTACGCATGGAGGAGCAAGGAGAAGAATTTCATCAGACTTGTTTTCAAAATCATGCAAGAAGAGGATAGAGTAAAATATTTTGTGTGTTGAGAGGAAGAAAAAAAAACCAACCTAGAGTTCTGTACCCTGTGAAGTATTTCCTTCAGAAATACTTCCTTACACAACTAAAATTTAGGGAATTTGTCACCAATGGACTTGGCTTGCAAGAATTGCTAAAAGAAATTCTTAAGAAAGAAGGAAAGTGATATAGGTGAGAAACAATCTACATAAAGGAAGAGCATTAAGGAATAAATGAAGGTAAAATAAAATCTTCCATTTTTCTTAACTGATTTAACATAACTGTTCAAAATAATAACAATATATTTGGTGACTATAGATTATGGATAAGTGAAATGGCAGCAATGTTATATATAAGGGATGAGAGAGAGGAATTGGAAACACTCTACTATAAAGTGCTTGCCCTACCCATTAAGTGATGTAGGTATTATTTGAAAGTGAACTTGGATTAGTCATAAATGTATATTGCAAACTCTAGGTCAACCACTAAAAAAAGTTAAAATATACTTAATATGTTAAGAGGAGAGAAAATGGAATCATAAAATGCTCCATTCAAAGCACAGAAGGCAGAAAAATTATGGAAGACAGAAAAAGAGAACAAGGGTAATGAAGTTAGATATTAATTCAACTATATCAGTGATCACGTCAAGCACCAATGAAAAGAGATTGACACAGTAGATAAAAAAAACAAGACCAAATATATGTTGCCTCCAATAAGCACACTTTAAATATAAAGATACATATATATTAAAAGCAAAAGAATGGAGAAAGATATACTGTGCTAACACTAAT
This sequence comes from Neophocaena asiaeorientalis asiaeorientalis, assembly GCF_003031525.2. Classification (NCBI taxonomy): domain Eukaryota; kingdom Metazoa; phylum Chordata; class Mammalia; order Artiodactyla; family Phocoenidae; genus Neophocaena; species Neophocaena asiaeorientalis. The sequence continues at coordinate 2,009,118 of NW_020174301.1, forward strand.
CAAAGTTGGAGTAGCTATATTAATTTCGGACAAAACAAACTTAAGAGCAAAGAAAATTACCAGAGGTAAAGAGGCATTACAAAATGATTAAAAGATCAATTCTCTAAGAAGACATAATTCTTAATGTGTGGATGCCTAACAACAGAGCATCAAAATACGTGAGACAAACACTGATAGAACTGACTGTAAGGAGAAATAGATCAATCCACTGTTACTGTTGGAAACCTCAATACCCTTCTGTCTCTGAGGGATAGATCCAGCAGTTAGAAAATCAATACGGACATAGTTAAACTCAATAGCACCACCAATCAACTGATCTAATTGAAATCTATAGACTATTTTACACAACACTATATGAAGAGAAGGCTTTATGCACTGATATGGAGTCACTTGCCGGAGGTAACTTGTTCAGTTAAAAAATGGAAGTGGAGGGCTTCCCTGGTGGCGCAGTGGTTGGGAGTCTGCCTGCCGATGTAGGGGACGTGGGTTCGTGCCCCGGTCTGGGAAGATCCCACATGCTGCGGAGCGGCTAGGCCCGTGAGCCATGGTCGCTAAGCCTGCACGTCCAGAGCCTATGCTCCGCAACGGGAGAGGCCACAACAGTGAGAAGCCCACATACCGCAAAAGAAAAGAAAAAAAAAGGAAGTGGATATTGCATATATACTACCTTTTGTTTAGAAATAAGGGGAAAGAGGAAAAATAAATATATGTTTATCTTTATAGAAGGAAGACGATTAAGTTTGTTCAAGTGGTGGTGTATTACAGACCGGAAGGGATAAAGGTGGGAGTGACACTTCTCTGAGTATAACTTTTGGGTATAGCTTTCACTTTTGGAAGCATAGTCAGCACATTCACAATATAAAATATGCAAGGATTGGAATGGGAAATTGAAAAACCCAAAAACTGGAAGCAAATGTACAAACTCAATTGTATTTGACTGTATTCCCTCAGTCTTTGGGGTTGCAGGATAGGGGAAAACTGCTTATGATTTCTGAATTCTTTAAAAAAAAAAATTAGGTGAAATTCACATAACATAAAATTAACCATTTTAAAGTGAATATTTCAAAGTGGTCTTTAGTACATTCATTATGTGTAACCACTACCTCCATCTGGTTCCAACAATTTTTATCACCCCCAAAGAAAACCTCATACCCCAAAGCAGTCATTCCCTATTTCTCCCTTCTCCCAGACTCTGGCAACCAGAAATCTGCTATCGGCCACAGTGAATTTACCAATTCTGGATATTGCATATAAATGGAATCATATAATATGTGAATTTTGTGTCTGGCTTCTTTCATTTAGCCTACTGTTATCTCTGAAATCTTTTGAGGAACTTGATTTTTTTTTTGTAGTGGTTTAGGTGAAGTGATCCTGAAATTATTTTATATGTATTATAAAATTGAGCAAATGGATGAGAGCCAGGATTCTCACTATGAAAGAGGTGTCATACACATTTGGAATGGGGAAAGCAAGACAGAACCCTGTGGGGATGGACTGACACTGGAAATAACAATGTAAGCTCATGATTTCCAAAATATGTACATGTGCACATGTATGTGTGTGTGTGTATCTAGGTGTGTGTATGTGTATATACATTTGTATATTTCTTAGCTCACTGGAAGGACCTAGAAGCAGACACCCCAGGAGCAAAGAGTACTCCTCGTATCCAGATCTTTGTTTCTATTACCCCACTAACAGAATCCAGGGCTCCTCAGAGAAATGGCTGATTCCAAGGCTGCAGAATCCTTGAAACATCTTGTTAAGTAAGAGCAAGAAAGTGCTCCCCAAATTAATGGGAGCATGTCACAATGACAGAGAAGACAGCTTGAAAGACTGGCCAAATCTGGGATTATTTGGACACCAAAATAAGAGCAGTATTTAATTATAAATCATGAAAAAAATAGGAAGCCATGAATCCATATTTGTGATAGACACATAAACAGGGAAGAAGTGAGGGTTCTGTGCAATGTCGTAAATGAAGAGGCAGTGCTGAGAAAATAATTTTGCAACCATCACAGTAAAAAATGATTCAAGCAAGTATCAGTGATGATAATTTTTTATTTTATATTTTGGCCTCGCTGCATGTGGAATCTTAGTTCCCCGACCAGGGATCAACCTGCGCCCCCTGCAGTGGAAGCACGGAGTCTTAACCACTGGACTGCCAGGGAAGTCCCATCAATGGATGTTCAATCTAGGGGAGAAGTTTTGATGAGGAGCAGGACATTTGCATGACCAAAAAGTGGGTCCCCACAGATTGCTCATTAGTTGCAAGGGGGAAAATCATAGTTATCTTTTTAAAAAACCCAATAAACATCTTAGCTAGGTGATTAAAATTAAGATCACCAATGAGGGGCAGATGGATATGAAGTTACTCTGGATGTGATACACTAAGAAGGATACAATGTCACACATATTAGTATTCCTGCTGGGAATGTATAACTGGAACCTAATCAGGAGGACATCAGACAGACCCAAAATGAGGAATCTTCTATTAAAAAACAAAATGAAACTCTGTTCTTCAAAAATGTCAATGTTATAAGAGACAAAGAAAGGCTGTAGAATAATACGTTGGCGGCTACTATAAAGACATGACAAGTACAGTAAGTCCCCTACATACTAACGAGTTCCATTCTGAGAGCCCGTTCGTAAATCCAATTTGTTGGTAAGTCCAACAAAGTTAGCCTAGGTACCCAATTAACACAATCGGCTATATAGTACTGTACTGTAATAGGTTTATAATACTTTTCACACAAATACATAACAAACACAAACATTTTTAATCTTACAGTACAGTACAACGGCTGGCATACAGGGGCTGCCATCAAGGGAACGGGCAAGAAGAGTTACTGATTGGAGGAAGGAGAGGAGGTGGGAGATGGTAGAGCTGAAGGATCGCCAGCAATAGGAGATGGAGGGCAAGCTGCAATTTCACTCACGCCTGACGTTGATGGAACACATGTTCTCATCTTTGAAAATTCGCAACTTGAAGGTTCGTATGTAGGGGACCTACCGTAAATGCATCCTAGACTGACTTCTGTATTGGAGAAAAAATGCTGTTGGGTCAATTGACAAAATTGAAATACAAAGGGAGATTGATAAAATAATGTACCAATGGAAGTTGATAACTGTCCTGTGATTATGTAAAAGAACATTTCTATTCTTAGGACATAAACACTGAGGTATCTAGAGGTGAAGTTCCACGATATTTGCAACTTACCCTCAGGTAGTTCTGAAAAGTAATATTGTGTAATTATGTGTGTGTGTGTTTGAGACACAAACATACATACACACATAGAAAGTATATGATAAAGCAATTGGGATAAAATAGGTGAATCTAGGTAAAGGGCATATGAATCTTCTTTACACTATTCTTATTTTTTGTAAGTTTGAAATTATTTTAAACAGTTTCTGTAGAAAAATTATTTGGTGATTGCCTGACATATACACAAAAAACTAGTTTAACTAGATCAAAAAATAAATAATTTTCATTTATTTCTTATTAGAAACCAAAATATTCAAAGTCTGGGAAGATAAAAGGCTTTTAATACTTAACAAACATCTCTTTAAGGCACAGCCAGGAAATCCTTACCTCTGCTTCCTTTAACCTAATATCACGTTGGGGTGATTCTTCTTTTGCCAGAGAGTTTTAAGAATTTCCATTAGCTTAGAAATATGTGCTATAATTACTCTGTCTTCACACTTTATTCACCCTCAGTTCAAAATCTGGCTTTCAACATCAATAGACCAAGAAGTGAAGAGTGACCATTAAGAGAAAATGAACATGCCCTGTCCCTTCGCAGCCACCAGGTATCATTATCCTGTGTCGTATCATTGGTCATTTTGGTTAGAGGTTGATCAATTTTATGTATCTGTTCAAATAATCAGCTTTTGGTTTTATAGATATTTTCTCCATAGTTGTCCTGTTTTTAATTGATTTCTGCCCTTCATTTTTCCTTCCTTGTTTGTTTTGGGTTTAATTTACTTCATTCATTCATTCACTTAGTATTGAGATATAAATTAACATATAACATTTTATTAGCCTCAGGTATACAACATAATGATTCAATATTTGTACATACTGTGAAATGATCACTACAATACATCTAGTTAACATCCATCACCATATATAGTTACAAATTATTTTTTCTTGTGAGAACTTTTAAGATTTAGTCTCTTAGTGACTTTCAAATATGCAATACAGTATTATTAACTATAGTCATCATGCTGTACACTACATCCCCATGACTTATTTATTTTATAACTGGAAGTTTGTACCCTTTGCCCTTCACCCATTTTGCTCACCCCTTATTCCTCACTTCTGGCAATCACCAATCTGTTCTCTATATCTATGAACTTGGTTTTTGGTTTTCTTTTTGTTTGGTTGAATTTTCTTTAGATTCCACATGTACAAGTCAGATCATATGGTATTTGTCTTTCTCTGTCTGACGTATTTCACTTAGCATAATGCTCTAAGGGTCCATCCATGCTGTCACAAATGGCAGGATTTCTTTCTTTTTTATGGCTGAGTAGTATTCCATTGATATATACCACATTTTCTTTATCCATTGATCTACTAATGGACACAGGTTGTTTCCATACCTTGGCTATTGTAAATAATGCTTCCATATCTTGACTATTGTAAGTAAAGCTGCAATGAACGTGAGGGTGCATGTATCTTTCTGAGTTAGTGTTTTACCCAGAGGTGGCATTGCTGAACCATATGGTAGTTCTATTTTTCATTTTTTGAGGAAACTCCATACTGTTTTCCGTAGTGGCTGCACTAATTTATGTTCCCATCAATAGTGCACAAGGGTTCCCTTTCTTGTCTTTTTGATAATAGCCATTCTAACAGGTGTGAGGTGGTGTCTCATTGTGGTTTTAACTTGCATTTCCCTGATGATTAGTGATTTTGAGCACCTTTTCTTGTACCTGCTGGCCATCTGTGTGTCTTCTTTGGAAAAAATGTCTATTCATAGCCTCTGCCCATTAAAAAAAATTAGATTATTTATATTTTTGTGATTGAGTTGTGTGGATTCTTTATATATTTTGGATATTAACCCCTTATCAGATACATGATTTGCAAATATATTCTCCCATTCTGTAGGTTGCCTTTTCATTTTGTTGATGGTTTTACTTTGCTGTGCAGAAGAAGCTTTTTAGTTTTATGTAGTCTCGAGGCAAGGGACTTCCACCCCCTCCCTTGCCATTTGCACACACAAAAAGGAATAAATACCTGTTAAAACTCATTAAAGTCACGTTTCCCCAGTTTTATTTTGTTTTTTAATTCTTATTTCTCATGCCAATTTAAAAATATTTATTTTTGGCTGCATTGGATCTTCATTGCTGCACGCAGGCTTTCTCTAATTGCGGTGAGCAGGGGCTGCTCTTCAATGCAGTGTGCGGGCTTCTCACTGCAGTGGCTTCTTTTGTTGTGGAGCACGGGCTTCTCACTGCAGTGGCTTCTTTTGTTGTGGAGCACGGGCTGTAGGTGCACAGGCTTCAGTAGTTGTGGCACATGGGCTTAGTAGTTGTGGCACACGGGCTTAGTTGCTCTGCGGCATGAGGGAATCTTCCCAGACCAGGAAGCAAACCCATGTCCCCTGCATTGGCAGGTGGATTCTTAACCACTGCGCCACCAGGGAAGTCCCTCTCATGGCAATTTATTAACTATCAAACTTTAAGTGGGCAGGTCTTAGGATCTCTTTGCATCTGTCTGAGGAAGAATCAGATTAATAAAGAAGAAAGTTTTGCCAAATAAACAAATGTACTTAATGCATGTCAAGCATTTATTAAATACTGAACACTGTGTTATGTATTTTCCATGTATTTGTTCATTTAACACTCACTTAAGAGCCTGCATGAGGTGCTTACTACTATTTTCCCCATTTCCATATGAGAAAACCAAGGTCCAGAAGGTTAAGTAAGTTAATACTGTTACTAAGTGACAGAAGCAGGACCAGAGCCCAGGTTTATCTTATTCCAAAGCTCAAATTCTTAATGACTCCACTCTAATGCTTCCCAGGAGCTGGCAGGCACCCCTCCCTTTAAAAGGGAGAAGCTTGTGCTTTGCTGGTGTCATTAACTAGGGAGAATGGAAAAAAAAATCATTTCCAGGGAGCAGAATGACCAGATTACCTTTTATACTGTGTGTGTGTGTGTGTGTGTGTGTGTGTGTGTGTGTTTCACGCATGGGGTCTCCATGGTTTCTTTACGTGAATGTGAAGGGTGATTCACCTTACCTAATTTGGTTAATAAATGTTAGTTTAAAAGTTATTAATGTTGGTGACAGATATCTCCTTTACACCCAAGGGCCAGTGGCTCTAGCTCACCTGTGTGCCACAAATAGCCATCACTCGCCATAACTGATTCAAGGTGTGCTTTTTCTTATGCTTCTGGACAAAGCAGTCAAGGCAATTCACCTGGATGTGGTGGGAAAGGGCCCTTATTTGTGAGAACTGACCTGGAAAACTCAGGAGGTGATAGTAAGTTTCATGTGTGCGGACAGCTCTCAGCAGTCACATTTTAGGGGAAACACACATATGTCCTGCAAGGTTGGCAGCAGCAAAGAGCCAGATGGGAGCCCAACCTTTCTTGGCATCCTTAAGGTAGAGTTGATCCTGGCACAGACTGCTGTCTTTTGGGTCTTGGCCGGAGGCCCTTGCAGGGGCAGAAAACACTTGGCTTCATCTTCCAGGTGGGGGCAGGATGGGCTAGCACCTTGGAAAAAAGATGAAGGTGGCGGTAGGACTTCACACTTGTTTTCATGGGAAAAGCAGGATGGACCTGCCAGTCAGTGACGAGAAACACGGAAGGTGGTAAGTAAGGCAGCTCCTTCCAACAACACTCTTGGAGGTGATGCTTTTCTTTTAGCTTACATTCACCTTCAGGAACAATGTGCTTGCAAAGAGCTCCAGCACTGGTAGCAAGAAAGTGGAGGAATTAAATTATAGCTCAGAGGAAGCAATAGATATTTTTCTGGTGACTGCCACCCCCTCCCTGCCCCTGCCCCTGTGTCAGCAATGCAGTGACTTGACAGATGTTTGTAGTTTACTGCAGCATTCGGTTCCAGCTGTGTGTGGGGCATGGGCGGCAGTGGGAACATTGTGTTCCCCACCTGCTCATCACGTTCAGACGGATGACCGTGTGTTTTTTGTTTGTTTTTGTTTTTTGCTGTACGCGGGCCTCTCACTGCTGTGGCCTCTCCCATTGCGGAGCACAGGCTCAAGACGCGCAGGCCCAGCAGCCATGGCTCACGGGCCCAGCCGCTCCGCGGCATGTGGGATCTTCCCAGACCGGGGCATGAACCTGTGTCCCATGCATTGGCAGGCAGACTCTCAACCACTGTGCCACCAGGGAAGCCCCGATAGTACATTATTATTGACTAAATTCCCCACACTGTACATTTCATACAGGTGACTCATTTATTTTAGAGCTGAAAGTGTGTGCCTCTTAATCTCCTTCAGCTATTTTTCTTCTCCCCCACCCCCTCCCCTCTGACAAACACCTATTTGTTCTCTGTATCTATAACTGTTTCTATTTTGTTTTGTTTATACATTTGTTTTTTAGATTCCACATATAAGCGAAATCATGCAGTATTTGTTTTTCTCTGACTTATTTCACTTAGCACAATACCCTCAGGGTCCATCCATGTTGTCACAAATGGCAAGCTTTCGCTGTTTTTTATGGCTGAGTAATATTCCATTGTATATATATATAACACATCTTCTTTATCCATTCATCTATTGATGGGTACTTAGGTTGCTTCCATATCTTGATTATTGTAAATAATGCTGCCGCGAACATATATATATATATACATACATATATATTTAAATTTTATTGGAGTATAAGTTCATTTACAATGTGGTATTAATTTCAGGTGTACAGCATAGTGATTCAGTTATAAATATACATATATTCATTCCTTTTTCAGATTCTTTTCCCATACAGGTTATTACAGAATATTGAGTAGAGTTCTCTGTGCTATACAGTAGGTCCTTGTTGGTTATCTATTTTATATATAGTAGTTTGTGTATGTTAATCCCAAGCTCCTAATTTATCCCTCCCCTACCATGTTTCCCCTTTGGTAACCATAAGTTTGTTTTTGAAATCTTTGTTTCTGTTTTGTAAATAAGTTCATTTATATAATTTTTTAAAAAATTAGATTCCACATATGAGTGATATCATATATTTGTCTTCCTCTGTCTGACTTACTTCACTTAGTATGATAATCTCTAGGTCTATCCATGTCGCTGCAAATGGCATTATTTTGTTTGTTTTTTTATGGCTGAGTAACATTCCATTGTATATATGTGTCACATCTTCTTTACCCATTCCTCTGTCAATGGACATTTAGGTTGCTTCCATGTCTTGGCTATTGTAAATAGTGCTGCAATGAACATTGGGGTGCATGTATCTTTTCCATTTATGGTTTTCTCTGGATATGTGCCCAGGAGTGGGATTGCTGGATCATATGGTAGTCCTATTTTTAGTTTTTAAAGGAACCTTCATATTGTTCTCCATAGTGGTAATGTAATTGTACCAATTTACATTCCCACCAACAGTGTAGGAGTGTTCCCTTTTCTCCACACCCCCTCCAGCATTTGTTGATTGTAGACGTTTTCTCTTTCCTTTTTCCTTTTTTGGCCATACCACACAGCATGTGGGATCTTAATTCCCCAACCAGGGATCAAACCCGAGCCCTCTGCAGTGGAAGCGCAGAGTCTTAACTACTGGACCACTGGGGAAGTCCATAGACTTTTTCATGATGGTCATTCTGACTGGTGTGAGGTGATACCTCACTGCAGTTTTGATTTGCATTTCTCTGATAATTAGTGATGTTGAGCATTTTTCTTGTGCCTTTTGGCCATCAGTATGTCTTCTTTGGAGAAATGTCTATTTAGATCTTCTGCTCATTTTTTGATTGGGTTGTTTGTTTTTTTGACATAGAGCTTCATGAGCTGTTTGTATATTTTGGAGATTAATTCCTTGTTGGTCACTTCATTTGCAAATATTTTCTCCCATTCTGAGGGTTGTCTTCTCGTTTTGTTTATGGTTTCCTTTGCTGTGCAAAAGCTTGTGAGTTTAATTAGGTTCCATTTGTTTACTTTTGTCTTTATTTTCATTACTGTAGGAGGTGGATCAAAAAAGGTATTGCTGCAATTTATGTCAAAGTGTGTTCTGCCTATGTTTTCTTCTAAGAGTTTTATAGTGCCTGGCCTCATATAGATCTAAGTCTCTGATCCATTTGGAATTTATTTTTGTGTATGGTGTTAGAGAATGTTCTAATTTCATTCTTTTACATATGGCTGTCCAGTTTTCTTAGCACCACTTATTTAAGAGACTGTCTTTTCTCCATTGTATATTCTTGCCTCCTTTGTCATAGATTAATTGACCATAGGTATGTGGGTTTATTTCTGGGCTTTCTATCCTATTCCATTGATCTATATGTCTGTTTTTGTGCCAGTACCATACTGTTTTGATTACTGTAGCTTTGTAGTATAGTCTGAAGACAGGGAGCCTGATTCTTACAGCTCTGTTTTTCTTTCTCAAGATTGGCTAGTTGGGGTCTCTTGTCATGAACATATATATTTTTTGCATATATCTTTTCTAATTAATGTTTTCATTTTCTTTAGTTATATACTCAGGAGTGGAATTGCTGGATCATATGTTAGTCTGTTTTTAAGTTTTGAAGAATCTCCATACTGTTTTCCACCATGGCTGCACCAATTTACATTCCCACCAACAGTGCACAAGGGTTTCCTTTTCTCTGCATCCTCACCAACACTTGTTATTTGTGATCTTTTTTGATGATAGCCATTCTGACAGGTGTGAGGTGATATCTCATTGTGGTTTTGATTTGCATTTCTCTGCTGATTAGCGATGTTGAGCATCTTTTCATGTGCCTGTTGGCCGTTCATATGTCTTCTTTGGGAAAATGTCTATTCAGATCCTCTGTAGTATCTACTAGTAGAAATAATAGTGAACCCCCATTTGTGTGCCCAGGAGTGACTTCTCCTCAGGCCAGGAATGCCAACCTCCATATTTACAGTGGCTCTCAACTGTTTGTTATGCCTCATGTGCCTGGAGGGTTGTGACACCCTACTGGCTGTCCCAGAAGAATCAGGACAGTTATTCTCAATTTGGAGCCCATTCTTGGTAGCTCAGGCTGGCTTGATAAAAGTTCCCAGGTCATTTGGACACCCCCTTCTTGCCCCCACCAAGGCAATTGCTCATCACTCCTGCCCCCACTGAGATTTATTACTTAGAGCAGTGAGTCTTAACTGAGCACGCATATTAGCATCTCCCACAGAGCTTTGTTAAAATACACACTCTGCATCCCATCGCAGACCTGATGAATCATAATTACCCTGGTGGAGCACCAGCAAGTGTATTTCACCTTCCCAGGCGATGCTGATATACAGGCCTGGTTAAGAATTATCGTCTTTGTGGCTATCTCTCTGCTCAATGCTGTCTCACTGAGCAAGCACAACACTAAATCTTCTAGCAATAAATAAATAAATAAATGGCATCCACACAGCTTTTTAAAGCTCAGAGATGCTGACCATGAGTGTCAAACTAAGGAGGCAGTGCCTTTGGTGATAAGATATGTGTATCCAGAGGAAGAACTCTGCATGTAAGAGGGCTCTGTATATAGCCCTGGATGTGTTGCGTCCTAGGAACTTAACAAAAGGCAGCTATTGTTATTATTAATAATTGTGGTGTATTGGCCTCCGAGACCCTAGCTCTTTGAAAAGCCTGTTTCCATTTTAGGAGAAAAGTTTCCAAACCCAGGAATTAAGAAAATGACTGGCTGTTTGGGAAGCATTTAGAAAATGTGACAAGAGGTGTCATACACAGGCTAGCAGCAGAGATTCCAAGAAAGGAAAGCACTGTGGCCTGTATTTTCATTTCCCTTTTTGCTTCTGAAATGAGATAGGAAGGAGAGATGTGTGTCAGCAGCTGGTGTGGAGATGGGAGTTGATGGCCTCTCAAAACTCAGTCCCTAAGGTCTGGGAACAACACAGTGAAGTCCACATTGCCATGGGCTTTGGTTTTGGGCCCTCTTAGCATTCATACTTGAGGTTTGGGGCTCCTAATTTCTGTGCAAAGGTGAGTGTAACCACATTTCCAGCTGAGCCTAGTGCAATGTCTCTGCCCCCTGACAGAATATACAGAGCTGAGAATTGGTTAGAAGATGGAAAAGAATGGACTCAACAGAGGGAGGAAATTCTGCCTTAACTTTCTTCAGATGCTCCAGAAAAGGGGATTAGAAAGGCTCTTCAGAATTAAGACTGGAAAGGAGGTCATCCCACTGGAGCAAAAATTGGGAGATAAACGTACTCAAGTCACATGAGACACCTGTGAAGTACTCTGAAAAGTACAGACTTCAGGACTACCTACCTCAAGAGCAACAGCATCAATCACTGTATCACTGGCCTGTATCACTGGTGGGGGCTGTAGACATCAGCTGCTGTTGAGGGTGATGCTCAAGGTCCTTAATCTAGTCCTCGGCCCCTGATCCTGAACCCTGCCAGGCAGAGAGGCAATCTGCTCAATACTTGGAACTTCCAGCTTAGTTGACTACATAAGGTATTTTGGTTTAGTAGGTCCTTAAATAAGACAATTTTTCTTTAGGTCTAATCTCTCTCCTGCTGACAGTTCCTATCCTCCTGGGCCTCACCCTTAAACTGCCTGCTGTTTATTTGAAAAGTGCAGATAGCACAATGCAAGCTGGTACTCTAGCAAACGTTAAAATCTATCTCAGGACATCTAGCAGGCAGAGGAAAACTGCACTCATCCCCACTCCGTGCTATTCCTATCAGAGAGGACATAGAAAATATTCTCTCTTCTCTTGGCCGGCATCCTCCCCTTACTGAAAGACGCAGCGTGTGTGCATCTGAAATGGAGGTGTGGGGGGGGGGGTGGAGTCTAGCTTTCTGGCCTCAACAAAGACACAATGGTTCAGAGAAGGCCAGAGCAGAGCAACCAGCCAGGCAGAATCCAGGCCTCTCGGATCTGCGGGAAGGGTGGGCTGCCCTGTGCCGGTCCAGGGTGGAATGGCAGTCCTGGGCTCTGTTGCCTGCCGAGCCCTTCCTGATGTGACTTTATCAGACCAATCCTCACTCTCGCTGGTGGAGAGGGTACACACACAAGAGTGTATCCTTAGGAAGATTTCTCCAACATGACAAAGTGCAATTAGAAATCTGGGTTCTCTTTTCCTGAGCTTGGACACAAATTTGTCCTGAGGTGGGAGAAGGCTCTGTAGGCAAAGGACCGCAGGGGCGGGAGTAGGCTACAGGCGCTGGCCTGTAGCTTCGCAGCGGTGACGGCAAGCGGCCGGCAGGTGTCAGTGCGCCCTCGCTCTGCCGCCGCGCGTGGCCTCCGCTCCAGGACCCCTCCTCACCGCGGTCTAGGGGGCGCGGTTCAGATCCTGCCTGCTAGTGTCTCTCAGACAGCTCTGCAGCTGGGACAAGTGGCCGTTTCTCCCCAGAGCGGAGCTCTGAACTCTGGCGGGGCCCGCTCCCCGGGGGATGCTTCCCATTTCGCCCCAGGGGTTGGATTCGGACGTGCACCTTCCTCTCTCACCAGCCCCACTGCCCCGCCGCCAGGAGCACTTGCGGGGCTGCTCCGGATGCGACCCGTACCGGTGGTTGCGTCTCCCGATTCGGCCGGGGGTCCCCTACCCTTTCCGCCCGAGTCCCACTCAGCTCGATGTGGGCACTCCCGGGTGCCCGACGCGTTCTGCTCGGCGGTCCCAGAGATGCTTGGCCAATTCCCAGCAGGGACCGCTCCTCACTGCCCGGGCACGCTCTTTAAATCCCTCGCTCAAGGTACCCGCCTCCCCAAAGGGCCAGTTTTGCCAGGGGGCCAGGGCTCCAGTGGGTCCGGCGCCCGGCGCGGACTCCAGACCCGCGGAGGGGAGGCGCAAGGGGCGGGGGAGGGTCGGCTTCCCACGTGGGGGTGACGCCGGCTGCTCGGCAACGCCGGCTTGATCCTGGGGCTATAAAACCAGTCCACCGTGAGCGCCACGGAGAAGCACCGGCCCCAGCTTCGGTGCAGACGCCCAGCAGCCGGCGCGCCGCCGCCCGGCCACCCCCAGCACCTTCTCCCCCAAGCCCTGCGCTCCTGCCCCAACTCACGCTGCCCTCGGACCCCAGCTGTCCCGTCGCGCTCAGCGCCCGAAGCTCGCCGGGCCGACGCCCAGGAGACCCCCTGCCTCGGCCGCGGCTCCTGGAGGGCCGATCGCCCACCCGCCTGGGCCCGCCTTAGGACGGGGGCGCCTTCATGCGGCCCGCACACCCCTCACCCCGCCGCCGCCTCCGACCTCCGCGCGCTGCGCCCCAGCCCCTGCAGGGCACGCAACTTTGGAAGTCCCGCGGCGCTCCGAGAGGCGGCAGAGTCTGCGCCCTGGCCCCAGCCCGGGCCTCGCCGACCCCGCAGCGTCTGGGGGAAGCGAGAGAGTCGGTAATCGCTTCGGGGATGTAAGGAGACAGACATAGGACCCCAAGCCAGCATCAGCACCCCTCGGCTGCCTCTCGGGTTGGGGGCGGGCCCCGCACACGGTAAGACCTCTTGCTTTCGCTCAGGCTCCAGAGTCAAAGATATAGATAGAGATATATTTAATTTCCTGTTATCCTTCCAAGTCATCAGGCCACCGATGATTTTTGTTCTCTCTTCTTGAAGAATAAATCTCTCTTTCCTCATCGGCTCGACCTACTACTCTCTCCCGCCGCTTAGAAATAAAACTTGGCTGTGCTTAGGAGCTGGGAGCGAGAAGGCGCCGACCCCGAGCGCTCGAGGCGCGGGCCGGGCGCGCTTCCCGGGAGCCGGGCCCATGGGCCATTAGCGGTCCCCCAGCTCGGGCTCGGCCTCCCAGAGGCCGCTTCTCCATGTGAGCCGCGGCGGGGCGAGCGGGGCGCAGGAGGAAGAGGAGGCTCAACGGGCGCCGGCCGGAAGGCAGCTGGCAGCAGGCCCAGGCGAGCGGGCACCCGCGTTCATGTTCCGCCAGGAGCAGGCGCTGGCCGAAGGCAGCTTCGCGCCCATGGGCTCCCTGCAGCCTGACGCGAGCAACGCTAGCTGGAACGGGACCGAGGCCCCGGGGGGTGGCGCCCGGGCCACCCCCTACTCCCTGCAGGTGACGCTGACGCTGGTGTGCCTGGCCGGCCTGCTCATGCTGTTCACGGTGTTCGGTAACGTGCTTGTCATCATTGCCGTGTTCACCAGCCGCGCGCTCAAGGCGCCCCAGAACCTCTTCCTGGTGTCTCTGGCCTCGGCCGACATCCTGGTGGCCACCCTTGTCATCCCTTTCTCGCTGGCCAACGAGGTCATGGGCTACTGGTACTTCGGCAAGGCATGGTGTGAGACCTACCTGGCGCTCGACGTGCTCTTCTGCACGTCGTCCATCGTGCACCTGTGCGCCATCAGCCTGGATCGTTACTGGTCCATCACCCAGGCCATAGAGTACAACCTGAAGCGCACGCCACGCCGCATCAAGGCCATCATCGTCACCGTGTGGGTCATCTCGGCCGTCATCTCCTTCCCGCCGCTCATCTCCATCGAGAAGAAAGGAGGCAGTGGTGGCCAGCAGCCGGCCGAACCGCGCTGCGAGATCAACGACCAGAAGTGGTACGTCATCTCGTCGTGCATCGGCTCCTTCTTCGCGCCCTGCCTCATCATGATCCTGGTCTACGTGCGCATTTACCAGATCGCCAAGAGCCGCACCCGCGTGCCGCCCAGTCGCAGGGGTCCTGATGCCGCCGCCACGCTGCCGGGGGGCGCCAAGCGCAGACCCAACGGCTTGGGCCCGGAGCGCGGCGTGGGCCCTGTGGGCGCCGAGGCGGAGTCGCTGCCGGCCCAGCTCAACGGTGCCCCGGGGGAGCCCACGCCGGCAGGGCCGCGGGACGCCGACGCGCTGGACCTCGAGGAGAGCTCCTCGTCCGAGCACGCCGAGCGGCCCCCGGGGACCC
>NW_020174301.1:2024117-2078847 GCF_003031525.2 Neophocaena asiaeorientalis asiaeorientalis
GAGGCGCCAAGGCGTCGCGCTGGCGCGGGCGGCAAAACCGCGAGAAGCGCTTCACCTTCGTGCTGGCGGTGGTCATCGGAGTGTTCGTGGCGTGCTGGTTCCCCTTCTTCTTCACCTACACGCTCACGGCCGTCGGCTGCTCGGTGCCGCGCACGCTCTTCAAGTTCTTTTTCTGGTTCGGCTACTGCAACAGCTCGCTGAACCCGGTCATCTACACCATCTTCAATCACGACTTCCGCCGCGCCTTCAAGAAGATCCTTTGCCGGGGGGACAGGAAGCGGATCGTGTGAGCGCGGAGTCCGCGCCCCGCGAACAGACTCGCGCCGACAGCGGCCGCTGGGATCCAGGGCCGCGTCTACGCAGTCCCGGCACTCCGAAATCTGGGTCCTGCCTATTCCGAGTTTCTTGGCCTGAGGATTGCTCTGCGGCGCCCTGCCGGCATCTGCACTCCTACCAGAGAAAAGTACTGGCTGGGGGGTGGGGGGGGACCGTGAGGGCACACGCCGCCCCCCCCAATTGTTCTTAGGGCCGCTCCTCACTCGGAGCCATCTTCCTGGGTTCTTGGGCGGGCCCCCAAATCAGTATTGTTTCCTAAAAGTATTTTCACCTCCCCCGGATCCAGCTCTCACCGTGGTTCAGAGCAAGCACGAGAGCTCAGAGGGGATGGCTCTCGAAGGGTTAATAGATGGGGGTACCCAGCCCTGGCTTTCCTCCTCCCCCGACTCTATTTTTAAACAAAAGCTCAGGGCAGCCCTGCCCGCCCTCCCATCCCCCCCCCTTGTAAATATACACTATTTTTGATAGTACACGTTGTCCGCTATGTCGCTTGGCTTTTGATGTCGGCATCCTGGCTGTTGGAGATGCTCTCCAGGCAGACACATTGTGGCTAGCTCAGGGCAAGCCTCTTTGCAATGTGAGCCCTTTTCTGTTGTCATTACCTCCCTCTGTGTCATTTTCACCAGCAACTGGTGACTGTCCCTTGGGACTGGACCTGCTTTGAGATTTCCTGAGGGGGAAAAGATTTCTGTCCATTTTTTCCCCTGTGCCTAACAGCATAATTGCCTTTTCCTATGTAAATATTACAATGATGGACCAAGACAGAAGTAAATGAACCTTTCTGCCTTGCAGCAGCCCTGTGTATAAAGCCATTATCCTCTGATGCATCCTTCTTCGCCCCAGTACCTCACTTTAAAACCTCCTCTTTCCAGTGTCCCCTCCCTCCTTTCCTCGGGGGCCACTGCTTGAAAAATATGTATGTTTCCATCTTGTATGTATGTGCACCCCTCCCTCCCCCAAAGTGCTGACTGTGGGGAATCTTTTACCTGCTGTTTTTAGACACAGAGAAGTGGAAATTATGTGGAAGAAGCAAACCTGATACAATTTGCCCAAGGTAAACAGTTTGAAGAGACAAATGGGCCTGCCAAACTGTACAGTTCCTGCCCCAAGAGCTCCTAGGTATCAAAGTGTTGTCCATTTTTTCCTCCCTGTTTTTTCTGGTTGAGATCAAGTCATTAATGAACTCCCAAAGTCAAGGGAGGAGGGTGGAGACCTTGTTTACATTCCAAGTTTCCCCATGTTTTAGACAGAGACTCTTTAAGGCCTGTGCTCTTATTTCACTAAAGGAAAACTAATGTCAGCACATGTTGTTAATGACAGTGGAATTTTTTTTTAAATAAAAAGTTTACAGATCAAATGTGAAATAAATATGAATTAAATGGTCTGTCTGTTATCTGAGTTTTCAAAATCATTAAGACTCTGGGAATGTCTGAATTTATGTATATTTGAAATTCAAAGATACTTATGCATTATAAAACACCTTTAAAAGTACAAGCAATAACAAAGCTGCCATTTACCATGTGTTTCTTCTGTGCTAGACATGATGGTAAGTCTGTTATAAGCTCCGTTTCATTTAATCGTCCCCCAAACCCCATGAGGTAGGTACTATTATGATCCCCATTTAACAGGTGAGGAAACTGAGTCTCAGAGGACACGTGATTTGCTCAAGGTTCATCACAGTGGTGGGAGTGCACTGCATGCAGCATGGTCAGGTTCTAGGGTCTGTGCTCTTCACCCTGCAGCCTCGCCGGAGTTACATCACTAACACTTTGCAGAATGCTCCCAGAAGTGAGGTCTCTACACAAGGTGTTCTGTATCCACAGAGCATGGGGTATATCCCAAGTGTGGAGATATACACAAAGTGTGTACGTGCTGTAAAGTGTCTTTATGCCCTAAAGTTTGTTATGCCTCAAAGTGTATATATTCCCCAAGTACGGTACATGCACAAAGTGTGCCATATATTCCAAAATGTGTGCCACACCTTACAGTGTGATGATATATAACATGTGGTATATAGCCCATAGTATGGTATATGCACCAAGTGTGGTATAAACACACCTAAAGGGAACCACGTATTTGTTGGTGGCTTGAATGGTCTCTGGCAGAAGGTTGGGGTGCTTCCTGTTGCATTCCTGTAATATCAAGTTCTGTCCTGATGTCCAGGAGGGCCTAAGACCCCTGCCCTTTGGTTATGGGTATGGCACTTTGAAGCTGGAAGTGTCCTTAGAGATCCAGGAATCCAGCCCCTCATCTTTCCAGAGGAAGTGACTGCTTAGGGTCCCACAGCTCTGGGTGACATTCAGTTAGAAGCAGCTGCCCAAGAGCGGAATAGTTCTTGGATGTGTATAATCAGATGCTGCACTGGTGAAGGAGAGACGCAGCCCCAGGAGCTGGGTTTGAGGGGCAGTCAGAAGTGACAGGTCACGGTTTGGGGGAAGATGGGTTTGTAAGGCCAGCCGCCTACAACACAGGTGCAGCCCAGCTCTGGACACCCCCGGAAGCAGGGCTTCAGCTCTCCTCCATGTGTTCCCTCTGGGCAGCACCTGCAGCATCTCCTTATCTTATGAAGGAGGGTAGGTGTGCAGGGGTGGGAGGGTGCAGAGCCCTGAGAAGTTATCTGGGCTTTGAGGAGCCTGGGAGAAGAAAGACCATGGTTCTGAGGGGTTTTGTTAGAGGTGGGAAGGAGTTTCCACCGTCATCAGGGACCTCTGATGCTGAAGAGAGGACAGTGGGCAGGCCCTTGGCTCCAGCGACCCTTGTCTGGAGCTTCAGAAGCCATGGCCTTTGGCACCAAGGCTGCCTGGTCTCGGGCTGTGCCCTGCTCCCCACCCCCACTGCAGCCTCCTTGTCCCTCCCCGCTCAAGGCAACCATTGCCCCAAAGGCAACAGTACCAGACAGTAGGCCACCCTGGCAGGTCTCCAGGAACTGGGCTGTGTGTCCCAGACATGGGACAGATACAAACACTGCTTGCTATTAACTCTGTGTTCTGCTCCGTCTTCAGGGAAGTGGCCCTGCTCCCTGGGAAAGAGGGAAGTGTGGGCATTGGTGCCACAGAGGGCAGGCCTCTGGTGTCATATACCACACACCCCCCTCCATTCCAGCTGCAGAGAAGCCTCAGAGATGGATGGGGCCTGGGGAAAGTGGGGGAGAGAGGGCTGGAGCCAGGCTAGGATGCTGGGGGCATCCCTGTTTGTTCACTGCAGAGAGCTCAAGCCACAGTCTAAAAGGTCTCAGGTGGGGAGGGGATTTGAGGAAGATAAATGGCTCACTCAGGGCTCTCAGCCTAAAAATCAGGAGATGAGATGGTCACCCTACAGCTTCCTGTCCATACCTGGTCCTGATTATCTGGGCCTGTCACTGTGGTGGAGTCTTCTATTTTATGCGACTTTGGTTGGGGCATCAAAAACCACTGGCTTTGGGGTCTGAAGTGTGTCTTGCCAGATACACTCCCACAGGATGCCTGGAGTTAGGGGAGGGGCAGCCTTGTTTGAGCCTGGGCACCAGTGCTACATCCTCCCTGCAAGTCTTTGTTCAATTTCTTCTGTGCTAAAGGGCTGGAGAAGAGAATGACAACAAAGTGGCTTAGGCTTTCCCCTCTGTATGATTCTATGATAGAATTGCATCAGGGTTTTAGAGCTGGAAGGATCCACCTACATCCTCAACTCCCATGTTGTGTGGTGGGGGGCACTGAGACCCTGAAAAGCAGGCTGGTTCTGTGGCTTCCTGGGGTCCCTCGAGCCTGCGCCTCCCCATGACTCTCTGCCTGTTGCCACAGATATCCAACAGGAATTCATCTCGCTGTTGGACATGGTGAGTTGCTACAAACGCCGAACACCCTGGCAGGCACTCTTCCAACCATGTGTGTGCCCTGCAGAGCCCAGCCCTCGTCCCTGGGAAGCTAGCAGAGATTAGGGCCTGCCCTGCGCCCAGCAATCCTGAAGGCGCTGTAGGGAGACAGGATGTGTCTGCGTGAGGCATTAAGTAGCCGCCATGCAACAGCGATAGCTGGGGGCAGTAGTGGACATTGAGTGTCCACTGAGGGTAACGTGCCTCTTTCTGGACGGTGAGCGTGCGGTGGGGTAGAGGTCGCTGTGGCTGCAGGAGCTCAGAGATGCCCAGGGAGCAGGGGCAGGAAGGCAGATCTGGTTCTAGCAGCTGAGCCCCATGAAGCAGTGCCAGGCCTAGGCGGTGCCCCGAGGCCTAAGTCAGGCCCCAGATTTCCTTTCTCCAACCCCATCCCTGGGGACAGCATGGCAAGTGTCTGTTCCCATTTGGGGACACACATCAGGAAGCCCGCCTCCCCAGCTCCAGCAGAGGAGCAGGATCCAGGTACCCAGAGCCAGGGCTCAACATCACCCTCACCTGCAGGCCTCTGTCCTGGGCCCTGCCATCCCGCCACGGTGGGCCTGGAGTCTGGGATGCAGGAAAGAGCGCCTTCCGCAGCAGAGAGCACACTTGAGAGGGAAGCCCTGCGAATTCACTGAGTGCAGTCACAAGCACCAGGGTCTGTTTTGGAAATAGCATCCATCTCTTTCATCACCAGAAGTCCTGGGGGTTAGAGTTAAACGGAAAAGGAAACAGGGCCTATTGGAAAGAGCATTAAGAGGCCTGGGCTCTAGCACCAGCTTTGCCTTTTACCAGCGGTGTGACCTTGGGCAAAGCCCTTTCTGAGCCCCCATGTCTTCATTATAAAATGAAAATCGTTGATCTGGATCCATGTTATTTAAAAGTCTGTTCTGTTGAATTTATGTAACTATAAAATCAGTCTCTCTCTTTCTCTCTCCCATCTATCATCTGCCTCTCTGTCTGTCTGTCTATCCATCTACATCATTTAGCTGATGAAATGCTGGGTTAAGTGACCTTTAACAAGTATCTTTTGTTTAGGACCTCTCAGAACCTTGGCTATGCCAGGGTGGATTGTGATTCTCAAAAGGGGATGATATGGTGTGCTGTTTCCCAAACTCCCTGGACTGCAGAATCTCATTTTTCACAGAGCATCTCAGTGAATTGTGTTTTGCTGGAACACTTGTTGGATCTTGCTAGGCCAAGGGATCTCACCAGGCTTTTCTGTTGATGGGTTTTGAGCTTCTATGAAATGCCGGCTGTGCTCTCTCCTGTCCCTGCTTTAGGTGAGGCCCACTGGCTCGGGAAGGAATGTTCTTCTTGGGGACAGCCAGCTCTAAGAGTCATTGGCTTTACTGATGCTTGGGGTAAAAGCGAGTTTGGTGTGTTTTCAAATGTGGGCTGTGCCTTTGTGTGTGTGTGTGTGTGTGTGTAAACATGTGAATAAGTGTGTGTGTGTATACATGAGTGAAAAGTGGATGTGAATGTGTCTGTGTCTGTGAATGGATGTGTGTGTGTGAACACCTGTTTTAAATGGATATTTCACTCACCGGGATCTGGGGAGTAAGCAGCAGGGGAGTTGAGGGTAGATGTGTATGTACCGGATGAAGAGGTCATAAGGGGTGTGAAGGGAAGAGCAGGGTTGTGCCGTCAATCCTACTTATAAAAGCCCCTCCAGCTTGTGAGGTGCTCCCCCCGCCCCCCACACTGCAATTCCACTCGCCTGTCAGGCAGTGGAGCTGAGTCAGAAGGAGGAGGCTTGGAGGACGGGGTTGGCCGTTTTGGAGAAGCTGACGCGGGTTCTGTAGCAGTTTACTTAGCAGCTGGGCTGTCCTGTTCTCCATGGAGGGGGGAGTCTGACCCCAGGGAGCTCAGGAGGGTGTGGGAGCCCAGGTGGGAGTGGCCTTTAAGGCACCAGTCTGCTCAAGGGCAGGAACTTGGGGCCTCTTTGGAATCTGCATCTGAGAAAAACAAGATGGTGCACTGAGAAGGGGTGGATAAAGAAGATGTGGCACATGTATGCAATGGAATATTACTCAGCCATAAAAAGGAACGAAATTGAGCTATTTGTAGTGAGATCGATGGACCTAGGGTCTGTCATACAGAGTGAAGTAAGTCAGAAAGAGAAAAACAAATACCGTATGCTAACACATATATATGGAATTTAAGAAAAAAAATTGTCATGAAGAACCTAGGGGTAAGATGGAAATAAAGACAGACCTACTAGAGAATGGACTTGAGGATATAGGGAGGGGGAAGGGTAAGCTGTGACAAAGCGAGAGAGAGGCATGGACTTATATACACTACCAAACGTAAGGTAGATAGCTAGTGGGAAGCAGCCGCACAGCACAGGGAGATCAGCTCGGTGCTTTGTGATGACCTACAGGGGTGGGATAGGGAGGGTGGGAGGGAGATGCAAGAGAGAGGACATATGGGGACATATGTATATGTATAGCTGATTCACTTTGTTATAAAGCAGAAACTAACACACCATTGTAAAGCAATTATACTCCAATAAAGATGTTAAAAAAAAAAAGGAACTATTTACAAGGTGCAGCTGGGTTAAATCTGACAAGGGGAGGTGAAGTGCCCTGGTGGGAGCTGTCAGGGGTGAGGGGAGGGGAGGGAGGGAGCTGTAACTCAATCCATTAGAACTGCAGTTTGGAGGGAGGATGGCTGGAAGGTGCTGTTGGTCGAGGGTCATTGTAGCCCACGGGCAGAGAGAGAGCCCTGGGGGTCAACACCGCCTCCGTGGCCACGTCACCCCTGCGCCCACACCTGCTGGTGTGTGCCCGCAGCCAGGACCCGAGAGCATGGCAGAGACAAAGAGGAAGGCCTCAGCTCCTGGGGGCCGCCTTCCAGGGCTTGGAGCAGGTGGGCAACGGCAGGGGCAGGTGGACACTACCCAGCGCAGGACCCACCACCTGAGAAAGGCTGAGCGATGTCGCTGCTTTTCAGGATGGGCTGGAGGGAGGTCAGTGCCTAGTTCCTTCAATTTGTCCATGGCTAGCTGTGTGGGCCACTGGGCAGGTGTCGAAGAAAAACTCAGGCCCTCCTTCCTCCTGGACTTTGTGGATGGGAGGGCGTGTATTGGAGTCGTTATGAGCGTGGCCAGGCTGTGCACACACACAGATATACAGACATGCACAGACACACAGACACAGACGCACACACCTGCCAGCTGGCGCGTCAGGTGAGAGAGAGCCCCAGACACCCTGTGGCTGGCTCTTGGCCAAAGTTCTCTAGACCGTCTTCACATCTGTGGCTCAGGCCCAGCTTCGGAGGCCAAGAAGCAGACGCTGAGCTGCCAGGAAGTGATGATCCAGGACGCTGGGCCTGGGTGAGGAGTGGTGGGACTGGCCCAGCTCAGTGACCCCATCTGTCCCCTGGGTACACTAGGGATTCAGCTGCTTGTTACTCGGCCCCCGTGGACACCCCTTAGCCTTCCTTCCCAGCATATACGCACCTTTAGGATTCTTTTTCATGTGTTGGCCTCAGAGGAGGCACTGAGGGTTTTAATGCATGATAGATTCCTTTCTTCATTCATTCATTCCCTCAAAAACTATTTTTTGGAGCTGTCCCCAAACTCATATCACTGACAGCGCTCTATTCGTGTTTGGTGAGGCGGGTAGAGTGGTGAACACGATAATTAGATCTTTACCCTGCGGAGCTTCTTCTTCTGTGGGGCAGTCAGATATTAAATGGGTACTGAGAAGTGGAAAGCAGGCTGACAAGGATGAGACAGTGGATGACAGGGACTCACTGTGCGGGTAACTGGCCTGGGCTAAGGTGTCAGGGGAGGGGCCTGGAGAAGTGACAGCCGGATGAGAACTGAAGGCTGGGCAGGAATAGGTCTGGCGAAGGGACTGTGGTTGAGAGTGGGAGAAACAGATGTTCAAGCAACTAAACGAAGTCCACTTTGGTTGGAGCATGTGTCGTGAGAGGCCGAAAGGAGGACGGAGAGGCTGGAGGAGGTTGGGGCCAGATCATGCAGTCACCTGGAAAGACTTATCTTGAGGGCAATGGGGAGCCCCTGGAGGGATTTTAAGCAGAGGGTGAACGTGATCCGATTTTTTTTTATTTGGAACAATATTCTGGCTGCTGGGTCGAGACTGATGGGCGGGGGTGTGTCGGGAGCAAGAACGTGGAGTTGGGGGCTTCCCTGGTGGCACAGTGGTTGAGAGTCCGCCTGACGATGCAGGGGACATGGGTTCGTGCCCCAGTCCGGGAAGATCCCACATGCCGCGGAGCGAGGGCCCCTGCCTCCCCCAGGGTCACTCAAGGGCAGGGCCAGTCTCCGTGCAGACCGAGATACTGGGATTTCAGAGGTGCCCTTGCTTGCAAAGTACTGTACACCACCGCCCCTACCCTCTGTGAATTTCCATCTCTAGAGGGCGGTTCTGGGCTCAGAGCTTCCTGTTGCCGTTGACACGAAAACATCTTGAAGCGTTAACTCCATCATCTTGGTGGTCTGTAGACCTAACTGGTCATGCGACCTGGTCTGACTCGCTGCCCATTTTGAACCTCAGTCGCCTTGTCTTTACGACGGTCAGAGAGGATTAGAGGAGACCATGAGAACAACAGGCTGTGTGCTCTACTGAGCCTCCCAAAGCCTCGTTGGCAATGCAAGAGCATGAGAGTTGGAGGCCCTCAGCAGCCCATGGATTCCGCTTGGGATCAGAAAATCTGATAACCCACAAATCGGGGACTCACCATGCTTACTCCTGCACCCGGCTTAACCAGGACTCTGCAGGAGAAAAGCCCCGTTTGCAAGGAGTTCAGGAAACCCGTAACTTGGCACACCTGTCTGTTCTGCCTGCTGCCAGGCGCTCTCAGCTGCAGACCCATGACTCCTGAGCGCCTCTTCCTCTGACTCTCTACACCTGCTTGTTTGCTTAAAACCCAATCCCTAGGCTTTCAACAAGTGCTTATTTGCTAGCGAGCTCTCTCTCCCAGGAGTTCCCAGAGAATGTATCCAGGTCTTGGAGGGAATGGCTGGCATTTCTGAGAAGGACATTTTAAAGTTAAGACTTGAGAGTCAGAAGACCTGATTGCAATCCTGGTTCTACCACATCGCTTTGATTTTAACTTTGAACAGATGACCAAGCCTCATTTTCCCCACCGGTAACTTGGAGATAATGGTTCCTAGCGTTCCAGTGAGTTGCCCAGGCCGGTGCTCGCGTAGGGCAGAGACCAGTACTGTTAATCTTTTCTGCTCCAGTTTGGAAGCTGGAGGCTTCCTTTTGCTCAGGAAGCTGCTCTGGGCTGAGTCAGGCTGGGCTGGCCAGTTTGGGTGGTGCCAGCATCACGCCCTTAGAACCGCTGTTTTAGGGAGATTTGTGATGGTGATTTGAACTGTTAGGCTGTTAGCTTTCTCTCTTTCCAGCCGGATGAAAGGAAGACCTTGTGTTCTTTATTAGAGCCAGAGGGTGGGACTGGATGAACTCCAAGACCCAGACCAGACCCATGGTGACCACAATGGTTTCTCTTGAAGCAACCTTGAAACAGAGGCCTCCTGGTGGCCAGGTTGGTGCCCTTCCTTGCCTTGCTGCACCCCAGGCTGTTTTTACTGTGTCCTGATGATAACACTCTTGCTCTTGCCTCCATAACTCTGCTTCTCCTACATGGGGAATGCCACACCACTCTTCCCCGGCTGCCTAGAAAAATCATACCCAAACTTTAAAGCCAAGCTGCACAACACCCTTGAATGTTAATAGTGGGAAGAACCTGGGATCTGACATCAATTATTCCAGGACTTAAACCTTGGGTCTGACCCCCTGTCACCTTCCCTCCCTGTCCCTGAAGGTGGCAAATGGGGGTGCATGGGGAGGGGTACTCTGCTTCTACTCAGAGGGGCTGCTCCTGGGCTTGCCGCCTGCCTAAGCCCATCCTCCAAGGCTCTGAGGGAACGTCTTTTCACCACTCCTTCTTGCTCAAATGGCTTGAGGCTGAGGACTGGTGTCTTCACCAGCTCTACTGTACCTGCTTCATGGGGGAACTTTTGTCAGAAGAGTTTCAGACATAAACCAAGAGGAAAATGTGAGAAATGTAGATATTTTGCTTTTGAAAAGTTCTCTCCCCTTTCAGCTACCCTTAGCCTACAAGTTCTCCCAAGCTCTCCAGCACCTGGGTAAGAGGAGCTTAGATTTTGGTGTTAGAAGTGGGGTCACACCGTGGCTCCATCTCTGGCTGTCTATATGACCTTGGACAAGTTGTTTCATTTTCCAGAACCTCAAAGTCCTTCTCTGAAAAATAGGTAACGTATTACCTTTCTCCACGGTGTCATGGCTGCATGGTTATCATGTCATATCCACGTGTTCATCATGTTTTATCCGTGAGAGTTTAAGTTCCACAAGGGGAGGGGCTTTGTTACCTGCTGAATCTCAGGCATCTACAACCCATAGTAGGTGCCCAGTAAACGTTTGTTAGGTAATGAGTGAATGACGCTTAGTGTGATAGAGTACACCCAGGGCAGTAGACATGACCACTGAGAACCAGGATAAAACACAGAATGGTGAGTGCAAAAGTGAAGGCATGGTGTCAAGTGGGAAAAGGAAAGCCTAAAGCAGGTGCATATACTATGTGATGCTCCCCACATGTACCTGCCCACTGGGCAGGACAGAACAGGGGGTGTGCTGTCCAGCAGAGAAGAACCTGTCTCCAGGTGGATGAAGTTCTGTATCCTAAAGGTATTTAAGTAGGGGTTGATTTCGTCAAATGTTTCTTCTCTGGGCTCGGGTTGAATCAACCGAATTCGCAGGTCTTCTGACCTCCAAGAACTGTGGTTCTGCTGTGCTTTTGGTGCCTGAAATGACTAGAGAATGAAGGCAGGTGTTCCAGGGTATGTGGACAGACTTAAAGGCTGTAGAGATCCCAAGGGGCCTGACATGAGCACAGGCTGGAGGGTCATGGAAGGATCCCCAGAGAGAGTACTTCTGTGCAGGGCCTTGAGGGTATAGAGGAGTATGTGTGTTTATCTATCTATCTATCTACCTACCTATCTATCTATTATCTACCTACCTACCTATCTATGTAGATTAATTTTAGAGAATTGGCTCACACAATTGTGGAGGCTAGCAAGTTCAACATCTATAGGGTAGGCTGGCAGGTTGGAGGGCCAGTGAAAAGCTGTAGTTTGAGTCCAAAGGTGGTCTGCTGGCAGAATCCCCTCTTGCTTGGTGGAGGGGGGGTGTCAGTCTTTTTCCAGTAAGGCCCCCAGCGGAAAGGATGAGGTGCCCCCACATTATGGAGGTCAATCTGCCTTACTTAAAGTCTACCTATTTAAATATTAATCTCATCTAAATAAAAACGCCTTCTCAGAAACATCTTGAATAACGTTTAATCAAATATCTGGGTACTGTGGCCTAGCCATTTCATTCTTCAAATACAAATATGTGTATACAAATGTATAAAATTAACTGTCATAGATAGGTTTAAAACAGCCCTGATCTAGGAGTTTGTCTGTACTCAGGACATTGGAGTTGGCTGGGACAGGTTTTCCTGTCCCAGCTTTTAACCGAAACACAAAAGGTAGTCTCGGCTCATTAAGACTGGCCCTGACTCAGCGGGGAAGGACCAGAAAGGGCACAGAACTAATCACCTCACGTGACTCAGTGCTTCACAGTCCTGATGACCCTTTGCGGGTGCAGCAAAGACACCAGCCTTTATTTTGCTCCCTGGGTGACTCAACTGCTCCCTGCCACTCTCCATGGAGACCGTGAGAGGAGAGCCTCAAAGTCAGGGTCACGCTGGGACTGCCTTAGTAGCTGCTCTGGGTTCTGTGTCGTGTGGCCTGGACCTGGCAGGATCTGGGCCTCCTTATCATCATGTTTGCTCAACCTTCAAGCAGCTCTGGCTGTGCTCACTGTTCACAGTATTGGTCCCGAACCACTCATCGCAACTCACTTGCCTACACCATCGTGTCTGACTCCGGGCTGTCCTGGTGGCCATCGTGGTCACTGATGCTCTTGTAATTTGTTGGGTTTTGGTTTTGGCATGTGCTCTTGTCTTCTGGGTCTTGGTTCCTCTTGGTGGTAATGATGATGGTGGTGATGGTGATGCTCGCTCAGTAATAGTGATGTCTGCTCTCTGTCCCAGCAACACACGGAGAATGTCTTGGGCGTGCCTCCCTGACCCAGTCCCTGGGGCCTTACTAGGAGGGTGACAGGGATGACTTATACTCTGCTGGGCTCACCTTTGCAGATGAGGCTAGACAGTTCCCCTGGTGGGGGGCGGGCGTGGACCATGGGGGCAAAGTGGAGGGGGGCAGTAGATGTAGAGTGCTTTTTCTAGGCTCCACCTCCAAGATCTTCATGGGGTCAGACACTTTGTCTGACCTTCTGCACATCCCAGCTTCACGGCAGCACCCCCAGGACTCTCGCCTGCACCAGGCAGAGGGAACAGAGGTGATGGTTTCTGCCTGTAGCTCATCAAGGTCACGTGTATGATGGAGTCCATGAGTGACAGTTGATCCGGTTGCTGTAGGTCCTGTGGTGAGCATTGTGCTTTGCCCCTGCCCCCCTCCCCCAGCCTCCATTCCCTCTCCAATGGGAGGGGCCTAACCACCCCTCCAATCTGCCTTTGGATGCATTCCTCTCAGTCCATGTAGCTGGGGTGGGCCCCAAGGTGACCATCTGAGCTAAACCCAGGCCAGTAACCCGCCAGTGTAACTCCCTCCCTGACTTCAGTGATTGGGTCGTCGTCCTAGTCCCTTCAGTCTGCTGTAACACAGACTATGTATCACACACGGAGTGGTTTTTTTTTTTTTTAATTTTTGCTTTGTCTTTGTTTCTGTGCGAGGGCTTTCTCTAGTTGTGGCAAGCAGGGGCCACTCTTCATCGCGGTACGCGGGCCTCTCACTATCGCAGTCTCTCTTGTTGCGGAGCACAGGCTCCATACACGCAGGCTCAGTAGTTGTGGCTCACGGCCCCAGCTGCTCCGCGGCATGTGGGATCCTCCCAGACCAGGGTTCGAACCCGTGTCCCCTGCATTAGCAGGCAGATTCTCAACCGCTGCGCCACCAGGGAAGCCCCAATGGGGTGGTTTATAAACAACAGAAATGTGTTGCTCACAGTTCTGGAGGCTGGAAAGTCCAAGATCAGGATGCCAGCATGGTAACTGGAATTCTTTTCTGCTGTGGATAGGAGGTGAAAGATTCCTGGTCATCTGGGCTTCCACTCCCAGGATCCAACTTATCCTTCCTGTGTTTCTAAAGAGGACAGAGCAGTTGTTCTCACAACAGTCTCCTGGCTGAGCAAATACTACAACATGGCCATCAGCACCAAAGGCAACCGAGCTCGTGACCCAAATGCTGACTGTCCCTGAATAGGAGCTATTGCCACCCAGTGATTTATTTCATGGCTAAGCCTTCCAGGAAATAGATTTAGAGGTTGTTGGAATGCATGTGTATTTTTTTGTGTTCAGTTTTGGGGATATTCTTCTTTGACCTAGTTGGCAAAATGAAACCGTATGAGCTGAGAGCACGCGTCATTTGGGCTTCCAGCTTTCTGCATTTACATTCTGCCTCTTTTCACATTTTTTCAGATGTTCAGCCTTCAAAGCTGTGCAACGGTGATTGGGCACGAATCCTATAAGTGCCAGTAATATCTGCAAATCAGCTCTGTGTGAATGTGGGTCCAGTGAAAAATGAGGGAGCCCTGTGGTCAAGGATATGTACACTGGGTCTGCAGACCTGTGCTCCTTACAAGCTACTGTAATTGCTGTGATTCCAGAAAAAGAGGAATGTCTGGGGACCACATTTCTCTCATCTTTCCAAGATAAGCTGGGGTGTCACCAACTCTCCAAATTCCTCAGGTATTTTTCTCACTTAGGATCTTTCTCTGTTGCTTCCACCATGTACAGGGATGAATTCTGTATATTTGTCTTGCCATATGATTTGATGGGTTTTTTTGGGGCGGGGGAGAGGTTGGTCAATGTGAGCCTTTCCTTTGTCTCAAGCTAGCCTGAAACTGCTGGGTAGGTCAAGACTGTGCTTTACTTCTCTACAAATCCACCTCTCCTTCTCCCTCAACCCCCAGCGTCTATCGCAGGGCGCTGCTTATAGAGGGTGTTTGGCATGACCTTTTGCCCCCAGGCCTTTGCTGTCAGGGGCGTGGGGCGTGGTCAGTGAGTGTGAGGGAAGAGTCTGAGGGCAGACCTTGGGTACAGGAGGGGAGGTACAGGTGGAGTAGACAGAAGAGGGCAGAAGTGGCCAGTGAAAGGTGGAGGCTAAATGCCTGCTCTGTTGTCCAATCTGTGTTTAGGTGCTTCATAGCTGCACTGAACCTCAGTAGCGTCAGACTGGATTCATGGCTTGAGGCAGAAGCAGAAGTGACCACAGCCACTTACACGAGGTGGATTGACTTGCAGGTCTGGTGTCCTTCCCCTGGGCCAGCCCTTCCCGTGGGCCAGCCCTTTTGGGTGGTCTGTGTCCTGACCCATGACCTGTGAATGACATGGAAGGGCTAGAGGCCAAAGAGCTGTGGGCGAAGGGCTTGCCCTGGCCCTTCTTCCACAGAGAGCGTGGAAGGTATCTGGAGTTGTTTCTGATTCTCTCCTGTCTGCAGTCTTATCCTAAGGATCTCATGGCTGCAGGAATCTTGAAAGTCCCAGCCCTGTTCTCAAAATGGCTGCATTGATAGTGGGACCTTCTTCCCTACTATCTCAGCCCCAGGATGACCGCTACCCACTCCGTGGGAGACACCCCTCACCCACTGGCCTTGCACATCGACTCTGTGTTTGATTGTTGGCCAGGAAAGAAATTTAAGCTCCCCAGAGGAGCAGCCTTACCCCTCCCCCTCCCATCTGAGATGGCCTGGGGGTCTCTTGGATGCTGGATCCCAGACTCACCTGGGGGCATGTGTGCATGTGTGTTTGTGTCTGTGTGTATGGAGGAAGAGAGAGACAGACAGACAGACTGATTGAGGACTGGACAGGAATAGGGGGCAGAGACAAGTGGAAAGTCACAGAAAGGACTTCCTCTCTCTCTGCTGCCCTGGTCCCCGGCCCTGTGGATGGTGACTGTCCTGGCATGAGGAAGCTGTGGTGGGAGTGAAGTACAGAGGGCCCAGGCACTTGCGGGACCCCTCACTTCCCGCAGTGGGCAGTGCGCTTCAGGGAGAGGAAACACATGAACAGCGACCTCTCCTTGGTTACCCAGTGTGTGGACAAAAATGGGCATCTGGGCCTGGCTTCTGAGCCAAGGCCCTGGGGCCATGTGAAGGCCGATCCTCCCACTTACTGTCTCTGTGGCTTGGATACATCATCTTCCTTTACACTGCCTTGACTTCCCCATCTGTAAAATAGGTATCCTACCACCACCTCCATAGGTCAGTCAAATGAGACCATGGATGAGGCAGCGCTTTGCAAACTGTAATGTTCCTGCTGTAGTGATGATGGGCAGGGCAGACGCCAGAGCACGGGAACCCTGCATTGCTGTGCTGTGGGTCTGCAGAGGGACAGGAGGGACAGGAGAGGCTGCTCCGAGGAAGGCAGTTTGGTCCCCACAGGCATCTCGGATCTTTCTCCTTTTGCGCTGGGGCAGGAGAAACCAGGAGCTCAGTGTGGTTTCGGGGTGGTGAGTGTAGGTGGCTGAAGTGGACGGAAAAACAGGCAGAGCGACCACTTTCCTCCTTGCCTCCAATTTATCCGGTCACTTGCCGCTGTTCTCGGAGCTGATGCCTTTGCCGACTGCAGCAGCAACTACAGGGGCCCTTGGACCTTCAAGTGTAATCTTTTAATGGAGGTGGTGTTTGGGGACTCAGGAAGAAAAGCAGCCCTCTGGCATTGTCTCAGTCTTGGCTGCCCCTAAAAATACGATGTGATAACGGCTAATGAGAAAGCACAGCAGGGCTGGCTCGGCATGACCTAATATAGCCTGGCGTTCGAGCCCAAACCAGGACAGAAATGGGGACTGGTAATTGAAAGCACAAGATGTCTCTCCGATGGGGCGGCAGGGAGCCTGCTGTGATCTCCAGAGCCCGCCCCCCCGGGGGCTCTCCTGGATTTCCCAGTGTGGTGGGGTGAGGGCCCGGCTGAGATCACCCTGCAGCCTCTTGCCCCCTCTTTGGCAGACGGCTCAGCATCAGGTTGACTGGCCCAATTAGCTCTTGTGGGGAGGATCAGTGTGCCTGTGCCACCAGGGCCGTCATAAATTCCATTCCTCTAACCCTTTGGAGAGCGGCACGGACCAGCCTGCCCTGCCCCCAGCCCTGTGGACCGCTGGCTAGCCTGGTCTTGGCCCTCCATCGATCTCTGAGAAACTCTGGCCCAACCCTCCCATCTCAAACGATGGGTTGATGCCAACCTTCAGTATGGAAACATGGCAGCAACACCAAAGCCTTACTCATCCTCTGTCTCCCTCCTTCTACATAGATGCGGTCCCATGGGTCAGCCGTGAAGCCAAAGGGCTCAGATGCTGCTCTGTGTTGACTTGTGACTCAGATCTGGGAAGAGGAGTTGGCAGAACATGAGAGGGAGAACCAAGACTGTGAGTGACCAACTCATTCCTCTTTGCTTGAGACTTTCCTGGTCTTGGCACTGAAAGTCCTGAATCCAGGAAATCTCTCAGTCCCGTGAAAGCCAGGATGGTTGGTCACCCTACTGCATTACCCCCCGCGCCCCTAAACCGGCTCATTGTGGGGGTCCAGCCTGCTCACTGGAGTCTCAGGCGACCCGCCCAAGGTCACAGGGCTGCCAAGCGGGAGAGCAAGGAGTTGAATCCAGGCCCTCTGCCTGCAAGTTCAGGGATGGACGTGGTGGTGATAGAGCAGAAAGAGGGCGTAGAGGGGGGAATTGGTCACCCTCGGGGGATTAAAGGCTCAGGGCTATGAGACTTAAAGAAGGGAAGAACTTAATCTCTGTTCTTAAGAATCTGACACTCTGGTTAGAAAAATGCAGCAGGCTGGCCTGTGGCTGCATGGCTGAGGTGCCACTTTGCGCCTCCCACCTCACACACACACACACACACGTGCACGCACGCACGCACGCACATACCAGGGAACAATAGATAACAGATACGGCTTATGGAGATTGTGTTACTCTCACTTCCCTTAAAGAACTTATTAGTTCAACAAATATTTATTGAATATTTGTTCTTAAACATGTTGTTCCCTCTGTCTGGAACACAGTCTTCCTCTCCCTCCTCCTTTATCTCTGCCCCATCCCTGCAGCCCAATTCCATCCATTCTTCTGGCCTCAGCTTAATATATCATATTTATTGAACACTTAGTATGAAGCACTTTGCACTGAATAACTCACTTAATCCCAATGAATATGGTATGAAGCTATTATACCCAGTTCACGGGTGAGGAAACTGATCGGTTAACTGGCTTGCCCAAGGACACATGGATCTTAACTGTTAGGCTGGGGTGCAGCCTGGCTTGTGCTTTTCCTGGAAGGAAGGCTTTCCCAATCCCCACTTCCCTGCTCCCAAAGCCCTCTGGTTGTTCCTGTTGGGACACTGGTCACAGAGCCATGAAACGCCTAGTCTCATCTGTTTCTTCCATGAGACAGTTCCTGGAGGGCTGGGATCCTCCTTGCTACATCACGAGTTCTAGGCATTTAAAAAGAGTTTAGTAAATACCTGTTGAATGGATGGATGGGTAGATGGATGGATGGATGGATAGATGATTTACTTCAATGGCTGAAGGAGCTCTGAGGCTGAGGTCCTCAGTGAAAGCTTTTGTTTTGTCCCCGTGGGGCACCGCACACAACGTTGAGTCACTGGACTCTTGATGTCACAGGATAAACACAGCTCTCCTGTCTGGGGTGACACTATAACTGTGAGATAAGAGAACAAACTGATTTTTAAACACTAAGACAAACTTGGACTATGTTTTTGAAATAGAGTGAGATATTTTTGTGAATTCTTAGGATAAAACTGAGATTTGGGGGGAACTTCATACTTGCGGAGCCCTTGACAGGCAATTCTCAGATATTGCTTCCCTCCCCGCTCCGACCTTCCACTGCAATTTCTCCTCTGCTCTTCGGGGTGCTTTGGCGGAAAAAATTTGAGAAGCGCTACTCAGAGGGGTGGCTGGAACTCAGGGCTTGGGGCGGCGTGACTCAGTGTTGGGGAGAGGGGAGGCCATTCTGGGGAGAGCACAGCATGAGAAAGACGTGGAGATGGGAGCAAGGTGCAGCTCTGCTGGCCCCCGGGAGCTGGGTGACCAGTCTGTCACCGTCCCCACAACCATCACGGTGAGTGGCCTTGGCTTTGAGCTCGCCAGTAGCTGTTGAAATAAAGGCTTCATAGCCACATCCTGAAGTACCACTACAGCCTCTTGGAAAACCTCACACTATTTTTAGTCCTTTTAGCTCAAGAAAATGCCATCTCTTTTCCTCCCCACAAGCCAGTTCATTGTTGATCTTGCCTGGGTTTTAAAACCTCGTTCTCCTTTTTAGCTCAGGGAGACCAATCAGCCGTGGGGTGGAGTTCCTCTGTCCATTTCTATTTTCATATCTTGTGTCGCTCATTCACATGGGAAAAGTCCAACCATCTCCCCACACTGGGGCCCCGTGTGACCTGCTTTCTCAAGTAGGCCTGTGATGGTTGTGAATCATGTAGTGGGGCAGACGTGAATGAAGGAACATCAGGATTTAGGGTTCAAGGTGCCTGAAGTTGGTACAACTTGGGCTTGACACAGAGCTTGTTTATTTCAGAAAGCATTTCCAAGGCGAAGAGGAGGAACCAGTGCCTTCTAGGCTGTGAGGAACAAAGAGGGGTGATTTTCTCCACTGGAGGAGTTCACCTTACTTCATCAGGAACCAGGGGATGCACAGCAGTCAGTCCTCTGCAGTTTACCAAATGCTTTTCTTGAGTTGCCTGCCTATATGTGTGCTTCTGCATTAGGGAACTGAACACAAGGCTGTGGGCAAACAGATGATGGAGGGGCTGAGTCTGTCTGGAGGGATCAGGAAAGACTTCACAGAGGAAGTGACATGTTAGCTGGCTCTTAAAGGCTGAGAAGAAAGGGGGACATGTTCCAGGCAGAGGGAACAGCACATGCAACGCAAGGACGTATGAAAGGGCGCGTGCTGAGGAGGCTAGGGAGCCAGGTTGGGTCCAGAATTGGAAGGGCCACAGGTTTTGCTGGAGGCAGTCAGTGTCTATTTTGTAGGACGCTCACTCTGGAAGCTGGGTAGAGGCTAGACCATTCTGGAGTGTGTAGGGGGCTGTGCTGGGCACAGCATGTTGGACCCCAGTGTGAGACGACTGACCTTTTATTTTAAAGGTCATATGGCTACAGACTGGACAGGCCAGAGTGGGGAGCTTTAATTTAATCCCCCAAGTAGGATTCTGTTGGTGTTTTATAAACCAGTGGTTAGGCGTACAGGTTCTGGAGTGAGACTGCCTGTGTTCAAATCCCTGTTGCCACTTACTCTGTGAGTTTGGGCAAATTTGTTAATTTTTTAAAGTCTCACTTTCCCCATTGTATATTTCATAAGCAACTGTATCATTTCATGAGAATCTTCATGTAAAGAACACAGCCAACGCATTTCATCTACTGTGTACCAGGTACGATACAATGATTATTTCTGATATTCTTATAATCATCATCAAAATAGCTCCATGACAAAGTGTGTCCACATCACAGTAGCCATATCTCGATGTCATGTGTCGCTTGTGGGTGACAGAGAAAGCGGGCTCTAGCAGCTCCTGTGTGGCTGTGAGATTGGGGTGATGAGGGTGGAGGGCCTTGGGTAGGCTCTTACCAGGGGTTCTTCAAAACCCCTGTGCCCTAATATTTAATGTATTGCAGTTTCTGGGGGCTGGGAGTGTTGTTGGCTAGACTTTAAGTCTCAGCAAACAAGTCCCCTCTTTGCTCCTCCCCCCCCTTTCTCAGCTCCTCCCTCCAGCACAGAGAGAGCGGCCTGAATAATAACAAGAACGATGATAATAACAACGTTTGCCAGACGTCTCTTACCATGAATCCTCTCAACAACCTGGAAGCAGAAGCTGGGAAGGCACCTAAATCCTCTAGGCCGTTCCATATTTGTCAGGTTTTTTTTTTTCCATCAATATGCATCTTCCAACAATTACTGTTGGGCCGGAGTTCTGCATCTTTTTCTTGCTACTTGGAGATGACCAGATTCTGCCACGTGAAGAGCTGCAGGCAAGTGTATGAAAACATCACACCTGTTGCTATGAGCTGGGAGAGCTCCTTGCTCTGTCCTTGGTGCTGGGACAGCTCCATGCATGAAACCACTCCAGGTGGAAGAAACAGTGTTTGGATGGCAGGACCTGCCACCCTTCTAGGCAAATTAGGTGACAGACCCCTCCATTAGGTAGGGAGTGGGGCATACACGACCAAAGGGAACACTAGTCCTCTGCTAGGTGGCTGGGTTTCTGAATTCTTGAATCCTGTTTATGCAAAGACAGTCTTTCCAGCCAGCCCCGTTCCTTGAACCCCTATCATTTCACCCATGGCAAGTATATCTGGTCTCCTTTAGGTCAGGCTACAGACCCTATGGTTCAAATTTAGAAAAGGATATTTGAAGCCCTCGGTAACACCTTCTTTTTTTTTTTTTTTTTTTTTTTTTGCGGTACGCGGGCCTCTCACTGTTGTGGCCTCTCCCGTTGCGGAGCACAGGCTCCGGACGCGCAGGCTCAGCGGCCATGGCTCATGGGCCCAGCCGCTCTGCGGCATGTGGGATCTTCCCGGACCGGGGCACGAACCCGCGTCCCCTGCATCGGCAGGCGGACTCTCAACCACTGCGCCACCAGGGGAGCCTGGTACCACCTTCTTAGAGCGTCTGGACAGGGAACTGTGATTATTGACTAATTGCCTTAGAGTGAAGATGAAAGTAAATTTATATATACATTTACTTCACATTGTTTATACATAAGTATTTTAAAGTAAGTAATAGATGACATAATAGGGACTTATTTTAACCCTGACTTCACACATGGGGAAACTAAGCCTCAGGAAGTAGAAGCAACTTGCCCAAGGTCAGATAGCCACTGATTGGGGTGCCAGGATTAGAACCCAGGGCTCCACCAGCCCAAAGTCTAGTCCTCTGCCCTATCCAGCTTTTCCTGAACAAGACTCAGAGCCCTTGGGATCCTCCATCTGGAATGGCCTCCATAGAGTCTGGGTGAGGGCTCTGGCTTAGGCTGGCTTTAGACCCTCGGTTCCAGGGCCTCAAGGAACTGGTGGGATGGGGCCAGGGCCCAGGCCCTGGAATCAGCTCTGCCACTTCCAGCTGTGTGACCTTGGGCAGATTACTGCATTTCCCTGAGCCTCAGGTTTCCCTTCTGTGCAGTGTGAGTGATAATTCCAACATCACACAGTGTGAATGAAGAGCTTAATTCAGGGCCCGGTACTTACTAGATGTGGAACAACTTTTGCAGTCATTGTAAGGAATAGAACTCCCAGCTTGAACTGGTTTAATCGTGAACGGTGATGTTTGGTTCATGTAACCAGAAAGCCTGGAGGTGGGTAAGTTGCAGGACTGGTTGATCCAGGGCTTCAGTGATGTCACCAGGGACCCAGCTTCTTTCCATCTCTCTGTCTGATGCACAGTGACTGCCGGCTGCCTCAGGCTGCATAGCTGGGCTTATAGAGGCCAAGACAGAGTCTCAGGGATCCTTCTGACTGGGTGGGCTTTGGTCACATGTGCTCCCTCAGACCAAGGACTCTGACCAGGAGATAGAATGTACTGATTGGCTTAGCCCATTTGGGGCCTACCCCTTGAGCTGTAGGTTTCAGTTCCTGCAAAGCACGTGGTGTGTGTGTGTAAAGGGTGGCTATCCCAGTGTCGATCTGGGTTTGGTTGGGCAGAGGAAAAGAGGGCTGGGAGGTGAGTGGGCAGACAACAAGCACTCTTAATGGTTTTCTTTTTCCCTTTTCCTCCACCCCAGCAAGTATAAAGAAAACTGCCCCCCGTCCCATGACATCATTGCTGCCCTGTGGTGGACCTGGGCACCAAAATTTCTTCTCTGCCCCACAGATGGCCAGGAATCACTCCTGTACTGTGTTGTTTTCATTTTGGACACCCCCAGCCTGTCCAAATGGGCCCTCTGTGAGGTTTCTCCAGGAAGCCTTCCGGAGGCTTCCAGCCATCACAAATGGGAGCCTCCCTACACTGTGGCCTCACAAACAGGCATCCAGGAATACTCTGCCTGCCATGCTTTCTAACTGCCTTGTGGAGACTGACTCCCCACTAAATGAGTGGGTGTGCAGGAGCCCTCACCCTGAGCGTGTCCCCTGACTGCACTCCCGGTCCTTCACCCGGCAGGTGTCATCCCAGTCATGGGCTGAGCCATCCCTAACCAGGGTGGAGTGTGGAGGGAAGCACTGTGGCCTCCACATGGAGAACAGGGCTGGGCATTGATCTTGCAGCCCTAAATCCTCTTGCCCTTTTCCACCTCAGGGCCTTTGCACTTGCTGCACCATCTACCTGAAAATCTCTTCCCAGAGCTGGCTCTTTCACATCCGTTGGATCCTTGTGAATATGTTACCACTTTGACGAGGACTTCCTTGATCACCTTTCTAAAGCTGGACTCTATAATTCTTTGTCTCAGCTCTCATGTTTCCCTCACAGAACTGTCCATGATGTGCAGTTATTTCATGCATTTGTTTGGGTCCAGCTCTCCCAGCATAAGAAAGCTCTTCCATGGAGGCAGGGGCCATAGTTGTCATGTTCACCCTTATATACCCAGTGCTTAGCACAGGGCCCAGGGCAGTTGAGATAATTAATTTTGTGGAATGAATGAATGAACATATATGTAAAGAAGCAAGGGAATGAATGCTTGACCTGGAATCTGGCATGAACTCAGGTATCCAAGGGTCTATCCAGCTGCCCTTTACTTCGTTCATTGTCTCTGCTGTTGGTTTCCTGTGGCTTCTGTTCGGGTCCCATGAACCTCCCTGGCTGGGCCTGGAGCCACGCCCTGAGTCGTAGCTTGCACTATGCTTGTCAGAATTCTGAGACCCCAAGGTTGTCAGAGCTCTGAGACCATGTGGTTCTGAGGGTGTGATGGGGGACAGAGGGTTTCCCTTCCTCCATCTCATGCTGCCTGCAGGGCATTGTTTCCTCCCTGAGCTCACCCTGGAGGCCAGACCAGCCCCCATTCATAAGTTCATCCCTCTTCCTCCTCAAAACCGCCCAACCCTCAGCTGATTTCCAGGTTCAGATCTCACACTAAGTCAGCTTAGCCCTCCCTTTCTTCCTCTTTTCTCTCCTCCCTCAAGAGCCTCATCCTTGCCTAGTCATCCCCACTTCCCCACCTGGTGGGATGGGGCCAGGGATGGAAGCAGCCACAGCCCATGCCGTGTGCTCTCTGTGTTGGTTGATGGGCTATGGGCTTATCTGTGAACAAGCCCTCTGAGGTAAGGGCTCTTCTTCTCCCCATTTCACAGATGAGAAAATTGAGTCAAGACAGGTTGGCCGTGAGCTCTGTTTGTTGGCCAGGGCTCATTTTGACTAGGAACTCCATGGGCCAGGCCTCGGCATCAAAGGGCACTCGTGTGAGTGGCCTGCTGCTGGTGGGGGCAGCGGGGCTCCCTGGAGCTGCTGAAGGGGGCGGGATCAAGCCCCACAGGTGATCCTTCCATGTGGACACCTCCCTATTAGAACAATACTCCAGACCTCTCTTCTCCCAAGGGAATGTGTGGGAGGAAAGCAGACAGGATTTAGCTGATGAGTGAGCTTGGGAGAAGAAACAGGTCATGAGAACCTTCATTTCCTCTTGCCTGAGTCTCCATTGTTGTCGTGGTTGTTGTTTTAAAGAAGGATTTTTTTTAAAAATTGAAGAATAGTTGATTTACAAGGTTGTGTTAATTACTGCTGTACAGTAAAGTGATTCAGTTATACATAGATATGCATTCGTTTTTAAAAATTCTTTTCCATTATGGTTTATCATAGGATGTTGAATATAGCCCTCTGGGCTATACAGTAGGACCTTGTTGTTTATCCATTCTATGCCATTTGCAGCAACTAGAGATTATCAAACTAAGTGAAGCAAGTCAGAGGGAGAAAGTCTCCATTGTTCTTGGTCCTGCCAAGGGTTAGGGAGATGGCAGTTCCCCTCCCCCACCCCGCCCACAGTAGGCCTGGAGGGTCCAGGGCTGCCTGGGGCTGGGTAGGTGATTTGTCTAATTCTGGGGTTCACTGTTAGGAGGCCCAGGTGCTTGCAGCTCTCAGCCATGATTCCCCCAAATCGGCTTCTCAGCCATCAAGGTGATATTTTGGTCTCCTCTCCTGCCCACTCCTCTCTCTTGGTCGTTTGCTAGGCTGTGGTAGGGAAGAGGGACCATGTATTGGGCCCCCTCCAGCCCTAACCCCATAGCACTGGGGGGGGCATAAGGTGGTCTGTGGGGCTCTGTGAGCACATCCTAGGCTGCCCCAGGGGGTGTATTGGTGCCCCCCCAGAAGCCCCCCAGAGCAGTGGAACCATTTTGGAGCACAGTCCACTACTACGTAAGAGAAGATGAGGGATTTGGAGTAGAGTTGCAGGGAAAATATAAGATGCCAAGTTACAATTGAATTTCAGATAAACAAATGAATAATTTTTTAGGATAGATATGTCCCCAGTATAGTACAGGACATACTTATCCTATAAAAAGTATTCCTTGTTTACCCAAAGTCTAAATTTAACTAGGCATCATGTATTTTTATTTGCTAACCCTAGTTTCGATAGGCTCTGGATGTTTCTCAAGCTGGATGTGGGGACAGGAGGGGAGACGGGATCCCTAAATCTCTTAGAAGGCCTACAGCTGCTGGTAACAAAACTCTAAGTGGATGGACTTGGGCATACAGACATTTATTACTGCTCATAATAAGAAGTCCAGAGGCAGGGAGGTATCCCCCCTACCCCCTGAGCTCCAGCTGCACCTGCTCTGAGCTTCTCTCAGCTCTGTCTCCAGGATGGTGCCCCTCAGGGTCACTGGAGGGATGCAGTATCTCCAGGTGACATATCCATGTTGTTGCCATCTGGTGGCCATCACCCACCCACAAGGAGACCTTGCCCAGTGGCCCTCCAGCAGGCTTACATCTCATTGGCCAGAATCACATATCCAAGCCCAAAGGACCACCATGACTGGCTAAAAGCAACCAGACTCACCTCTTAGGGCATGGTCTCTACAGGAGCTTCTCACAGAGGAGAGGGTGGGTACCTGCACTAGTACTTGGGGTTCTCCAGGGTCTGAGGTCACCCCCTGCTCCATGGAAGGGGGACAGCATGTGTGAGAGCAGCTTCCAGGGCTCTCTCCTCTGGCCGCTTCCCCTGATCCCTGCATGTGGGTGTCTTTCTCTCCAAGTCAGTGTTTCTCTGAGCACCCCTGGATCCCAGGTGCATGGACTTAGTGTCCCTGTGCTTCAGATGCTCATCCCTGCCTTTCCTGTGACCCCACCTCACCAGGAACGACCCATATTCTCTTGTCATCTCTATCCTATCCCCTGGGAGCACTTCTCCACTGGTCTGTAAGCACCTCTCTGACGGATGGGGTGCTAGTTCTGTGTCCCCGCTAAAGCATCCCTGGGAACCCTGCAGATCGTTGTTGCATCTGTGAGAGGCCCCTGTGGCCCTTTCCACTGCAGCCTCAGATGATGGGCACTGGTGCTGTCATCGTTCTCCCTCCCTCCCTCTGCAGACTGAGTGCCCTGTTCTCCCCTGTAAGGGGCACAGAGCCTGGCACACAACAGGTGACCAACTGTTAACAGAGTTGTCTGAATAGGCCCAGTGCCAGGAGCCCAGGCCGGCTGGGGGTTAGTGCCCAGGCCCACAGTCGCCTGTAGGCCTTTTTCAATGGGTTGGTCAAGCAGCCAGGGAAGCCTGCTGGGGCCAATTGTGACAGGTGTGGGTCCAACTCCCTTCTGGACTCACTCAAGAAGCCCCTGCAGAGGAGGCCCTTTAATTGAGGACAGGATGGGCATCAGGCAGAGAGACATTAGAACATTCAGGCTAGAGCTGCCTGGGCCTGATAGACATAGGAGCGAGGCCTACTGGGAGGTCTCCCTCCCCGGCCCCTGGGCTGAAGGAGCTGTGACTTTGAAGCGGCTTCAGCTGCATGAGCCGTGGGCTCCCTGAACTCGGCAGAGCTCTTGTCTTCCCCGGGAGAGCTCGGATGGGGATGTCCCCATCTCCCTGGCCTTGGGTCCTGCTGACACAGGAGAGGAGGTGCCAGGACACAGCTGCCTCCACCCCTGGAATCCACTTTAGGACAGACCTAGGAGCTGGTGAGTATTCCAGACAGAACCTAGCTTGATTCAGTTTGATGGGCATTTAGTCAGAGGCTGCTCTGTGCCAGGCTTGGAGGCCAGGGTATCTCCAATGAGGTGTGATTCCCACGTTGATTCAGGATGGAATGCCAAGGATCAGGCTAAGTGTTTTATGTGCTTTAATCTTTTTTTTAATCTCATGACATCCCTGCGAGGCAGGTATTATTCGTATTCTCATTCCCATTTTACAGATGAAGAAACCAAGGTTCTGAGAGCTTTAGTTACCTCACAAGTACACAGGTATGAGCAACAGGGCCAGGACTTGAAGTTAGGACTATCTGCCTGACTCCCAGATCTGCCCTTGGCCTTGAGTGACTCACTGTTCCCGCAGGAAGAATAAATGAGCCCCCATCTCCGAGAGGTAGGAGGACATGGAAGGCTGTTCCTTCCCGTGTTGGGGCAAAGAGTCTCCCTAGATGGTCCAACACCCAACCCCGCAGCTGGGCCCAGGTACCCACCCCTCCCTACTGTGGTTCTGCCCTTTTCATCCTATTTCTCCCCCAGGCTTTCTTCTCTTGTACCGGGAGTGTGGTGGGGGGCAGGAGATGAGGATATAAGGCTGCATGGAGCCACATGTGTTTGGGGAAGCAGTGTTTTCTCTCTCAGGAGGCTTTGCTCAGCATGGAGGGAATTATCAGCCACATGCATGAGGCAAGCAGCGCGTGGCCGGTGAGTCCTGGGGGCACATCCAGAAAGTACAGAATGACGAGCAAAATATTCCACAGCTGGTCACTGGCTATTGGGCAGACCAGACTCCCAGTGTGCCAGACATTAACCCTTTGGTTGCTAGACTGTGGGCATTCGGGGGTCCTAGGGTAGGGGCTGGGGCAGAGGGTACTGAGGGAACTGTCTTGACTGGTATAGATAAGGCGTTCCAACATCTGACCAAGCAGTGTGGCTGCCGGAGCATCCTGGCAACATGGCAGCCCTGGTCTGGGAGGCTGCGGGAGGACAGGCCCGTGGTTTCATGGGGGGGCGGGGGATGGGCTATTTGGACACGCTGCTTCTCTGGCCGGCACATGTACTGATTCTTTTTCCCATTTTCCTCCCAAAGGGCCTGGTAATGGAATTGAAGAAATCTGAATGAATTGTCTGACTAAGCTTGCAATGTGCCAAGTGTCCCCCGGGAGAGGCCCTTGGATAGCAGGGCTGGAGTGCCAGGATTGCACGTTGGAGAACATTCTCAGGGACAGCCACTGATGTCAGCTGCTCCAAGTTCGAGAAGTGCTTGGAGGGTTTGAGGAATTGTCCCATGGATTTGTGACACCAGCCTCGTGGCCTGGGACTAAGGGGTGGTGGTGTAGTTTGCTGGCCCGGCTCTGGGGGCGGATGGATCTCTCAGTCCACGCAGCACGCTTCACTTTTGGACAGCTTTGATTA
Source organism: Neophocaena asiaeorientalis asiaeorientalis (assembly GCF_003031525.2). Taxonomy (NCBI): domain Eukaryota; kingdom Metazoa; phylum Chordata; class Mammalia; order Artiodactyla; family Phocoenidae; genus Neophocaena; species Neophocaena asiaeorientalis. The sequence goes on from NW_020174301.1 coordinate 2,051,902, forward strand.
CTCTCAAGTCCTGTTATTGATCCCATCTTGACTTCCCAGGAAGCTCCATCTCTTGGTCTTTGTTTAACCTTCTGGAACCTTGCAGGATAATTCTCACTTCATTTCCACGAGCAATCTATTTCAAGTGTGTTCAGGGAGCCCTTAATCATTTCTTTTTGGGGAGCCTTCACTCCCCCTCTGCCTCCTTTCTACATCGATTTTTCTCCAGGGAGAATGTTGTCAATTTTTAAATTGTTCTTCCTGTGGTTTTACGTCTAGGTCCCTTTACCATGCTCATCAGTGGATATGGGATTTATTTATAACTTACTTGACATGGACTCTTTAAAAATCTGGTGCATATAGTGTATTAATGGTAGTAGCCAACAGCTTTTACTGGGCTTGGACTCTGTGCCACTGTACTTCGTGTTCATTTTCTCTTTAATTTCACAATGACCTTTTAAAGTCGATACTATCATTAGCCACCGCTTATAGATGAGGGTACTGAGATTCATGCAGGGTAAGTACCACTCTTACTCAGAGTTATATAGCAAGTAAGGGGGTAGAGCTGGGCCTGGACCTGGGAATCCAATCCCAGGGCCTGTGCTCTTAACCCCTCCACCCTGTTCCTCAAAGTGTGGCCTTCAGACCGGCAGCAGGCAGTCCCTGGGGCCTTGTGAGAGATGCTGAATCTCAGGCCCCCACCCGGGATCCCCGGTGATTCACTGCACATTCGAATCAGGACAGCTCTGGTCTAGCCTCCCTGAAAGCAAACAGGTCCCTTGACTTCTACTGATGCTGCCTGAGACCACACTGGAGTTGGTCATCACAGGCCCTCTACCCTAGTTGACCTTGCCCTCAGGCTCACCTTTGTCCTGCTTAGGCCCTTCCCTCAGGAAACGCGATTTGTTAGAAAGAAGAGAGGATGGTTAATTATATGTGTCAAATTTGCTAGGCCTTGGGACCCAGATATTTGATCTAACATTATTCTAGATGTTTCTATGATTGTTTTTTTTTTAGATGAGATTATCATTTAAATCAACAGACTTTGAGTAAAGCGGATTGGCCTCAATAAGATGGGTGAGCCTCATCCTGCCCCCTCTGCTCCAGAAGATGGAGTGTCTCTACTCTTCAGAAGTTCATCCATCCAGATGGGGGGCAGACGTGAACAGGTAACTAACAGCTCGAGACCAAAATGCCAGTATGGAGCAGAGAAGGTTGGTCACTGGTCTGGGTGTACATCTGCCCCAGGAAAGCTGCTGGAGTTCTCTGGGAGCTGCCCCACTAGGTAGAGCTTGTTGTTCTCTGCACTTTGGGGAGAGAAATAGGATTCTCTCAACTCAGTTGACTTAAGCAAACATTTGTTGTGTGCATATTGTCCATCAGGTGTTGGGTCCCTAAAGACGAGCAGACTCGGCTCTGCCTTTGAGGGTTTCTGAGCCTGATGAGTGAGGCGGATGGGTGACCAGCACACGGGTGCTGCACGGGGTAGGGGGGAAGGCAGACGTGTCTTGGTTCATCAGCTGGTGAGGTGAGACTTCCATGGTGGTCCTGAATTGTGCCTGGGCTGTCTTGGCTTTGGGATAGGAATGTTTGAGAGCTCTGCCTTCCGTCCGTGCCACCTCCCTCACTTCCTATTCAGAAGTGGTGTTCCGCCATGTGGCCATTACATGAGCAACCGGGGACTGGGAACCTGCCAGTGTAGAGACTTTCCTGTTTGTTCTGTATATGTTGTACAGCAGAAGCTCACAGGGCTCGGACACCTTTGTCTCTGAGAGTGTGTAGAGTGGGCCTGGGGGAGTGCCTCAGGGACACGCATTGTGGGATTGTGGCTCTTTTCCTTTGGGGAGGTGTGAGTGGGCATCAGGGTCCTAGCTTCCAGCCCTCCAAATGGATACTTCTCAAACCCTAAACCTGTGCCTTGATGGTATAATAATGAAAATAGCTACAATCGATTGGGCTCTTCCACGCGCCAGGCACTGTGCTAAGTGCGCTCCCCGCATTCTCTGGATGCATTTGTACCTTATTCAACCTTACGCAGTAGGTCCAGGAGGAAACTGAAGCTTTACAGGACTAAGGGACTTGCCCAAGATCACACAGTTCCTACGCGGCACAGCCAGAATGTCCCTCAGCCCTGTCTGCTGGGGGAATGTCACCTGGGCGTGTAGGTGCTGAAAGGTGCTGGCTTCCAGTTCTGCATCATTCACTGCCCTGTAGGATCTAAACCTCTTGTCTGCACAAATGATGGACTTGTTGACCTTTATCACTGCCACTCAGGCTCTCCTCTGATGTACAGACTGTGCGGGAAGCCAGAGCAGATCTCTGCAGAGCCACCCAACTCAAATAAGCCCCCTGAAATGTAAACAAGATGGAAGGAGGCGGGGGACTGAGAACAGCATGAGACCTGACCGCCCAAGCTTCCCTCCCCTCTCCCCACAAGGGCAAGAAAAAGAATCAGAGGGCAAGCAGTGTTGCTATCAGACGTGGTGGGTGAGAAGGCACTCATCCTTCAAAGCACAGACACTCTTCTCTGAACACAACACTGTCATTCTTTGCTTTTGGTCTGACCTGTTCTGGTAGGAAGCAGGAGGTACTTCAGTAGACTCTGGTTCACATCCTACTCAGCTGGGTGTGGTGTCCACTGGGAGATGACAAGGGATCCACTCAGCCATTCATAATATGTGAGAACTCCACAGTTAGCAAAATCCTTTCATGTTTTATATGGTCTTCAGAATAACCGTATGTGGGAGGAACTCATCATCTCTGGTTTAGAGATAAGGAAACTGAGGCTCAGAGATGTCAAGTTACTTATCCCAAATCACCAACCTAAGATGAGTCTGGACGTTTATTTCACAAACATTCATGGAGTCCTGGCCAGCTCCAGGCCCTGTGTTAGGGGACTGGGGATACAGAGATGAGCCCAGCCCTGTTGTGCAGGGGGCCTGGGCACAGATGGCAATGTGGATACATTTCCCAGTTTGCTGCCTCTGTCTTAACAAGTCAAACCATTTTCTGAGTACCAACCCTGTGCTAGGTGCTCTGGTGGGTACCCGAGGGGCACCTGCCCCTCTTCATCACTCCTGCCCTCCAGGAGCTTACCGTCTCCTCACAGAGATAAGAAGTGCGTGTGAAACAGTAACCAATGCCATTAGGCCAAGTCAGTGCTGCTGGGGAAGTTGTAACATTTCAAGAAGAGCTCAGCTGGCTCCAGCTGCGGTTGGGAGGGGGCGGATCCCTAGAGTTGTCAGAAAGGAGGTGGGATTTAAGCTGTTTTCTGCAGGAAGAATAGTCCATGTTCAGTTAGGGAGGACGTGGAACAGAATTTTAAGGAGGAACATCATACACTTGGTGGTAAGGAAGCAGAAAACTTGTTCTGGAGACACAGAGGCCAGTCTGGTGCAGCCAAGGGGAGAAGAGGAAGGCACTATGGGTCTTCATACAAGAGAAAAGAGAGATGTGTTGAGTTATAGAAGGAAGCCCTCAAGTGGGTCCTGTAGAGGGGAGAGAGGAGATTGGGAAAGCAGATGTTAATGGAGGATCTTCATCTCAAGGCTCCTGGGCTTAGCACTAGTGCCATCTGCCCTCACAGTCTCGGCTTCTGCTACGGGCTGTGTTGTCCTAAGATTACAGTTGAGTCCTTACCACGGTCTTCAGGATATCTCTGACTCCCCTTGCAGTGGGGAAGGACACCCAGGATCTGGGTCAGGTAGCATGAACACACACCCAGAGCCTGCACAATCAGGCCCATGCTGACCTCTCTGAATCCACCTCCCATCACACCACCTGCCACTGCCCACTTGACTCAGTAAGCCTTCACCACACTGGCCTTCTGTCCATCCATCCAGCACACTGATCTCTTCCTGCCACATGGCCTTTGCACTTGCTGTTCTCTCTGCCTGGAATGTTCTTCTTTTAGTTTGGCACAGGTCTGGCTCCTTCTGACCCTTCACTTCTGATTTCAGGTGTCTCCTCTCAGAGTGGCCTTCCCTGAGCGCTCTGTCTAAAGTAGGTCTCTCTCCACCTCCCAGTTACTCTGTGACATCACACTGTTTTTCGTTACCTTGACAGTACTTAATACCTGCTGTAACTTCCTCATTTATTATCTGTTTATCCCCTCTATAAGATCTGTGAGGGCATAGACCTCCCACCCAGAATATGCCTGACGTAGTAGATACTCAATTGACATTTATCAAATTGATGAGTGAGCACTACTTCTCCCCAATCTGCTTTGACCATGGTAAGAAAGTGTAAAGGGTGGACCAGGCTTTGGAGGGGGGTGGGGAGCTATGGACCTCCTGGAATTGTGGGCAAGCTTCTATATTGCATTCTTTTCCCTGGGCAGTAGGTTGGTGGTAATCCTTAGTGTTCTTTACCAAATACTTCTGACTCTCTCTCTTCTGGGTACAGGGTAGGACTGTACTTCTTTGGCTTCTTTGAAATGAGGCATCGCCCTGGGACTTGTTTTGGCCTTTGAAATGTGAATGGAAGTGACATAGGTCACTTCTGAGCAGATGCTGTAAGTGACAACGTGTGAGTCACTGTGTGCCTTTCCTCCACCAGGATGGTCATGGACTTTTACTTATATGTTGAGATGGAGCCTCCATCAGGCTGAGTCTCTGAGTGACCATAATAGGAAAAGCCCTGCTGACCCATGCTGGACGTGTAGCAGGAACAGGAAGTAATCTTTGGTTGTGTTAAGCCACAAAGATTCTGGACCTGGTTGTTACCACAGCACAGCCTTGCCCATCCTGACTGCTAAAGAGCCTTTAGTTTTCACTGGGTTCTCTGAGGGGTCTCTTAGCCAAACAAGGTCAAGAATCACTGGCTCGGGGGTCTGCTAGAAAGGTGTGGAAGGGCAGGGAAGCTCATATTAATTACATGCCCCATTACGTGCCAGACACTTTGCTGAGTGCTTCTCGTGTGTCATGGTGTTTAATCTCCAACAGCCTTGTGAGGTAGCTAGTGTGAGCCCCATTTTACGGATGAAACTGAGGCTCAGAGAGTTTAGGGCATTGCTACTCAAATGGTCTGCAGACCAGTAGCATCTACATTTCTAACCAGTAGTAGAGCTTGTTAGAAATGCAGAATTTCAGGTCCCTCCCCAGTCCTACATCAAAATATCAAAATCTATGATTTAACAATAGCTCGCTAGGTGATTTGTATGCACGTTAAAATTCGAGACACACTGATTTGGGGGATTTGCTTGACATTGTCTAGCTAGCTCATGGCAGATATAGATAAGGGATCCAGGCAGCCATCGTTCAAGAGATGGGGATGGCTCTACCCTCCACACCCACGTTTGGAGAGTGGGGACCAGGATGTGCAAAACTTGGGTCAGGCACCTGGATCTCGCTCCCAGATGGTGTTCATTGGCTCCCTGGCAGGCACATCTTCAAATAGTTTGAGTGGTTTATGTGAAACAGAGCTATTTATTGATTTACAAAACCACCCAGACTGTGTCCAGGGCGTATGTTCCTTCCAGATGTGGATTACTGAGTGAACGCGGATGGTGGGCTGGGAGTGGGGTCAGACACATTGTCCGTGGTGGGGAAGTCTCACTCCCAGCACACGGAATGTGACTGGAGACCCAGGATAACTCCTTGATAATGGCAGCCACATGTCTTGGGCCTCTGCATGTGGCCGAGTTGGGCCCCCTTGGCTTTGAGCTTGGTGTCTGCCTGGACCATGAAGTGCCCTGACTCCTTGGCACTGAACCTCCAGAAGATCTCACACAGTGCCTGGGTCCGGGCTCTGCCTACAGGGGCTGAGCCTTGCTGCTCTGTTATCACGTTATAGATGAGGAAGTGACCAGGGAACTGTGCCAGGAGAAAGACTGCTGCTCCCTGGGTCCATGGCCAGGGCTGGGAAAGGCAGGTTTCTGTGGCCCATGGCCTCTGGCACCCTTATCGGTTGGTGGCATTCATCTCTTTGGAGCCACAATGGAGTTGCTGAGGAAATCGGAGCTCTTGGTAGAGGAGCATACTTTGGCTTCTCTTTACTGGAATTATGAGATCGTCATCAGCTCTCCTCCAGATATTTAGATTCTCCGTGAAAAAAGGCGCAGTTCCCTGTCCCTTGGTTGTGATCTGGTTATCCATTCAGCTAAGTGAGAAATTTCATATTACAGAGAGATCAATTAATTCAACAAATATACATTGGGTTACCCGTTGAGTGTCAAGCGCTGGGAACACAAAAAAGCACTTTTGCCTTTGGTTAGGCTCTGGACTAGTTCAGATATAAAGAAGAAAGCAATAGGGCGGAGACAGGACTTCACTTTGCTGTGATGTAGATGACTGAGGAGCCTGTAGAGCATTCCCTGGGCCCGCATGGGAGGAGATGACAGTGCAGGGCAGGGGCTTAGAGTACTGGCTGAGGACCTAGATGTGGGTCCCTGTTCTGGCTCCAGCATGGGCTCCCTCAGGACCACATCTGTTAGACACAGAGAGCAGTATACCTGGCGGTGGGGAGGGAAGAAGACCATTGCCATTGACTGAGCTCTCCTTATAAGCCAAGTGTTGGACTTAGGCACAAGGATTATTGGAAGTTTGAATCAGTCGGTGCTTAGGGGATGTTGGCGGGGAGGGCATGACCATTTGAGAATCTCACGTATGAGCCGGGAATGAGTCACCCAGGGCCCCAGAGCCAGTTGGTGGCAGAGTTGCCTCCACCTCCCAGGCCTCTGGTCTCTTTCCGCATTGACTGGGCACTTGTCCCATTTTCCCAAGCTGGGCTCAGTTTTTGTTCTGGTATGTAAATGTGGCTGCAGGGGGATGAATGTAGCAGAGAGGCGCACGCAGGACCATCGCCAACTCCCTTCCCATAGATAAATGGAGCCTGGACCTCCATATGGCAATCAGCAGAAAAACAAATTAAAACAGAGCAGCTCTCATCTCCTTTTCCCCGCTCATCCCACTCTGACAAATTTATTTTGGAAAGCGACAGGAGGCTAATGGAATCACTTAATTTTCCTGATAATAAATTACCCCCAAGCGTGACAATTAAACGTTTCACAACAGTTTCCTTCTGCATAAGCTTCCTCACAGGCTCCTCCCACTCTGACAGCCCTAGCCCCGCCCCTGCCCCATCCTGCCCCCCAATGAGCTGGCCTGGCCTCTCTGGTGAGTCATTTTTATTTCCGGGCTTTGTGATCCTGACCAGGTAATAACAATAGCAGGAGGACCTGACAGGATTGAGGGAAGAAAGAAAAGAAAGTGTGATGAGAGAATCAAGCAGATCCTGTGATACGTGATTCACGTACAATTGACCGTGGAATGCACAGCTGTTGGATATTTTCAAGGCAACTGGCTCCATAAGACAGAGAAAATACCCAGGGCTCATACACTACAAGGTCTGGCCTTGGTGTTAGTTACAGACAGTAGGCAAGAGTCAGCCCTGCTCTCCCCCAGGCCTGGAGGATGGGGACAGGGTATCTGGTGGTCCTTTCAGTGTCTGCAGCCCTGGGAAGGAACCCCTGGCAAAACATCCTGTATTCTGATGGTTTCCTCTTGTGTTACCCACGTGGCCTTGTGGGCTCCAGCCCTGGGCTCAGCTCACTTGGGATCCAAGATGGACAAGACACATGAGCCTGGCACCCAAGTACAGTCCAGAGGTGCCTCAAATGTATGCCCATCTCTTCTAAGGACAGAGGCAGGGGAAAGCGCTGTCCTAGGTTGGGGGACTTTAGAGAGGCACCCACCTCTAATTAGGAAAATGAGGAAGGCATCGTGGATGGTGGGTGAAAGGCACGCCATGAATTGAGCCTTTAAAAAATGTCATTTATGAGGGTAGCTGGGAGGAGCTACAGATCTGCTTTCTTGCATGGTCAGCCTACATCTTTGTGTCTCAGTCCCATCACTTACAAAGAAGAGATAATAGTTCCTGTTTCGCTTGAAAATTAAATGAGATAATGTCTGCCCAGTGTACAGCACATGCTGGACCTGCTGCAAGAGCTTGAGGGCAGGCAGCTGCTCTGATGCTCTTAGACAGGGTTATTCAGTCAGCTGAGTGGGGTGGGCAACTTGCCCTGAGCCCAAGATTTCCCTTCAGTCCTTTCTTCCGTTCTTCTGCCTGAGAATCTTTACACGTTTGTACTAGAATTGCTTGTCTGGGAGGGCGTGGCCTGAGCTGCCCAGGAGGGCTGGGAGAGGGCGGACAGCTCACCATGGCTCCTCCTCCTTGTGGAATCCATGCACCCCATCAAGGATCAAACCCTTACCCTCTTGGACCAAAGCCACTCTGGGATGCTCATCCTGCCTGTCTTTGGCCAGCAAAACCAAGGTGCCTCTAGGGCTCTGCCCCAGCTCATTTGGGAATAAATTTCAGTCTGTTTCAAAAGTCCAGCTTTCAGTTAATGGAATTTAGCTGGAACCTGGGGGGGTAATCCAATAACCACAAACACGGAGGATGAAAGCTGCACTGGCCTTGTGCTTGTTCAGGAAACCTATGGAATTAACTGGGCGGGAAGAAGGTGTTATTTACCCACCAAGCCCTCTGTTTGGCATGTGGCTCAGGTGAGAAACTTGAGAGGCTTGTGTGGCTGGAGCTGAGCTGTCGAATATCATAGCAGAGCATAATCAGTGCAAGTTAGGTCTGAAAAGGCCCCAGAGAGAATGCAGTCCAAGAGTCTCCTTTACAAGTGAGGGGACCCATGCTTAGAGGCTTAGAGAGGGTAGTGTTAAGCCTTCCCAGCTGGTTTTTCTTTCTGTAAGCTGAGTGCCCGATTTAAGCTTCGATTGTTCAGGCATATCCACTCCAAAGATGGCAAAGATTCACTTCTTGAATAAAAACACACTGCCAGCCACAGGACTAGACCCAGGCCACATTCCCTCACCCCTGACAAGTTCCTTTGTTTCAGAGATCTTTGGATGGCTTAGATAACTGACCGGTTGCCCACTTCTTTTTTTCTTTTCTTTCTGAACTTTAATTCCCACTCTTATGGGGTTTTTTTGTTGTTGTTGTTGTTTTTTTTGCAGTACGCGGGCCTCTCACTGTTGTGGCCTCTCCCGTTGCGGAGCACAGGCTCCAGACGCGCAGGCTCAGCGGCCATGGCTCACGGGCCCAGCCGCTCCGCGGCACGTGGGATCTTCCCGGACCGGGGCACAAACCCGCGTCCCCTGCATCGGCAGGCGGACTCTCAACCACTGCGCCACCAGCGAAGCCCCCCACTCTTATGTTTTAAATTCACCAATAAAGAGTGAACCCCACCCTCAAACCCAGTAAAAGCAGAATCCCAGTCTCCCTGACCTCACCATCCACGAGACCTGGCTGTGTGGCCCCCGGTGTGCTGCGTACCTTCGAGGACTTGTGAGTAACGAACCCTCTCTTTCAAAGTTTCCTGATGGTTATTGCTGAGGGCGTCTTGCAGTCATAATAAGCACCACAGGGGTGGTCCAGCCACAACATGGGTTCTGAAAGGGGAACCCGGGCCCAGGAGACTGCCCCCTGGCATCTCTAGCATCACTATCATAGGCTGAGGCTGGCACAAAACAGAAAGGTGCCCTTGGTTCTCTGCAATGTCCAGTGTTCTGTTCTTTCCTTTGGGGCCAGTGAACTCATGCCTTAACTGCAGCTACCTGTAGCATGTGACCTGCGCAGCCTTGAAAGGAAGAGTGTTCTGTTGCTGTGTTACTGTGTGTCCCATAGCAACAAATATCTGTTGAGAGAGCAGATTTTTATTTGCTCTTTCAATTTAAACTATTGTCTCCAGAAAACCCAATGAAAATGTAAATATGATTTCTGGGAAAGGTAGCCTGTTAAGGTATTAAGTCTATATCACCAGTTTGTTGAATTGGTTCTGGCTACCTAACTGGATTCTGAGGGGCCCCAACTGGCCATTTGGTGACCGGATATAGAAGCACAGAACAGGATGATAGGGTGGGTTTGTTTTCGGTTAAGGACCTGCCAGGGAGTGTCAGGCTCCAGAAGGAATGGGCTCCTTCAACCTTTTGCCAACCCTGTTGGCCGGGTTTTGGACATTTACAAGGAGGAATTGAAAAGACTGTCCCTTCAGGATCCTCCCAAATGCAGGTCTCCAGAAAGGCACTGACGTTGGGACGTTTCCCCCGTTGCCAGTCTGCCAGCTATTGTACTGAAACGATGAAGGAGAAATTGAGAAGCATCCCAGTCACTGCGTCACAGAAATGGATTCCATATATATTTTAAAGTTTTTAAAAAGTGTGATAAAATAGACACAGCATAAAACTTACGGTTTTAACCACATTTAAGTGTAGAATTTAGTGGTACCAAGTACATTCACAGGTCGTACAGCCATCATCACTGTCTAGCTCCAGAACTTTTCATCATCCCAGTCAGAAATTCTGTACCCATTAAACAAAAACCCCCCATTGCCTCTTCCTCCTTAACCCTCGTAGCCACCATTCTGCTTTCTTCTGTCTGTATGAATTTGGCTATTCTACTTGCCTCATAAAAGTAGAACCATACAAAATTTGTCCTTTTATGTCTGGCTTATTTCACTTAGCATGACGTCTTCAAGGTTCATCCATGTTGTAGCACCGTATCAGAATTTCCTTCCTTTTTAAGGCTGAGTAATATTCCATTGTATGCATATACCACATATTGTTTAACCATTCGTCTTTTGATGGACATTTGGGTTGTATCCACCTTTTGGCTACTGTGAGTGATGCTGCTATGTACATTGGTGTCTAAGTATCTAAGTTCCTGGTTTTAATCCTTTTGGGTATATTACATCCAGAAGTGGAGTTGCTGGATTATATGGTACTTCTATGTTTAACTTTCTGAGGAACTGTCATGGTGTTTTCCACAGTGGCTGTAGCATTTAAAGTCCTACTAGCAATGTACAAGGATTCCAATTTTTCCATATGCTCACCAACACTTGTTATTTTACAGTTTTTTGTTGTTTAATTGCCATATGAATGGGTGCATCCAAATATTTTTTAAGTTGTTCTTTCTTTAGTCACAAATATGAACAAGAGCCAACATACCCTTTGGTTTTTAAAAATAGTGACTGTTTGACTCCAACAAATAAGCAGCACACTATGAGATGCAGCATGCATACTGACATATAGCAAGTGAAGCCGACGTATAATTTAATAAAGCGCACAGCATAGAACTGGGCACAAATGGTAAGTGCTTTCCGTAAGGGGAGTACTTTGTCAGATTTTATAGAGCCAAAATAAACTGGGTGTTTCTCTGAATTTGTCCCCAGTATCACACTCAGTGTCTGGGGTGTGTGTGTATGTGATGGTCTTCCCTGATGCTTTCTCTTAGTCCCACCTCTAGTCCAATTGGATAAAGTACCTTTTCTTCCAAGGACTCAGTCTTTCCGTTCTGTCTTCTACTCTTCCTTCGTCCTCTTGTATTGGATGCTGGTAGATGGATAGGAATACAATTCTGGGTCCTGAAGTTGAGGGTCATGAAAGAAGTTGAGCAAAGCCACAGAGCCAAGTTCATACCCTACAGATGTCCATGGTCCACCCCATCAGGCCTATGCTAGATACCTTCTGATGTATTGATTTTGTGGCATCCCCTCAACAAGGCGAGGGGATGCATCCCTGTTTTACAGATAAGGACACTGTTTCCCAGAGAGGCAAGTGATTTGTCCAAAGTCACCCAACTGCTAAGCGGCAGGGCTAAAACTTAAACCTGGGTCTTCTGACTGAATGCTTTTCTTCCTTGCAACACCACCTCTTCCTTCATAACTGAGGTGGTTGAACCAGAGGTGTGTGGACAGTTGACTTCCAAGCTGGCACTGTGGGAGAGCTGCTTTACACCATGAATACTCATCACAATGCAAGTATTTACCAGGGTGCCTACTGCATATGCTGCCCCTGTGAACACAGGCTTCCATATGCCTCTGCAAGAGCAATAAATCAACCTTTGAACGGTCCTCGTGCTTTTGCCATCTCATAGCAGATTGGCTGTATGAGGAAGGTAGTTATATCTGAGACCTCTAAGAAAGCCTTTCGATTGACACTGGTTGTTTATGAGAACAATGCAACAAAATCCTCCTTCGAGGGTCCTAAGTTTTCTCAGTTACACAGGCTGTGTTGCTGGAATCTGAATGAGCTTGAGGAGGAGGATGACGAGGATGAGGGAGCTACTATTTATTAAGACCAAACAAAATTCTCGTTTGCTGGACTGATTTTTTTCACTAACATTAAAAGTTATTTATTGATTTATTTACTTGGTACTTGACATGGGCAGGCACTAGGGATACAAAGATGGAAGATGACCAGGACATGACTCCAACCTTGAGCCGTTCACTATCCATGACTAACAGTGGAGACAGACACATAAACCTTTAGTTAACACACGATGTAAGAAGTGCTGCAGTAGAGAGGTATTCGAAAGGACCATGGTTACAGGGCTGCAGTAACAATGACCTCTCTCCACAGAAATCACTGAAGGCTCTACTAAGCAGGGGACATTAGAGTTGGGTATGAGTAGAAGCTTGCAATACGCAGGAATGGAAGGTTAGTGTGTGAGGTGATAAGACTGGTAATTTGGCCTGAGGCAGCTTGATAGGATTCATGTAGGGCATGCTCAGGCATTGGACTTTTACCTATTGGCATTAAGGACTTATTGAAGGAAGGATTTTAAGTGAGCTACTAAAGGCACAGGGCTCCCTTCCGCCTCTCATGCTCTAACAAATCTTTCCCAGGTTGCCAGGACGACCGGTAAACCCAATGTCTCTGAACATGTGCGCATCGTAAGCATTCTATAAACCACAAAATGATTTCCAAATTACCTGCAAGCTACTTTGGGATTTTTAAAAAAAATTTCTGAGGGATCTTTCACGTTTGGTGGTTTCAAAACTCTTTCCAGTCCTTCACCTCAAAAGTCTCCCTGCCAAGTGGAGTATGCCTTTCTCGTCAGGCTGTTTTTAGGGATTAATGAGCTCATTGCCATAGTGTGCTTGGCACACAGAACTGCAATAGCTGGGATTTCATTGAGCTAACTTGCAATTTCACAGATGAGGAAACTCGGCCATGAGGATGATGAATGCCCTGAATAAGGTCTCACAGCTTGTCATCTGGAGCCAGGATTTAAACCCAGTATGCCAGACTGCAGGATCCTGTTCTCAACCATGACTCCATTCTCCCCCCAGTAAAAATCCCTAAGTACGGCTTAGTAATTCACAATCCGCAGGAAGAGTCTTAAAGTTTACCAGAAAACACTGAATAGTGGAGAGAAAAGGAATATGGAGTTAGATCACAGGTTTAAATCCTGACGTCACAAATTTTGAGTAATTAGACCTTAGGCAAGTCACTATACCTCTCTTTGCCTTAATTTTTCCATTTCTAACATGAAGTTAGGACTTACCTTGAGGTATTATTGTAATTGTTAGAGACAGTGTACATAGAACACGCAGAATGGACCTGGTTCATAGAAGATGCAGAGTACAGGAAGGTGATTACTACTACTAATGATGACAGTAATGCAGTTATAATGCGGAGTTTCTTTCATAGAGATCTTTTCCTAACCCCAGACTTCAGAATATTAGGTAGGTAAGTGTTTAATAATGGTTGTTGGAAATGATGGTAAAACCATTCTATTTCACAGGGAATCAGAGCACAGGAAACCCAAGCCAAGGGCATGTACTTGGTTTTATGCTGTATGCAAAGCATAAAGGAGCAGGAGGTGGTGGACTTTCCTCTCTGTATGAGATGATAATCTCCCTCACAACAGCTGTCCCCCCAGCCACCCCTCTACTACCCTTACATGCTTGTTGCAGAAATGCGGGAGAGAAGGAAAAGGAAGTGCTCTGTGGTGAGAGTGTGGATTGGTTCAGCCACAGTGCAAAACAGTATGGAGATTTCTCAGAAAACTAAAAATAGAACTACCATGTGACCCAGCAATTCCAGTCCTGGGTATATAACTGAAAAACACCAAAACACTAATTTGAAAAGATACATGCACCCCAAAATTCATACCAGCATTATTTACAATTGCCAAGATATGAAAGCAGCCTAAGTGTCCATCAACAGATGAATGGCTAAAGAAGATGCGATATATGTATACAATGGATTACTAATCAGCCATAACGAAGAATGATATCTTGCCATTTGCAGCAACATGGATGGACTTGGAGGGTCTTATGCTAAGTGAAATAAGTCACACAGAGAAAGACAAATACTGTACGTTATCACTTATGTGTGAGATCTAAAAAATACAACAAACTAGTAAATATAATAAAAAAGATACAGACTAACAGATATAGAGAACAGATCAGTGGTTACCTGTGGGGAGGGAGGGAGGGGGGAGGGACAACATAGAGGTGGGGGAGTGAGACGTCCAAACTATTAAGAATAAAATAAGCTGCAAGGATATATTGTACAACACAGGAAATATTGTCAATATTTTATAATAACTATAACCTTTAAAAATTGTGAATCACTCTGTTGTACAACCGTAACTTGTATAATATTGTACATCAACTATAATTCAATAAAAAAAAAAGAAAGTGCTGGGTAAGCACTTGAGAGTGGGCATATTTTCCACTAACGAAAGCTGGGGAGACATCAAGAGGAGGGGCTTTAGCCAGACGCGGAAGGACAGGAAGGACAGGTGGAGATGCTGGGGAGCAGAGACCGGTTGGTCGGACAGGGGGCGTGGGAGGATCGAGGGAGGACAGCAAGTGGGCGCCCTTTGCATCTTCACTGGAGACTGTGGCACCTAGGGAGAGGGAAGCAAGTGGCCCCGAAGAGTCCTGGAGGGCAATGAAGAGAGACAAGGGGCTGTGTTGAGGCCACATGGCTGTGAGTCATGGAGATGAGTAATGAGGGCATCAGTGCGGAGCCAGCTCAGGGGTTTTCAGGATAAACACACAGAGGTGCTTCATGGAGGCTGACAGAACCTGCCCCTAATGCATCCAGGGGATCCTAAGTGCTTTAGTATATTCTCTGATGAATAATTTCTCCAACTCTAACCACGTTAGGGACACACGCGGCCACGGCTCAGTGTTCTGTCTGTCAGATGTCGTTGCCATTTAAGTGAGTGATGCAGAATGGGTCGCCCACAGTGCCTGGGTCTGTGGAGGAAGCAGGCAGCCAGGAGAGCTGGCCTCAGAGGTTTTATTTCTTCGGCTTTGTAATCAGATTTGAGGCAGAATGTTTTTCTGTGGTTCCTCCATATAATCTCTCTGTTTTGATTCCATCTCCCCTCCTCTGCCATTCTGCTCCCTGTTGGTCTTGAGGGTTGACATGGTAAATTGCTGTGTCTCTCATCCTTCCAGACCCACTGCCCAGGCAGGATTAGAGAGGGGAAATGACCCCACAGTGGGCCGTCCGCAATTCTGTGTCCGTGGGGAGGGGAGGAGGGAAGAGAAAGCGTGCTTATCAAATTTCCCAAAGGTTCAGAGCCAGAAAGCTAAAGTGTCCATGGCAGCATGGGGTCGAAAGGACCCTAACAGGCTGGAAGTCAGAAATGAATGAAATTCTGCTGGGATAAATGCAAAAGATGGCATTTAGTTCCCCAAAGTCAACCACATAAGATCAGGGGAAAATTCCCTGGACTTTATTTTTTGTGACAGACTTAACATGGACTAATTGTGTGATAGAGCTTCTGAAAACACTGAATGTAATCTTAGGTTAAATACAAAATTTTACGATTAGAAGAGAAACTCGTATTCGTTCCCCCCCAAAATTAGAAGATTACAGAGGGCAGAGAGAGAGATGGTAGTGGTGCGTAATTATCCTTAATTCTCACAATTATCTGTTAACCCATTGGGTTATAACCTATTTTTTTTCCCCTAGACAAATACACACACACACACGTATATATAAATATATAGTTTTTGAAAGAATATAGTTTAGAAAACTGGCTTAATAGCTCACTATTATAAACAACTTTCAGTTATATATTTTTCTGCAACACCGTTTTCATTTTCTTTTTAAAAAAATTTATTTTAAGGTATAGTTGATTTACAATGTTGTGTTAATTTCTGCTGTACAGCAAAGTGATTCAGTTATACATATATATACGTTCTTTTTCATATTCTTTTCCATTATGGTTTATCACAGGATATTGAATATAGTTCCCTGTGGTATACAGTAGGACCTTGTTGTTTATCCATCCTATCTATAATAGTTGCAACACCATTTTCAGGTATTGCAAGCATTCTAAGGATTTACCAAAATTTATTTACAAAATTTTATTTTGTACATTTTTCCTCTCAGTTTTTCTCTAATACATTAAATGCTGGAATGAACAGCCTTGGACATAAATTTTTGTGCACACCCTTGAGTATTTCTTTAATATAAAGTCCTAGAAGTAGAAGTTCTAGGATTTAAAGGATTATGAACATTTTAAAGGGTTTTATTTTGTTGTTTTTGATGCATATGACCAAACTGTTCCCTAGCTGTGCCACTAATGTACCCGTGTTTCCCCACATTCTCCCTAGTACTGGGTATTATGAGTTTAAAATAACTTGCCAGATTGATAAGTGAAATGTGGTATCTTATTTTAATTTGTTTGTTTTGGATTATTAGTGAGGTTAAATATTTTTTCTTTCATATTTGGCATTTTTAATCTCGTTTTACAAATGCCTATTTGTGTTTTTGCCCATTTTTTTTCTGTCGGTATTATCTTTTGTTTACTGACTTTAAACGTTTTTAATGTTAAGGCTATTAGCTCTTTATCTGCCATCCAGGTTGCAAATATTTCTTTTCAGTTTGCTTCTTGCCTTTGAGTTAGTGTATGCATATTTCAAATTTTTATATTGTCCAATCCATAAAAATTTTATTTTTTAATCCATCAAAAATTTTATTCAATTTTTCCTTTTGTGTCATATCTAGAAAAATCTCTCCTAACCTAAGATTATATGTTCACCTATATATTTTTCCCAATGCCTTTTAGGTTTTGTTTTTACACTTAAATCCTCATAATTTAATTACAATGCAGTTTAAACTAATATCCAAATCAAAGGATTTAAGTTATCAGGAGGAAGATTTTGATTCACTATGTGGGTGAAATTTCTAATGATTTAAAAGCGGACAAAAAGAGAAGAGATTGACAACTGCGGAAATAAGCTAATCTCATAGCTTGACCTTCTACCGGTTTTTTTTTTTTAACATCTTTATTGGGGTATAATTGCTTTACAATGGTGTGTTAGTTTCTGCTTTATAACAAAATGAATCAGTTATACATATACATATGTTCCCATATCTCTTCCCTCTTGCGTCTCCCTCCCTCCCACCCTCCCTATCCCACCCCTCCAGGCGGTCACAAAGCACCGAGCTGATATCCCTGTGCTATGCGGCTGCTTCCCACTAGCTATCTACCTGACGTTTGGTAGTGTATATATGTACACTTCTACCGGGTTTTAAGAATTGCCTGGCATTCTCTAAGTGCTCAATTAACATTTGCTGAAAGAACGATGGTACGAGAGAGCTTTGTGGCGCCTTTCAACGCTGCTTCTCTGACTTGGTTTGGTTTCCAGCTCAGGCCATCTCCACAGATCCTTCCAGAATTGGAGATTGTGCCTCTCAGGGGTGAAGCAGACAAGAGGACGGGATGACATGGAGAGAGCTAATTCCAGGGCGTCTCCTTTTCAAATTTCAACCTCCACATGTTGAGTAAAGATTTGAGGGTTCATCTCTGTTTGTTGGTCACTAAGATGGGAGTGAAATAAGTAGGCGAGCCAGTCCTTAGTCAAAGGGATTTACAAGCAGATTGAGCAGGTGAAGCAGGTACCCGTGAGGACTGAAGGAAAAGCACGTGTGCCATCAAGGAAGAGGGCTGTAGGAAAGAAGGGGTGGGCGGGATGCTGCTGCAGGGTCTTGAAAACAGCCAAGATGCATTTTATGAGTTGTGTCCAGAGGTTGCTCCAAGTGGTTCTCTCCTGAATGACTCTTCTAAGAAGCTCTCTGTTCAGAAAACTGAAGAAATCACAAGAGGTAAGAGTTTCTTTTCTACTTTTTCAAACGACTCTGTGACTCAGGGGAGAAGAAAATGTACATACTTTTTAAAATGATAAGTGAAGCATGACTACATATAATGTCTATACACACATCTGCATACAAAACCCGTGTGTGTGTACCCGTGCATGTATACCTGTCTGATGCTTGATGTATTGTTATATTTTTTCTCAATAAAGATACTGTACATTCTAGATTATACCAGCCCAGGGTAAAAGTAGGGTCTTGATGATAGTGACTAATAAGAATTTCTGTCTCTACCTCATGTGTTCTGTGGAGATGCCAGCATCCCTTAAAGGACTCATGAACACGTCTGCTCGCCTCCTGGTAACCCAAGGCACCTGCCATCTCTGCCACTCTGGTTTTCCCATCTCAGGGATGCCAAGAGTGGCGGCTCTGCCTCCTGTCTTCTGGCTGCCCCTGCTGAGCCGTCTGTGCCCGGCTGACCAACACCAAGAGGCAGAGGACGATGTCTGCATCCAGGGGCTGCCTTCGGTAGCACCTGAGTCTGCCCAGGGTTCCAGCAGTTTTCATTTTAATGGCTCTGTAATTTTACCTTCCGTGGCCAAGATTCATGTGAATCTTTGGGGATTGGGCAGGGGGATGATTTGATGGGCGGCTGTAGGGGAAGCCCCTTGCTATCCTGACACTGGTTTATTCTGTTTGGAGAGGATGTGGGCAACTCTGCACCTCTTCTCCTTTCCTGGACTCCTTGTTCCTTCAGGCAAAGTCTTCTTGCCCTGATGTGACTGAAGTCTAGGATGAACATAGTTTATCGGATACGCTGACCCACTGAGGACTCACATGATGGGTTTCCAAATGGGCTCCAAAGCCAGCTGCTTTGGTTCGTACCACTTATTAGCTGGGTGATCCCAGTCACATGGCTTCACCTCTTTGGGCCTTGTTACTCATCTGTAAAGTGGAGATAATAGTACCTACATCATAATATTGCTATAGAGATTCTCTGAGTTAATATAAATGAAATGGTTAAAAAAAGTGCTAGGTAGATGCTAAGCACCCAGGTCAAAAAACAAGAACTGTTATTTTAACTTCAGGCTCATTCTCCTGTTTTTTAGATTTTGCTTGATTGGAAAGTTCTAATCGATATGGACTCCTCATGGACTTCAAAGGGCTGAAAGATGAAAACAGAGGGAAGCCACTCAAATAGTGCTGGTCATCACATCTACCCAGGTTCGGGGCTACTTTTGAGGACCAGTGGCTTGGCTAGACCAACTTTCCTTCTTGCTTTCCTGTGTCCTTCCTTAAATACTTTTTGGACAGAACAGACTTGTTTCATGTTCTCACTGAGCTCCAGTTCTTATAGAGAAGGAATAAAAGGAGAGAAAATAATTGGGAGAATGGGAGAGAAAAGAGATTCATAGGGTGGGCAGTGGTGTTGGGCATACAAGTTTTGGAGTCTGACAAAGACTGTCCTTGTCATCTCTAGTGTGACCATAATTGCTTAGCTATTTAGAACCCAAGATCTTTACAAGGGGGTTACTATCTACCTATCTTATGGGGTGGGGGTGAGGATTAAAGGAGAGAACTTATATGGTAGCTACTCAATAAATATTATTTCTTACCTCCCTCCTGTCCTTACCCTAACAAGATAAAGCCAAGGTCATAAGTTGCCTGCCCATGACATAGATCTTGGAAGAATTCAGAAGCCTTCAAAAGATTATTTTAAAAGAGTTTATCTAGCAACACTCATTCCGTAATGATTTCCCTTAACAGATTTTTTTTTTTTTTTGTCTTTTAAAGCAGGGGGCTTGTCTGAAGCAGGTACAGGTGAAATCTGCCAATGGTAGCTGGATCCAAAGATGGCAGTTCCATCACTTGGAAACTGACGTCTTCTGACTGCTGGTGTTGTGAAATGATGTTGGCAATTGACACATTTTGTCACGTTCCATCTGCTCCTTCCTCTCCCCACCTTCACTGGTATTTTTGGAAGAACCGTTAAGTACATCAACCTTCAAAAAAAAAAGTAATTATCAAATCTTTCTTGTCATCAAGATGTAGTGGGGTTGTGTGTCATGCATAACTCTTGGCAGTGTCTAAATCTGGATTTTAGAAACAAGATGAATTTTTTCCTTGGCCCTTTTTTTCCTTTTAAAAAAGTTCAGCTTCTGCAGGAGCCTGATGGTTACTTTTCAGAGCTCGTCTTGATTTGATCGGTAGCAAAATGACTTTCCCATTTTGAACAGCTCTGCCGAGGTCCACCAAACCACACAGAGCTGGGTGGTGACTACAATGAGCTTTGCCACTTACAAAAAATAGTTTTTTGGTTTATTAACCTTTTATGTCTGGAGCCTGAAATATGGAGCTTCAGCAATATGCTCACGTGAGCCTACTGGCTGGTTGGGCTGCTGGATGAATGAAAGGATGCTTAAGGGGGTTACTATGGAGAAGTAACTGCCGCCATTATTGAATAAGCTCACCCTGTGCGAGCAACTGGAGAAGTACTTTAGGTGCCTTATTTCCACTGAGACCCTCCAAAACCGCAGCTAGTATTTATCGAGTGCTTTCTGTGCATCAAGTTGTGCTCAGTGATTTTATAGCATCTCATTTGACCTTCATATCTTCCTAGGAAGTGTAATTACCTAGTGAGGATGCAGGTGAGAGTAACCTGACTCAGCTCTCTTCAATTTCCAAGCTAGTTTTGTTGGATGATGAAACTGAAAAAAAAAAAGAAAAGAAAAGCCTTTGGGATAAATCTGGATAGCTTTAGGCCTGGCTGTATCCAGGTGCTCAAATGATATGATCAGACCTCTCTCTCCTCATACTGCTTTGCCTTCCTTTATATTGACTTTGTTCTCAGCAGAAACTCTCTCTGAGAGTGGCTCTGGCTTATATCCTCCCAGCGTAGAGGCCCCAGTAGAAAGAAAGTGCTTTTGCTTAGTGGCTCCAGCAGTCACTCTGAGTGTACTACATTTGGTTGCATGCTCCAAAGGTAGTCTTCAAACCTGAACCGGGGAGGTAGACTAGATTGAGTGGCCAGAGCTGGGTCATGTGCTGATACCGGGTCCTTTGAGGGGAGGAGTAAGGTCCACCCCATCCATAGCATATGGAGTGAGACTGGGAGGGTATGGTATTCCCAAAGAAAACTGGGGCCCTTTAATCCAAAGAAGACAAAATATCAGGCATCCACCACAGTTCTATTATTGGGTCCATTTCATAGATGAAGAGACTGAGGGTCAGAGAATTTGTGTAATTTAAGATCTCCCCACTGGGAAGTGCCGGAACTGGAATTTGAACCCTCAGTCTGTCTTCCTTCCATTATTTGGCCTATTTTGGGCCTGACCAAATATATTACAGTCCCTGACTCAGGAGCACCTCTTGCGTCTTTCCGCGGGCTTGGCTTCCTACAGGTTAGTGGTGAGCAATTAGAGCCAGTTGTCAAACAAGAAGTAATCCAGTTACACAGGTGGAAGATTAGAAAAAAGCTCTGCTGTGTGCTGTGAATCTGATTCCTGTACATGACGAATCTGCCCCCAAAGAACCTTGGCAGAGCGGACAGGCACAGAGCGAGTTCCTTGGGAAGCAGGGAAGGTGCATGAACTTGCCACCCTAATATGTCACTAGGGAGCCTTCTGCTGGGCTCTGTTCTCAGGTGCATAGGAAACATGAGGCAGGTGGGCTGATTCTGCTGTCCTCGCGGTTGGGGTTGGCAACTCCCTGCAGTTGAACCAGGACCACTTGCTCCGGACACTGAGCGATCGCCGGGAAGGAGATCTGTGGGCTCCCAGACCACCCTTCCACAACCTGCAGTGTTGTATCTGCAGGTGTTGGATGGGAACTTCTGGTTGCACAGGAGAGGATTCAGATGGGATATACACAGCGGTAGCATTAAATTCCAGAGAGCACATGGTGAGAAGTGTATTCCGTCCCCTGTTCTCTATCAGTCCTTCTGGTCAGCATCTCCCCAAGACTTTGTCCTTGACGTAGGCACATCCCAGCACCAAATCACCACTCTTTCATTTTCTTTCTAACACTAGCAGGATGGGCCTCACGCTCAGAGCCTTTGGCAGGCAATAGCATCCAGCTGGAATTCCATGGCACTGCTTTTGTTTTTATTGTATTTATCTTTATGGTTTCCTTCCATTATGGCAGGTGGCACTGGTTTTCTACTTACGATAGGCACATAAATTTTGTGCACAAAATACATTTCTTTTAGTAAAATAAGGTGAGTGGGTTGAAAGAAAACATTCTTAATTAGATGTGTCATATGTATCAGTCAGGGTTCAACCAAATAAACAGAGGCAGTAGGAGATATGTATGGAGATTTATTGCAAGGGGCTCACATAGGTGTGGGTCTGGCTAGGTGAGCTTGAAATCCATAGGTGGGTGGTCAGAGAGGGCAGGCTGGGCTGAACCTGCTTCCACAGGGGGAATTCCTTCTGCTTCTGGGAAACCTCAGCCCTCAAGGTATCTGAACTAATTGAATCGATCCATCCAGATCATCTGGGATAATCTCCCTTACTTAAAGTCAACTGATTAAGGACTTTAATCCTATCTACAGATGCTTTCACCTAGACTAATGTTTGATTGAGTAACGGGGGCTGTTGCTTGGCCAGGTTAACACACAGGAGTTCCCACTAGATAGCGGCACAGGTGACACAGCTTAGTGGAGGTTGTGAAGGAGGTAAGTCAGTGATGGGCAGTTACTACCTGAACTAAGCAGGTGGGGCAAATGGCTAGGATATTTAAGTCCTGATGGGGGAGCTGGGCGTTCAAGCCGGAAGTGAGGCTTTCTGGGCGTAGAGATGGTATTTTAGCCATGTGGGTGCTGGCAGGAGCCTTGGGAAGTGGCGCAGGGAGAGCAGAGCACAGCAGCCTGCCTTTTGGACCACCTTCTCTTAGGCACATTTTTTATGGGACCAGCTCCTGTCTGCCTCTCTTTTCCTAATTTCTTCTGTTCAGCTTAAGAGAGGTAAGTTTGGTCTTTTATTTTTTTTAACATCTTTTCTGGAGTATAATTGCTTTACAATGGTGTGTTAGTTTCTGCTTTATAACAAAGTGAATCAGCCATATGCGTACATGTCCTCTCTCTTCCGTCTCCCTCCCACCCTCCCTATCCCACCCCTCTAGGTGGTCACACAGCACCGAGCTGATCTCCCTGAGCTATGCGGCTGCTTCCCACTAGCTCTCTATCTGACACTTGGTAGTGTATATACGTCCATGCCACTCTCTCACGTGGGTTTCTTCTCAGAAAAAGTCTGCAGGCCCGGTGTGGGGCTGCTGAGGGCCACCTGAGAGGCAGCGTCGGCTGGAGAGCTGCGCCGGAGCCTCCGCCTCTCTCCGGGGGCCAGGCTGCGTCCCCAGGCCGGGCAGCGCAGAGGGAGCCACTAGACAGCGGCTCCCAAGGGGACTCGCACCGCGACTCCCAGGCACCGAGGTCAGAGTCAGGGGGACAGCGCTCCGAGGTAGTTGGTCCTCTCTGGGCAGCTGTAGGCGTCCGATGGCCGGTCAGGCAGAGTCCACGTGACTCTGGGGGCCACGGGTAGGAGCGCGGCAGCCGCCAGGCCGCCGTCCCGCTCCTGAGGGTGGGGGATGAGCATCGTGTGCTCGGGCAGGAGCCGCGCGGCCCCTGTCGGGGAGATGCAGAGCGCCCTGCAGAGAAAGCCAGCCGGAGCTCTTCCCCGGAGCCTCCACTGCCTGCGCTCGCGGGTCCTCGTGCCCACCTACGCGTATAGCCTGCACCACTAGCTCCAGCTGGGGGTGGTGATGCGCAGGCGCTTCTGCGCCGGCCAGGAGGCCGCAGTCGTGGACTGCGTGGCCGGCTACGCTCTGTGCTTGGACGAGACAGCCAGGGACATGCAGGAAGAGTGCAAGAAGAAGGGGCTGCTTGCGACTCAGGCCAAGAGCTCCACGGCCTCCTGCCCTGTCAGAGTGTTGGTGCCCAAAGAGAAGATTCCTGACCCTCAAAGCCTGAAGCTCTGGCTCAAAGTCAATGGCTAACTCAGGCAGGCGGGTGAAATATCCTTCATGATTTTTTTCCATCCTCCTACACCATCAGCTACATTTCGAAGATAATGAACTTGAAGAAGGAGATATTATCTTGACCCGGAAGCCAAAGGGAGTGGGACCTGTTAAAGAGAACAGTGAGATCCAGGCTGGTATACAGGGGGTCGTCAGTATGAGATTTAAGGTGGAAAGGCCAGAATATTGAGTCTATACAAAGCACCCTAACTTCTTAACAGAAGTTTCAGGGGAAAAGGGAACAAGACAAAAGCAAGAAAAGGTTATTTAATTAAATGTGATAATCCTTTAATAAGAAGCCACTCTTCAAAAATGACTGGATTGCCATGCCTCAACTCAAGGAAAAACCTGATCTGGAAGAGCTGGGCTGGAAATGGAAATGAGAAACAGTGTCTTCTAGGAATCAATGAACCAAATGTTCAGAAGACTTACTTTCCTTTCCTAGAGCTGGACTGGATAAGACTTTTCACTGGGTCATTCTGGGACCAGGTGTTCAAGACTTAAAATCTGCAAAGAAAGCAGAAAAGCACGTTTCATCAGTGTTTCCCAAATTTCCTTGATCATTAAAATCACCTGGAAGTATTTGTAAAATTAAAATTTCCAAATTACTGGCCCATCCCAGGCCCCATGTATTAGTTAATGGAATTAATCTCTAGCACTCCAAGTGATTCTTATCATGGAAATGTGGGAAAACACAGTCAGTTAATGAAAAGTTTTATTTAATAACTGAGCAATTAATGTAGACCTCACTCATTTGCTTAGGGGGTGTATTCTGGCCCATAGATTCTGGTTTTGGGATAATTTTGAAACTATTGTTTCCCAAATAAATACTCTGTCTTTTGTTTACTCTGCCCCCCCCAACAAAAAAGAAAAAAGTGCAAAAGGGTAGGACTCCAATCATGTAACCAGGTGGTGACTGTGATTCTCATAAAGCCTCCCCTCATCACCAGTGACACCCCTTTACTAAACTCTTCACTGTCAGATGGACTTCATCTTTGAAGCCCCGAGGTGGCCCCATCCAGTGATAATGGTCATTGAATTGGCAATGTAATTACATGATTATTAATCATTTTTTTTCCCCTCCAGATTGAAGAAAAAACTGAAAAAGTCCATGGGGAACTTCTTGATGTGACAATTGGAAAAGGCCGTGGAACTTGCACTTAGATAAGATTGATTCCAGGTGAGTTTCCTGGGGAGGTGAGGGGAGGGGCGGGCAGTTGGTTTCATTTTTTAAAGACTGGAATTTTCTGTTTCCTTTGGAGGCCTTAATTAACTTTCTGGACCATGAGCCATACCTTCATAGAACACAGAACTGATCAGATTTCCAGTGCTTGACCCACGGAGCAGTGACGGTAAGTGAACGTCTCTGCTAACATTCTGAGACTGATATTGTGACAAGTGAAGTGTGGCCTGGAAATCTTTTCCATCACTGAGAATGTACAGTGTTTGTCATGGTGATTGCCCTGGTCTAGCCCTCCTCCCAGAGCTTCAGAAGCAGGAGTTCCCCCTCTGGTGACCAGAGGAAGGACTGGATCACTTAGATCGCTTTCTAACATTAGCCATAAAGAGAGGGGTGGGTTTGGGTGCCTGTTTCATGTTCACTGGTATCTGAAAGGCAAATCATATTCTGGGGATCCCTACGGGAAAACTGTCTTACTTAAGTCTGTTGAGATAAGAGGAAAAAGCATATTGCAACTTTCTTTTCCGTGGCCTAAAATCTTCAAGTTTGCAGATGACATCCAGCCAGGTAAATAGGTCTCATTTCAAGGGCTAACCTCACCTGAGCGGTAGGGGCTGCCTGAGGGCAGGGAGGATGCCAGGCCTTCCCTAGGCCCAAAGGGGAAAGTCCTGAGACTGTTACTGATGTCTGTCATGGGTGGTGGGCATGGGGGTAAGAGTGGCCTGGGGACGAAGCCACAGAATGTAAAGATTAATGTTTAGATTAAGGTAGAATTTCTGTGCTTTTTTCCCCTCACTTAGATTGTAAACTACTTGAGGGCAGGGTTTGGGAGTCGTTCATTTATAGTGCAGGTGACTGCTTCTTTTGGACAGCCTCTTCTCTTGCCCTATGCATGCTTTAAACACGGAGCAACTCTATCATGCCCACCTCCCTCCAGAAGCCCCTCTCTGACCCTGCCAAGGCTCTCCAAAGGCATCGGGGAGGGGATTTTACTGAATGTCTTGTCCAAGGACAAGGAGTTCCATTGCTCACTCTCCGTCTGAATCTCCTCCGGATTATTTTGGGACTTGGGCTTGGCTGCATGGAGTGCTAGCTTGACTCACAGGGCTTAATCCCATGGGAGTTTACTTTTCTCTTATAACAAGGATTCTGGAGGTGGGCTTCCCACGGGCAGCAGCTCCACCTTGGTGGAGGTTTTCCTGGCTTCCTCTGTCTTTGCGCTCTGCCATCTCTAGCACATGGCTTTCATGCTCAGGCTTATCTCATGGTAGCGAGAGGACTGCTTCCCCTGCAGGCCTCAGGTCCATATTCTGGAGGAAGGAGGAGAAGAGAGGAGAGCATGTCACGTTGCCAGTTAGCTGGTCCCTTTTTATCAACATCCAGCAGGTTTCTGCTTCCATGCTTCCATCTCTCCAGCCAGAATTGGGTCACATGGCCGCTTCCGGCTGCACGGGAGTCTAGAGTGTTTCTGGGTTTCAGCAGGAAGGGCAGAGCACACACTGGCAGGCAACCAGCCGGGATAGGCACAGCCTCCCAGCCACCTCCTCATCTTGCCTCTGTGGCCTGAAGACATTCCCCACGACTCCAGCCATTAGGGTTCCAGACTCCCCTTCTCACCCCAAATATCCCCCCACTCTGGGGGGTCATGGAGGTGCCCTGCTCAGATCTCTTGCTGGGGTGCAGGGAGCACAGCTGCTGCACAGCCTCAGCTGCCTGCCTTTCGATTCCCCGCCATGTTCATGGTGAGACCACATTTCCCCGGGGTCCACCCGGCCCCTGACTGAGTGTAGCAGGGTCACTAGAGTTGGCCATTCCTCCTCAGCGTGGGACTCTTCTAACAGACAGCCTTTTCTCGGAGCCTTTCCATCAGCCTGGCCAAGGCTTTCCCGGAGCTGCCCTGAAGTCTAATTTCCC